>NC_054474.1:173857088-174195421 GCF_017639515.1 Carcharodon carcharias | reverse complement strand
CCCAGCTGCAGAGGAATGGTCACTTTATGCAAGGTTCTTCTAACGCACGGCTGCTTCCCTTCCCCCCACCCCGCACGTGCTTGTGCACTACCTCACTACCTTCCACCGCAGGGCAGCCCTTGCACCCCTTCCCCCCACAACGCACCTCAACTGCAGGGCAGCCCTTGCCCCCACACCTCCAACCCGTCTCAACCTTGAAGCCTAACAGGAGACCCGGGCGAGCACCGCGCAACGTTACTGTGTACTCACTTCCGGGTTCCCCTCAAAGTGCCAAGTACAAGCCTTATATATGCTGCCGTGAAACACGTTGGTGTTCAATTATGCTGACATGGGCGTACGATCCAACCTCGGCGGGGGGGGGGATGATTCCGGCACGCTGGCCTTATAATGATATGCAGGTGTATTACAATGAGGTTCCCAATGTCTGATGGCGGGAAACGTGGCCCACTATTGATGGATTGAGTGGACGATCGCAAACTGGTTTTTGTAAAACCAATTTTTGGCCTTCTCGCCATATTGTCTGCACAGGTCATGCACGCCCGATGCCAATGGGCACGGATGATTCCGCCCCAAGGGTCCATGCACTCATCCTATAGATTTGGGAGGAAAGACCACCCCCCCCCCCCCCACCCCCGATCCCCACGCCTCGACTTCAGGAATGTGACCATCTTCAAGCAAGGAGATAAATCATGCTGTTGAAACTATCGAGGTATTTCCATAGCAGGGAAAATGCTGACATACATCCTCCTGATTGACTGCTTCTTGTGACTGAGAAATCCTCCCAGAAAGACGGAGTGGATTTAGACCTTCCAGAGGAACCTCTTACACTGATTTTGTTGCCAGACTAATCAGAGAAAAATGTCAAGAACACCATCAGGAACTCTACATTGCATTCATGGATCTAACCAAAGCATTTGACTCAGTAAATCACGAGGCTCTGTGGATTGAGCCCCAAAGATCTGAATGTCTAAGAAACTTCATCATAATCTTGCAGCTGCTCCATGATGATATGGTTACAACTGGCTTGAGCGGGAGATCTGAAACAGATGCCTTCAAAATCTGGACCGTGGTCAAGCAAGGCTGTGTGATAGCTCCCATGCTATTTACAATCTACCTGACAGTGGCTATTCACTTCAAAAGATCAACTGCCCTCTGGTATAGGTATTAAATGCTGCCTAGATGGAAAGTTCTTTAACCTCAGTCACCTCCATGCCAAAACTAAACTAACCACCAAAGACACACATGATCTACGGTTTGTGGATGACAGCAGTGCCGTTGCCCACTCTGCACCAAATTTGTAAGCTACACTCAATCTCTTCAATTTGGCATACAAAAGACTTGGCTGCTCCTTGAGTGTTGTCAAAACAAAACTCATTTATCAACCCACACCTGGTCAGCCAAATAGTCCACTTCCCATACATATTGAAGGAGACACTCTGGAACATGTTGAACACCTCCCATACCTTGGCAGCCACCTCTCTCAAAAACCATCACTGACGAGGAGATCCAACATTGGATCAGTGGCACCAGCTCAACTTTCTACAAACTACAGGAGCAAGTGCTTGACAACAAGGTCCTGTGCAAGTCAACAAAAGTCATGGTATACAGGGCAGCTGATGTCACCCTACCCTTGCAGTGAGAATGGGACTGTGTATCAGCGACACATAACAGCACGAGAGAAATTCTATCAACAATGCCTCTGCTGCATCCTCCCGATTCAATGGAAGGACCATCGAGCAAGTGCTAGTCTACTTCTTGAAGCCAGCTTTACAAGAATTCTGGCAAAACTGAAAAATTAACTTCGATGGACTGTGTCCAGATGGCCGAAAACAGTCTCTCTCACCTGGTCCTGTTTTCGCAACTCTGAAATGGCCAGCATTTCGGGGGAGGGGTCTTATAAAACGCTTCAAAAATGCTCTGAAGCTCTCCTTGGTACACCACAGCATTGACACTAATGACTAAAAGGAGCTTGCTACAAATCGTTCAAAATGACAAAAACTTATCGAACAAACTGCATCATGCTTTGAGTCCAAAGGCCTCAAATGATGAGGCAGAACAGCAGCACTCCAGATCCCGTGAAGGTCCACCTCCATGTGCCCAAAGATCTGTGGGTCAAGAATCTGCCTATTCAGTCACATTAAAATCCATGGCAGACTCTCATGACTCTGAGTAGACATTATCCTCGAATCGAGTGACCCGACAATGATGTCAACAATATCCAACTCTTTATATTTGTGGAAAACCAGAAAATCCCCAACACACATCAGTAGCACATATCACAAACCACATCTTGACAATCCAAAGAAAACATTAATTTACCATTTTGTTTTGCTCTTCACCTCCTATCTATGCCACCACATTATCACAAGTAATTTAGAAGTCTCACATTGGCACTTCATCAAATGCTTTCTGAACAAATATATTACATTCACTGTAACCTAAGTCTGTATATTCAAATCTCCAATTATTCCATTCCATTAGTCAAGCTATTCATAAATGCACATTGTGGGTCCCTGATTGGCCTACACATTTCCAATATTCACTAATTTTATTCCTATTATTTGGAAGGACAGAATCTAATGGTGTGTTGCCCGGTGAAATTAACCAAAAGACATAATATGAACATTTTTACATACTCACCTTGGCACTTCGCTGAAATCTGTTGTTACAAAAAGAAGTATCCATATGCAAAAAACATCAAGTACTTTCGTATGTTCAACTTTATCAATATTGTAGTATCTTAAATCTAAAATAATTGAACCTACTGAGAATACTGCATATTGGTTCCATAATATGATATTAAGAGCCTTGAGAGGGTGCAATGGAGGGCAAGACGATACCACAGTTCAAGAAGTTAAGTTAAGCTATCAGGAAGGATCAATAAAATTTTGCTTGCTCTCACTGTAAAAGAATGAATTTGGAAGTAATGCAACAATAATTTTCAGAATCTTTAGATGATTGATAAAATTGATCCAAACAAACTGGTACTGCTTATTATAGTTCAAAAAATGAGAGGACATAATTTTTTAAAAAAGAACAATGGACTCAGGTAAAATCATATCACATGTTGAGGTCGATAACACATTAAATCAAAAGATATTTGGATGTATTGCTGAGAAATAGGCATTGAGGACTTTGTTGAGAAAACAGAATGTTGATCTTGGTCAAAAAGACTGGTTTTCTGGGCCTCATGCCTTTCGTCTGATCATAAAATACATGTCCTATGAACTTGTCAAAATGGAATAACCAATATTAAACAACAGAATCTTATAACTATTCCTTCACATTATGAGATATTGAGTCATAAGGCATTAAGTTCTTATGCACTCTAGTTCTCCAACGCAAGGTGAAAAAATAATCTTGGTATTTGAAGCTCCACCTTCAATGGAAGTACCAAAAAATGTTAATAACTTCAGTTTACAAAAGCATTTGAACAAAATGTCATGAAATAAAGTTGAAATGAAGATATATATTTTTGTCAGAATTAACAATTAAGAAGTAAAATGTATCAAAGTTCTCACAAGAAACATGTGGATAAGTTGAAAGCACATGGAATGGAAGAGAAAATTGCAAATTGGATATTCGATAATCTAGATAATTAGAAACATACGGTGAAATGTTCCCAAGTATTATTCCACAGTCGGTGACAAATTAATGGGGCAACATAGACATTAGCTTACTTTTTCTCAGGTTCCTTTTCATCTTTTTGTTTGGATCTTTGTCATCTCCCATACCATCTTCATATGGTCTCTTCAAAGGTGCTGAGAGTGGTCCTGCAAAAAAATCCTGAAGTGTTTTACTTCATTACACATCTTTAGGAGGAAGTTCTACATCAACAAAATTATTCATCTATGATTTGCACTGCAACACTATGAGTAGGGATATGAACTTAACATTCTTCTTTTAGATATGGTTTACTTGTGAGAAAAGTATCAACAGTACAAAAATAGGTATTTTATTTTAAATTATTTAAGGATCATTTTTGCAGTGACTGGTTTGGCATTCTGAAGGAATAATCTTGTACTTTTTCAAACTGCTGTGGTTGTTCAATGATGTACCAGGGTAAGTAGACCATTATAGTCAATCTATCCATGGTACTTACTGATGTTTGGTCATACAAAAACCGTAAGCAATGACGTGCTTAAAGTTCACTATCTCAAAAACCCCGTAAGACAACTCTAAGGCTTTATTTTGACATTAGAATTTGGACCATATTTCTATTTTTTTTTTAAGAGCATCCAACATACTTTGTGTAAAGTTACAACTGAATAATTAAAAAAAAACCACAAAAATAAAAATTTCCAATACTTTCTGTTGTTCTGAACTTGAGGTAACCTGGGAGGCTTGTTAACTAGGAGAGGATTCAAAGATTTAAGCAGTTATCAATTTGGAGAAGCTGCCAACAATCCTAAATAGCCTCTAATTTGCCTCGGAATCAATTTTGACCATTTGACTACTGAGCAAAGCAAACAGATGATCAGCTAATGCAAAAATGATCAAGCACTGGATACAGTGCTCAAAACATTAACTCTGCTCTCTCTCTACAGATGTTGCCAGGCTAGCTGAGCTTTTCCAACACTTTTTGTTTTTATTTCAGATCTCCAGCATCTGCAGTATTTTGCTTTAAGCACTGGATACCTATTGAAACATATGAGATTCTGAGGGGCTTGACGGGATAGGTGCTGAAAGAATCTTTCCCCTTGTGGGGGAATCTAGAACTTGGTTTCAAAATAAAGGGTCTCCCATTTAAGATAGAGGTGAGGAATTTCTTCTCTCAAGAGGGCTGTGAGTGTGTGCAAGTATCTTTCACAGAGAGCAGTAGAGGTTGGGCCATTGAATATATTCAAGGCTGAGTTAGACAGATTTTTGATTGACAAGGCAATGAAGGGTTATGGGGAGCAGGCAGGAAAGTGGAGCTAAGGCCACAATCAGGACAGGCACAATCTTACTAAATGGTGGAAGAGGCTCGGGGGGGCCAAAAAACCTACTTCTGCTCCTGTTCATGCTCTTATACAACATACTGAGCAAATGTAAGTACATTTAAAGGGGTAACTTGACATTGGTGCCTGGTAGGAGCTTGCCGCTAACCATGCCATATGGTGGTGTCTCATCTAAAAAGCCACAAGAGTCGGAAACTGACTGCATAAACTTTGCCGTGGTGAAGCAACAAAAAAAGCCAAAGGAGAACAGAACACTGGATCAAGAATCTCCTTTCCTAGGGGCAACTCTTGTCCTCTCTGCCCAAAGACTTGTGACTCCAGAATCAGCCTGCTGAATCACCTGAAGACAGACAAATCATGAAGCTTGGCAAGCACCATCCTCATTTCGAGGCACTGACAAAAATGGCTTTTCTGAAAGTGATAAAACATTTTTTTCCCGCAAAACAGTTGTCCAAATTTTGGTTGGTTGGATACTGCAAGTCTCACCAGCCTTATGCCACACACCTTCAATACCCAAAGGCCAAGAGGGTGTGCTGGAGGCCTGTCTCCACAGAGCCAAAACTCATCTCTATGCACTCAGCAGCAAGCTTTAGAGTTTTGCAATGTGCTCAGCATCCTTTACAGTCCTTGGTTCCAGTAAGTACCATGATCAAAACTGGAATATCCATCAATAGCCAAGCATTAAATTTCAGTTTCATATAACTATGGAAAGAGTCTGAGGCTAATACTTCTAATGTCCAGCTCTTACTGAATATTCCAGGTGCGGCAAGCAATTAGAAAGGCAAGTAACATGTTAGCTATCATTGCAAGGAGATTGGAGTACAAAAATAGAAGTCATGCTACAATCGTACAAGGTTTTGGTGAGACGAGCCCTGCAGCACATACATAGTTCAGGTCTCCATTTCTAAGGAAGGTTATGGCTGCCTTGGTGTGGTACAGCGAAGATTCACTAGATTTGTTCCTGGGATGAGAGGCTGAGTAAATTGGGCCTACATTCTTTAAGAATGAGAGGTGATCTCCAGGCATCCAGCAACGGTGATGTCATCAAGCCAGGTTAGCAACCAATCACTCTGAAGTATTCTCACAGACAACAAATCAAGGAGTAAAATGTACCAATTTTTCACTTAATTAAAATTCTACAGAAAGCCAAATAAACGAGTAGGTCATATACATGGGATTGAGGTAGAACTTAGCATATCCAAATTTTTTTTAAGGTGAATTTTTATCATAATAGAGGAATATGACATTTCACAAATATTAAATTAGTCTCTCAGGTCAATGAGGCCATTCAGCAGTAATTATGAGTCTAGTACACTGTTAAAAGTAAAGTTACACTTCATTGAGCAAGGTGCAACTTTTCAAGGGATTTTCTGGCGAGACTAATAGCATAAAAAAGCAATTTTTAATCAGTTCAGTGATTTCTACTTGACAGCGATGTGGGAGGACGTCAACAGTGCATCCCCAGGTGGAAGTGTAGAATCATTGACTGCACCCTCTGGTTTCCCCATTTAACTGAGGTGTGCGGATTCCAGATGTTGTCAATTTCAGAGGAGAAATGATGGCGAATGCTAATAGTTTTGCCATTATTACTACAGGCCACTGTGTCAAATTCGATCTTAAAAATTTGATCATCTACCTACCATCTCGCTCACCCAGTGACCTGGACCATTTTTGAAGGGAGGATCTTGTTGATGGAAGTGGGTCCATCTCCAGTACTTTGTAGATCTGACCAAAGGCCATGAGTCTAAGTGCATGCTGTAAGCACAAGATCTATAGATAAATAAATTACAACTTCATACATATAAGCAAGTTATTTTAGACTGGGTTTTGTGCTAACTGACATGGAAGAGGTTCATAAATGGGCTAGCAAGTTTATCCAGGGAGTAAACAGAGCAATAAAGGCAAGGAAGGGTCCAAATTCGATGCTGCAGTCGGGCAATCATAATTAGGGAAAAAACTGCTAGGATTTTTGCTTCTGATTGATATTCAGCAACTTCTGCTGGAAGCATGCATGTGTGGATGGGCAAGGGCAGTATCAAGTTCAGCTTTAACATCCACCATGTTTGAACAGCTTGCCAAAGCTCCATGTCTGAGAATGATGACAAATAGATGTGGGACTAAAGGAGGACATAATCTAGCAATGACATCTTCAAAGGTGTAATTAATGTCACTACCACCCAATTAGTAAATTGTAGGAACTTCCCACAAGATGCTCCACACAGTATGTTTCCAATCTCAGCCAGGCTATATATGCAGGTTTAGTAGCAGCAGCAAGTTCAGTTCACAAATTGTGGTCCTTTTGTTTACTTCCAAGAGCCCTAATGGTAAAAGGGTCTAGACATGTTTCAGTAGTTCGTTCTCTAGTACTAGGAACAAGAAAGCCCCAACAATTTGGGGAAAAGAAGAAATACTTTTAGGGTCAATCAAAAACTAACTCATTATCTAATCATGTTCTATCATATTTATTCCACATTACATAGAATCCACAGCACAGAAACAGACTATTTGACCTAACTGATTCATGCTAGTATTTATGTTTCACACGACCCTTCCATTTCCACTAATCTTCATTTAATCCTATCAACATTCCTTCCCTCATGTTCTTATCTACCTTAAATGCATCTACGATATTCGCCACAACTATAACTTGTGGTAGCGAGTTTCACATTCTCACCACTCCCTGGGAAGTTACTCCTGAATTCTTTATTAGATTCATTAGTGACTCATATTTATGACCCCTGGTTTTAGGTTCCCCATAAGTGGAAACATCTTCTCCCCAAGTATAGATATGTAACTATTATACGTACACACTACAACTGATTATTTTTAAAATAAATCCTCTGATTTATATGAAAAGCTTTCATAATTATTACCTTCTAAACCGGTGGCTAACAAGGTATAAAATTACCACTAAATTAGGAAGTAAATTCACTGCTGCGTTCAACTTACATAATTATATAAAAACAATTACTGCTTACGGGTATAGATAATCTGAATGTACCCATTTTCAAAAAGAAGCCAATGTTTCAAGATGGGAAGAACATTTCTCAGATTTCCCACAACATTATTTTACCTTGAGAAAGGTTTCAATGATCATGATCATGATTATCAACCATACCTGGGCACTATGAGTAATGTTGTCCATTTCCTGTGGAGTCATCGAGTTCAATACATCAGTTAGGTCTTTTTCACAAGGATCATGCAACCCTGGACCACCTGCATAGAAAACAGACAAACAGTTTGCATTTCAAGCAGTTGACATTTAGCACAATCAATTTTCTATATCAAAGCACAATGTGTAGTAAATGTGGCAAGCAACTAGTTATTAGCTATTCCAACAAAATGACCATATTTTCATTTGCGATTTATCCATGGCAATTTATGTATCCTAGCTGATTTTTGATCAATTCCATACTGGAGTTTGGCCGAACTATTAATCTAGAACTTTTATATGAAAACAGAAAACCATACTTTATTATCTATCCTATTTAAATTATTATAGAACTTTTGAGCATGGAAAAACAATGCTAAACTACTAAATACTAATATTAGTAATCTATTTCAATATATTTATTAAATGTTAATTGAGACTCTTACCAGGTAGCAGAATCCCTGACGCCAAGCACTCCATTACACGCCTCAAGGCTTCACCAGCCCCTAATGGTCTATTACTAGTACCTATGGCTTTTTCACAAATAAGCTCTAGGGGCTAAACGTAATAAGGAACAAGAAATCAGTCACATCCAACAACATGTTATGGGGAAGATTTTTTTAAACAAAATCACACCCTTAGATTAGAAGAAAGGTGTTCAAGCTTATTTCCAAATAATTGCAATCCCAAGTTCTTTTCACACCAGCTTAGTTCAAGTTCACCTGGTCAGTACCAAGAGATAAATTTAATTAGTATTTGGCCATGATAAATCCTTCACAATACTACATGAAAAAAGCTATACTTGATATCAGACCACTACTTTTAATTAAATCCATGGTTTAAACAAATTCATGTTCGCTTTCTGCACATTTAGAAATCTGTACGTCATTCCTTCTGTTTTCTGAATTTGTCTTCTTTTGAAATAGAGTCGTGAAGTATTTAAAGGTAGAAGCTTCTATGTGTTTAGACTATTAGGTTTGACAAGGGAACATTCTATATTTAAACTTACCCATCCTTTCAATGGTCCCCATGTGGGTACTCTGTTGCATAAATCACGCAGAATACGAATCACAATTACACATGACTTTAATCCATTTGCCCTCGCCTAAAACATACAGAAGTGTTGTGATACGTCATCTGCTTAGCAGAGATGTAAAGTACATAGAACCTCGGCATTTCTCAGTAAAATTAAATTAAATTATCATGCAAACAGAAAGAAACTTTTACAGAGAAGAAAATCCATCGCTAGAATGACCGATTTCAAGTGCAAGCAAGAAGCACAAATGTTTAACGATTGCTTTTGTAGCCTCATGATAACTAGTAAAAGAAAACTATCTACCTACTGTAGTATACCGACTGACAACTGACTTAAACTGTGCGCAGAGTACCAAAGCTACAAAGAGCAAATGAATAGCATTAGGTGTTTTAATATAACAAATAGTTTTAACATTAAAACCTCATAAGGCTACAACAACAATAAGGTAAGAACAAGTAGCCAACCTGAAACCATTTGGCGTGTCGCAGAGACGCCAAGGCGTTTAGGCATTTCTGCCTGTCCAATAAGTCCGCCGGGTCTTTCATCGCAAAATTTTCTACTGGTGAATGGAATAAGAAGACAGATACAGTTTGACCAAGGGGTTTCTGTCATTCAGTACTAGGGAGTGGCAGCATCCTAGGCAAACAAGGCTCCCAGAAATTTTAATGGTTTAATAGTGCATTGTGGTTACTACAACAGCCATTTACAGTAACGTGAACATGTGAGACAGAAGCAAAAGGCATTCATTCGGGATACGAATCAATGGCATATCAACTGCAGAGTATATGGTTCTGAGTCTTATTTAAAATGCAGAACACAACAGATTATATACCACACAGCAGATACTTTTGTTGACTGTTAGCCAGGCCCTAATTTCTGGTTTCTTGGGTAGTTCTAAAAATAAAATAACGAATTGTTATTAGAAGAAAAACACGACCTACTTCCAAACTTTTGAGTCTTTCAGTCTGCATTTCCCTCCACAATGATTCCAGCTTTTGCAAATCAAAATCACAAGAGTTCACACTATCATATAAAAATGCTACTTCAGTTTCATGATTCTGCCTTAATGTCGCAACACAGCATTAATATTTAGGACCCAGGAAGCCAGAAATTAACTATGTATGGCCTTATCATTTTAATGCCTTGTGCAAGTGCCACTTGTTGAAGTTACTGTTTTCTGAGAAATTGTTGCCAAAACTGTCAGTTGGGTTTAGATTAAATTAGAAATAAACTGCCGGTAGGCACTTGCAACAAAAGGTGTTAAAATGTAACAGAAACTCAATATGGCAGTTAACCCCTACTGAAATTTGCAAAAACATAATAATTCCAAATATTTTCAACAGCTGGAGTTTTCTGCCTTTTAAAGCAACAAAAACATCTGCTATAAAGTACAATATTTCTTACACAAGGGATACAAAGATAAACTGCTGTAGATGGGTGGTTAATAGTCTAAAACATTGGATTAGACAGCATAAAGGATGACTGTCTGCAGGGGCAACTTTTTTCCAGTCACACAATTCTGTATTAAAACATATCAAATTGCAAAACCTCACTCACTTCATCATCATGCAGTCGTGTCCTAATTTTTTTTCAAAAAAAAAGGCACATTAACATTTTTAAATATAGCTTCATTCTGTTTTGATGTCCACGGGCTATGGTTAATCTTAACATTGCTCCTACTGTAAAATTTTGATTTGTTTAAAGGTTCTTGCAATCCAAGATTTATTGCATTAAATTGCATTCTAAAAACTTATATAAACATACAACAATACATTCTTTTTGCAGTCAGTCATCTTTTACATGCAAGTTCTACAGAAAAAAAGATAAGGATAGGGGACAAAGAGCAGGCAGTGAATGGGATAGACTTGCACCAAAGTCCCTTTTAAAACAGTCATGTATTCACTTCATGCCCTGTACAATTTCTGAGTTTGAAATTAATGCAGGCTTCCAACATGTTAATTTTACCATCAAGTATAAATAAGCAATGCTCCACAGCATGTGGTGATTGCAAATTATACAACTCCCTGCAATTTACACAGAATCAATAACTGATTCAGAATGTATGATAGAAAGTTCAAAGTATCCATTTAGGCACAGAAAATTCTGCCTATTGCCAACGCAAAGTTTATTGACACCCAAACTATACTTCAAGCAATGTGAAACCAATCAACATCTCAAGAGGTCTTGATACTGGAATTTTATAAACTGCATAAATTTTACGTTACTGGTAGAATTTTAAAATCTTAGGGAAGAAATCAAAGCAATGGTAACATGGTTAATGCAACAGCTAACTGAGAAACTAACTTAAAATTATTCTCCAATTCTGTTGTTGTCAATACATTAATTTCAAACCTATAATTGTAAGTCACATGGTAGTAGGTGTCAACAACCTGCTTATCTCAACTTTTCAAAATATGCAATGGCACAAGCAACTTTCAAGTTTTCCTCCACCCCTAGACAGCAGGGCATGAACGTACATGAATCATTCATTTAAGACAAAATGTAAACAGCTGAGTAAGTTCCCTTCAGCCCATATTGCTCTGGATGCTGATTAGTGACTGTATAGCATACTGTGTGGCAGGAAATTTTGGATGGTATTAACTTTGGCAACTAATGTGTACTTAAATCAGTTGGTTATTACTAATGGAGTTTATCTGAAAATTCCTTCTGAGTTTCTAAGCATACATCATTTCATGCCATAATTTCTTGCTGAACAGTAGTAAAATTACTGAAGGGACTTGTAGCAAGTCTAGAAATGGGGAGAACAGCAACAGGGAGTCCCCTCCTGCCCAGGTGGGCACAGCTGCCTCCATTCCCATGACAGAGAGCGGCCAGTTGGTCAAAGGTCTGACATTGTCCAGTAAGGCTCAACAAACTATCACTGACACGCTTTGGAGACTAAACCGAAAAAAGAAAAAAAAATCCTACAAGTAAACAATAAAACAAATTAACACACTACTTTATTCTTACCAGCTATTTGCCTTTCCCATTCACAGTGCTGTTATAAGTTCCATGTATTTTAAATCAATGTACTCAAGGCACACTTGAAGATTAATAACAACAACATATGACTGAATATCGAACGCCCTTTGTGGTTCAAAGTCCTATTCTTGTAATCTACACAAGTTACAAGAACAGCGTATGTGGATTTTTTAAAAAAAAATTAGAATCGGAAAACGTGGTGAGTGCTTAACTAATTAAACCTCAGAGTCTTAAGATGTTGTTTATCATAACAAATACTGTTTAAGCATAGACATTTTACAAATCTTGCTATTGGTGGTTAGAACTATAAACACAGCTGCCTGGGTTAAGTGTGCTGTGACGCTCATACCATTGTGAACTTTTAAGATTCAAACAATACACAAACATTAAATGCAAGTTGTACCCTCTCCAAACATACATCTGGAATCTATAATTCTTGGTTTTACATTTTTGAATACTTATAAACTGAAATGCATTGCTGCTGCATTTAAGTATACTGTTTACTTTTTGCAATACTGAGATGGGGCAATATTGACACTATATAAATGATTAAAAATGCAGCAAGTCTTACATTTACATGGTCAGAACGTGTTCTGTGAATGTGCAGTAGACAGGTAATTAAATACAAAATATCATGGAGCAGTACATCTTTTATATGTGGAATACTCAACTTTTACTTAAGACTGCTGTATTTCAATATCATGTATTCATAGCTTTCATTCTAATTTTGACATTCCGAACAGATTAAGAACTATTTTTAAAACTCTGGAGAAGCAACCCTTTGATTTTTGTTTTTTTTTTAAAAAGGGGAAATTGTATGCTTTGCTGTAAGTGACCACTAAAGCTGCGAAATTTATTTTCAAGGTGTGTTCAAACCTGCTCTGCAAGACCACAGAAGTCTTGCAAGCAAGCAACAGCATAAAAAAAACTGTAACATGTATCTGAAAAACGCTGATCAATATACCTCCATCTTCTTTCTTTTCCATTTCATCTCTCACCACTGGCGAACTCAGGATAATCTTCAGTGTCAACTTGGGTTCTTTTGTATTTTGAACAGTGATAGCTGCTTCTTCCACACATTTCTCAACTTCATACTTTTCTTCTGAAAGTTTCTAAAGGTATTAAAATTTAAAGATACAGACAAACCAAATTTTAATCTAAAGAAACCAAAGATGGCCCTTCATATTTACATATCTCAAAACAGATTACTCATACATTAGCACTTTGTGGGTGAAAGTTTGCTTCTGCAACACCGACAAAACAATAACATATTGCATCCCGTCAGCACAAAAATAAACCACACTACTAATGAAATAAATCGCCTCCAAGTTGCAAATGTACAGCTTTACTAATCCATTTTGAAAATCTATTACTAGCCACTTATTGCTCACTCAGTGCAAAATATTAATTCCACAATGTATAAATAACAATGTTAATTCATCTTCCAAGAATTGTTTGATTCAGTACTGCCTAGAACTTGATTATTATAGTCATTATAATGTACTGCTAATAATTCCATGCAATGCTTGTTTCTTCTAAAAACAGTTCAAATAGTTTATTTAATAAGCATAAAAATACCCAAATACATTCCTAGAGGGATATCGCTTTCAATTCAAATTACTTGGTGAAAACCTGATGTTATATTTCACTGGTTACTCTAAGGCAGTTCAATGGCAGGATGGTGTCAAGTTGCCAACCATGGTTCTTTTCAAAGAAAAGCATGATGACGGCTTTTAACTGAACAGTATAGTTAAACAGATAGATAGATGATTTTCCTCTAAGCTAAGAATTAGAATAACAAATTTCATGAACATCAAGTTACGCTTACTGATTGAAGAGACAGCTTCATAAATGGGCTTATAAAGGCAGCTTGCTCTATATAAAAAACCCAGTTTATTGAATCAATCACAATTACATTTTGCTGAAGGATGTCAGTTAGCTTTAAGATTTTCAAGCTCACAAACACCGTGAGCAAAAGAGGAGTTCAAGTTCTTTTATTTAAAGGGTGGCAGTCAATATTATGGGGTTGCAAATATGTAAAAAAAAAAATCAAACTCTGGTAATATCAAAATAAACTTGAAAATAAGACTGAGATTAAGGACATGGATAATGGTAATGAAAATATTTTTCTGGTGTGTAGTTTACAGAATGAACTCCTGCCGGGAACATTTTTAAAGACAGCAATGAGATAGCTGGAAGACAAGGGAACCCTGACATGTCATCAATTAATAAACAGATCTCCCTGTGCACTTCTATTTGAGCAATGGCCCATTTAATTCATATTTGGACACTGATTGGATTTTGTTTTATTTGTTCAAATCTAGATAGTAGCTTTCTTTTACGCACTATGTTATGTAATTGACAATTATGTGTGGAGCTTGACAAGCCATTTACATAATCTTCTCTCCTGGTTAGGCCACAAGAAAAGTACTGTGTCCAGCTCTGGTCACCGCACTTTAGGAAGGAAATGAGAGGGCACAGAGGAGATTTACCAGAATGGTTCCAGGGATTAGGGATATTAGCTACGATGTTACTTTGGAGAAACTGGGACCGAGGGAAGATTTGATAGACGTGTACAAGGTTATGACAGGTTTAGATAAGGTAGATAAAGAAAAGTTGCACCCATTAGCTAATGGTACAAGCACTAGGGGACAGGTTTAAGATTTTGGACAAGGAATGCAGGAGGGATGTGAGGGAGAACTGTTTTTTATGCAGCATGTGGTAATAACCTATAACTCGCTGACTATGAGGGTGGTGGAAGGGGAGATGATGAATGATTTCAGAAAGGAAATTGGATGAGAAATAAATTTACAGGGAACAGGGAGGGGTAATGGGACCGACTGACTACAGAGAGCTGGCATGGGCTCGGAGGGCTGAATAGCCTCCTTCTGTGCTGCAATGACTCTATGGGCAGAATTTTGCCCTTGGTGGGCGTGCGGGCCCCACCGGCGGGCGGACAGCCGACCCCCACCACTGAAACGGGGCCCGCCGCCATTTTGAGTGGGCGGGCCAATTAAGGCCCACCCAGCGGCCTGCCCGACAGGAAGCGCTGTGCACTTCCTGTGCGGGGGTGGGGGAGAGGGGGGAGGGAATCCCCAGCTGTCAAAGTGAAAGAGTGCACTGCTTCCTGAGGCAAAGTGCTGTCTCAGGAGATTACTGACAGCGTACAGAAATTAAAATATTATTAACATGTCCCCCTCATGTGACAATGTCACACGAGATGGGACATGTTAATAAATATCACACTACATTTATTAAAGTTTTTAAAAAGGAACATGAAACCTCATCCCGCCAGTGGATGTGGTTTCATGTATTATCAGAAGTCCTTAAGGTTGGACGGGCAAGGTTTTTTAACAATTTTAATTAGCCTGTCAATGGCCTTAATTGACCATGGACATGTCGGTGGGCGCACAGCTAATTTCACTGTCCGCCTGCCTTCCTGAAAATTTAAAGGGACCGGGATGACGTCGGGGGTTCCTCCCGACGTCATCCCGTGTCATCTTCCCGTTAGCGAGCGAGCCCCGCCCCCAAATCGCCGACGGGAAAATCCTGGCCTATGACTCCTGAATAAGAAAATTTTAAAAATTGAATACAAAGCAGCGGGGCACATTTTGAGAGGAATAGAATTTAAATCAGGGATGTTGCGTCAAGCTTATATAGAACTTTGGTTAGAACAAACGGAGTACTGTGAACAATTCTGGTCTCCGCATTACAAGAAGAACTTAGAGGCATTGGTGAAGGTACAACAGATTTAAAACGATGATACCACAACTGAGAGGATACAAATATCAGGAAATATTGGCCAGGATGGGGCTCTGATAGCCAATAAAAATTCCTTACTGGATTTAAGGAGAACTATCTTTATTCAGAGGGCGATTAAAATATGGAACTTGCTACCACTCAATAGAATTCCTGAAATGAGAACAATATGCTGACTACCACATATAAAATCTCTGGCTAATATATGAAATTACTGGCATCAATCTCTAAAACCAATAGCATATGGAATAGCTGTGGAGAATAGCATTGAAGAGTTTAAGGTGATGTTAGGTAACTTCAGGGGAAAAAGGAATAGAAGGATATGCTGAGTAGATTATAGAAATAGAGTGGGAGGAGGTTCATGAGAAGCATAAACACAGACATAGACAAGCTGGGCCAAACAGCCGGTCCCTGTGCTGTAAATTCTATGTAACGGCATACTCACAGAAATGAAGGTGTAAAGCAAGTGCTGTAATTTCAATTTGTACATGACTAAATCCCACTAACATGAATCAGATAAATGACCAGTTAATCTATTTTCATAATGTGATTTTTGGGACAAGTGTTGATCAGGGCATCAAAAAATCTTCCCTGTGGTTTTTAAGTAGTGCCATGAAATCTTTCGTATTCCTCTGAACAGGTAAACTCTCCCAGCTCTTCAGCCTGTATTGCAGTGAAACTTCTATGCTCCAAATAAATCTACTTTATTGCTTCTCAAACTGGAAAAAAAAAAGGACAGAATGTATGACTTTAAAATGGTAGCCAAATTCTAACTGTGCACCCTGGCTCTCTAACCCCACTTCAATGCTTCAACTGAAGGCTACAATAGGTCTAAACTCTGTTGTAGCTCTGGTAGCACTCTCACCTCTAAGCCAGAAAACTGTGTTCAAATTCCACCCCAGAGAAAATCTAAACTAAAGGGATGCTGCATTGTCTTTTACATGAGATAATTAAGCAAGGCCCCATTTGCCCTCTCGGGATAACGTAAAAAATTCCGTGACACCATGTTGGAGAGCAGGGGAGTTTACCCTGATGTCCTGGCCATATTTCACACCTCAACCAAAATCATTAAAACAGATTGCCTAGTCATTATCACATTGCTTTGTACAAACTGGTTGCCACATTTCCTATAGTTCAACAGTAACTGCACTTCAAAAGCACTTTAACGACTATAAAGTGCTTTGTCCTGAGATTCTGAAAGTCACTTTACAATGCAAGTCTTTCTTTAATTACCACAGGGGATCGACTGCAACTCCTAATAGGCCAAAAGTGATTAAGATGTAACATTGGCTGCATCCTCAGTACCTCCTGCCACTTATAGAATTCTATTCAGCCACCTACACATGACACAGGAGTTTGACAGTGTGATTCTGCCTGTCAGTACAAAAGGAGGTATTCTCCATGGCGAACAATGTAAACGACTGCATACACTGCTTCAAATATGTGTATGCATGAAATTTTTATTAGATTTGATCCTAACTTTGTACCTTTTGGCAAGAGTAATATGGTTTTTAACGTAAACAAAGGGTTGGATTTTCCTGTCCCGCCAAGTCAATTGGCTTTGGCTGGGCTGCTGAATCTCCCGTGGTGCGTGCACCACAATGGGCTGGAAAATCCTGGCCTAAAGTTAACATTTTCAATAATGCAGAGTCACATATTACTGCAATTTGTGTATAGTGCATTTTCCTATCAAGCACAACAAGTTATTTGGTACTCACCTGAATTTGTACTGGCAGATTGTGATGCACTGTATTTAATAACTTCTCGGTTGGTTTCTCTTTACACATCAACACCAGCTCCAAATCCAGGTCCCCCTTTATCAGCAAACCCTTTGCAACCAATCCAATTCGCATCACTCCACACAAAACTCGACCGCTCTGTTCACTGTTAAAGCAATGATTAATTATGTGACTTGTTTTTTCTTCAAAAAGGGAAAAGTAAAATGCTCTATGAAACAGCTAGAAGAATTAGCCCTTTGAATAGTGAATTCTTTTGAAGCTTTCAAATATACAATTTTCTAACATATTGAATCATCGAACCTTACAGTCCTGAAATTTTTCCTTGTCAAGTATATATTAATTCCCTTTTGAAAATTATTATTGAACTACTTCACTATTTCAGGTAGTGCATCACAGAACATAACTTGCTGCAAAAAAATTTCACTCCCAGCATCCTGGGGCTCTTTTGTGAGTTAGCCTAAATCTGTAACCTATGGTTAACAACCCTCATGCCAGTGAAAATAGTTTCTCCCTTGATAATTTTGTACACCTATATTGACTCTCCCCTAAAACTTCCCTAGACTTTTCACATAACTAAAGTTCCTCATTCCTGGCACAATCCTAATATTTCCTCTGCACTTTCTTCTGAATTGTGGTGCCAAGAATTAGACACAATACCATACTTTAGATGAAGCAGGACCAGTGGTTTATAATAATTTAGCATGACTTTCTTGCTTTTGTACTTTATGCCTCTACAGTGTTTATACAATCCAGCATAGAGTATGCATTTGTTAAATAGCCTTATTGGCTTGTCCTGCCACCTTCAAAGGTCAGCGTTTGTAAACATCAAAGGTCTCTCTCTGTTCCTACAACCCCGTTGGAATTAGTTTAGTTTATGTTTCCTCTCCTCATTCTTCTTTTCAAAAACGTATCAATTCACACTTCTCTGCATTAAATTTAATCTGCCATGTGCCTGCTCATTTCACCAATCTGCCCCATGAAGTCTGTTGCTTTCCTGCTTACTCTTTATTACAGTTCCAAGTTTCCTATCGTCTGTAAACTTTGAATTTATGCCCAAGTGCAGATCATTAATATGTCTCAAAGCGAATTACAGCCCGAATACCAAATCCTTGGGGACATCACTCTATATTTCCCTCTAATCTGGGGAAAAAAGTACTCTCTGCTGTTTGCCTCGTAGTCTATTTTGTATCCACATTTTCAGTACTTTTTTTTTAATCCTCTGGGCTTTAATTTTACTAACAAGTCTATTATGTGGCACTTCATTAAACACTATCTCAAAGTCCATATACATGACATCACCTTTATTTCACTAAAAACTCAATCAAGTTCATCAGACACAGCTTACATTCAAAAATCCATGTCGGTTGTCATTTATTATCCCTTGTTATTCCAAGTAACAATTAATTTTGCCTTTGATTATGATCTCTTGGAGTTTCCATATCACTGATGTCAGGCTGATTGGCCTATAATCACCAGGTTTATCCTGTTGCCTTTTTTAAAAAAGGATGTAACATTTTCAACTCTCCAGTTCTCTTGCACCGCTCCCATATTCAAGCCCCGCGCCCCCATGGGAAAATCCTGCCCATAGAGATTAAAAAGATAATCGAAAGGAAGGATGGTTCTAACTTACAGAGCAAATGGAAACCATCTTGTGGGAACAGAAGACTTGATAGAGTATTAAATGAGTACTCTGTATCTGTCGCAGCAAAATCAGCTGCATGCCCGCCTACCTGTCAATGGCCAATTGAGGCCATTGACAGAGTAATTAAACTAATTAGTGGACCTGCCCGTCTAACCTTAAGGTTGACGGGCAGGCCAGGAGCCCCGGCGGGTATTAGAAAAAGCATGAAACCTCATCCACGGGCGGGATGAGGTTTCATTTAGGTTTTAAGAAGTTTTAATAAAGTTTTTGTAAAAATTATGGCCATGTCCCAACTCATGACAGCTTCACATGAGGGGACAAGTCAGGGAAATTTTATTTTTCTATTTTTAGCTTTTTTACATTTAGAGCCGATCTCCCTGAGGCAGCACTTAGCCTCAGGGAGATGAGTGCACTCTTCCGTGCGCATGCGTGAAAAAGCGCACTCTCGATTTTGGGATTCCTCCCCCCACCACCCACACAGGGAGCGCACAGTGCTTCTGTGTGGACGTCACGCTGAGTGGGTCTTAATTGGCCCGCCCACGTAAAATGGCGCTGCACCCCCAATCAGGGGCGCCGATCGGAGGCGCACCTGTGCGCACCCGCCCTTCAACGTCGCCCCCAACAGGGGGAAAATCCTGCCCTATGTTTACATAAGACTGTAGCATTATATTTTGAATTACCTGCTAATCTTTTCACCCATGTCCTCTTAACCCCTCTTAATCCGTTATCAGTCACTTCTGCACGTTGTATATTCTGCTTGCTTTTTAACAGACCTGACATTTATCATAATCCTCATAATTTTTCAGATTTCCAGCATCTGCAAGACTTTGCTCCTAATTTATCACGAGAATCTTCTTTCTGTTTCATCTTAATCACAAATTTTTTAGTGATCCAGGGAACTCTGATTTTGGATACCCTTTCTTTCCCCCTCAACAGGAATATGTTAAGTTTGGGGAGAAACAGGGTTAACCTTTCAGGTCAGTGACATTTCATCTGAACCTGTCACAGACCTGAGACATGAACTTTGTCTCTCCAAAGATGCTGCCAGATCTGCTGAGCATTTCCTGCATTTTCTGTTTTTATTTCAATTTCCAATATCTGCAGTACTTTGCTTTAGCATGTTTATTCTGCACTGGAACTCCCCTCCTTGAAGGCCTCCCATTCCTCAGTACTATTTCAGGGGGCAATTTCTATATCCAATCCATCTGGGCTAGATCTCTTTTCAACTCATTGACATTAGCCTTCTTCCAGTTATGTTACCTTGTCCTTGGTTGTTCCTTGTCCCTTTCAATAACTATTTTAAATCTAATTATATTGTGATCACAGCCTTCCAAACATGCTCCACTTGCCCCACTTCATTTTCCAGAACTAGACCCATTATGTATTTCTAAATAGTTGGATTGGAAAATAAATTTGGGAACTGTGACCTTGGAAATATGTAATTTTCCAATTTAAAGTCCACAACACAATTTTGTTTGCTAGAACTTAAAATAATCTCACACTATTGGAAATGAGAAATTTGTTTAATCTTTATGGGCTAGAACCAAATGTTAATCAAATTTTGCAAACTGAAATTTGCCAGCAACTAATCAACAATTATATGGATGAAAATCTGAGAAATCAGTAGAACACTCTTCAACTGGCACTGATATGCGAATCAATTACAATATTCCTTCTGCACAGAAAACACAAAAAATTCTTCAGTAAAATTGGGAACTCACTTTGTATTGCTCTCTGATGTGCCACTTTTCTTCACATCTGCAGCTCCATCTTCACCTGCATCCACATTAACTGATTGCAAATTAGTTTCATCCAAATAGTCCGATACATGTTTCAGTGCACATTCCACTGTTGAAACCATATTCTGCACAGCTTCAAGCTCTTCTTGGGAAGGATACACCGAGGAATGTTTTGCCATGACATGTCGGTCATCATTAGCAAATGTTCGGATTGGTCTCTTCAAAAAGAAAATGAAGTTTATATACTGAACCATTTACAAATTAACAAACAAAAAGTTCTAAAAGTTGTAAGTACTAAAAAAGCAGTGTCAAAATCCATGCATAGGATAATGCTTGTAGCCTGCTCTTCTGCTATTCCCTTGGGCATCCATTCCACTGGGTGAGGAGAACAGATATTCAGTTTTTCTTCTGTTCTTACTACAACTTCTGCTTGATAGAAATCTCTATAAGGTTAACAGCGGATAAATTGGAGATCACAGCTTTCAACTTCAGGAGGCATGAAACATACTGCTCTCTCCATTCTTTCATGGTTCAGAAATGTTATTCTTTACTACTTATATAATTTACACACTTATATAATTCACTTACTGTAAAACTGTATAGTTTACTCAGCCAGATGTAATTTCCACATATTATTCAAAATCATATGGATGATAATGAAAAACCAGTCTGAAAAATTATCAACATCATAATCATAAATGGCATAATTATCCATTTCCCTGCAGAAGTCTACCTTTGAGCAACCCAAGATAATACGGTTAAATCTGGTGCACCAGCCACTCTTTTTAGCTTTACATTACATTGAGGGAGATTACTGAGACAGCAGCTATACATAACTGGACTTTTAAAAGGGGATCATATTATGAGTTATGCAGCTAAGGCTGCCTGCGGGGACTGTGGACTCAAAAATAAGCCTTTGATTTCATGAGAAAATGCGAAAAGCATAAAGTCTCAATCACAAATCAGGTAGCACAGGAGAGGATTGGTTAAGAGCTTGGCATGCAGGGAACATAACTTGAAGAATGTTGAAGACCCTACCAAGGTAGGTAATGTTAGATTGCTTACCTTCAGTATGGTCTTCTTCATTCTTTCAACATACTTCATCCTCCAAATACAAATGATTAAGCCATCACCCAAACGGGGGAAAATTGCAAGACACTGTCCATTTAAGACTTTTCATCCTTGCAGTAGCCATGCAAGCCACATGATCTCCCCCGCCTGTGCTGCATATAAGGTCTCATTCTGTACCTCAGTTCTTTCATGGAGGAGAAAACAGAAGAGATCAAATTGATACAGCGCAAAATACATAAAAGAAATTGGTAAGCGCCAAGTGAGAAAAAGAAATAGTATGGTTTGAGCTACTCCGAATATTATTTCCTTATTTGCACTGCAAAAGGCAGTTTGCTTTACTGTTCTGCATTTCCTACAATTTCAAACTTACCTATATGCATTTAGTGCAGTTGTTTACGCATAGAGAATAGCTGAACCACCACACTAACCTCACCTACACTGTATTAACATGGTCATATGGCAGACCCAGTGCTTATGTGGCTGATTAAGGGTTTTTGACTACTGTTTTAACATCCAAAGATATAAATATCACTTAATTAATCTGGTGCCAAATCCATACATGTATGATCACAAAAAGACATGGTTGCAATAGGTAATATAAAAACTGTTGACCAAGCACTAAGGGATAGGTAAAACAACAGTAAATTGCATTGAAAGATTACAATAGGTCTCAAAACATTAATGTTATTTCAGCACTTAAGAAATTTGACTAGATTTTCATGCTTCAGCTGCAGTGAAACCTTGTATAATATCAAAGTAGACAATTGGTATTCGCAGTTTGTAAAAACTGAATTTTGTTTTCTCCTTCTCCCAATTGAGCCATGACTGTGGGAGGGTGACTGGGATAGGTGAAAAAAACAAGAGCTTTGGTCAGAACCCTCAACAGACTGCCATGTGTCCCCCGGATTATCAGCATTACTCAACACAGGCACACAATTCTTCCATGCCCATTCTCTTACACACACACACTCAGCTTGTGACCTCTCTCATCCTCCTTGTCCTTTCGATCTATGGGAAGATAAAGACAGACCATTACTGATACTGTGCAGGTGGTGAGGTAAAGTGAAAATCTGTCCTCAAAATCAGTGCCTAAAGTTCTGCCAGGGTCCAAAAACTGGGTATCCCACCCAGGACAGACTCCCACCAATTTCTGCCACTGGGACTGATTGCCTATGCTTCTCTTCCTTTATCAGAGTGCAAAGAGTTATATTTTCTTTCAACACTATAAAAGGTGGACTTTCTATTTCATATACAACAACAAATCAGTGGAGTAATTAGATTACTCTCCTGATTGTGCTCAGCGCTATTTAGCACATCAGCATTCCATAAAACATAGGTGTCCTTGCACTGGACCTCTGACTGGCTCAAGGCTCTATGTGATTGCAGATTATGCAGCCCATCACCATTCTTGATCTCAACACTAGAATTCGTCTCAGTACATTTATCCACCATTGTGTACAGACCTGCTCAGTCAGCCTGTAACTTTATATTATGCCTCGCTGGTAATAGAACAAGTATATTCTAGCATATTACTCTCGGTAGCTGGTAATGTGGTTGCACCAGCTTTTCTAATAACCCTGAGATTCTTCTACAGATGCTCAGCTCAGCTCTCTCAGCCTCCATACATGCTCCACACATTTCCAGTTCAGTCTCACTGGCTAGATTAAGGATTGAACAAAATGATGAAAAGCTCAAAACAGTGGATGTTCAAAGACATTTGAAAGTGGGGCGGGTGGGGGGTGGAATGGTCCATGCATAGAGATCATTAAAATGTCATGAACAAATAGGGAAAACAATCAAAAATGACTAATGAAATATTGGGCTTTATAGCTAGTGTACTAGGAGACAAATGGACAAAAGTTACGCTACAAAACTCTGGTTACGCTTGGAGTACTGTGAGCAATTCATGGCACCACCACATCTTAGGAAGGATATAGCTGGTCTTGGAGAGATTGCAGCTTAGCTTTATCAGAATTTTACCTGGACTCTTAAGGGTCACATTATGAGGTGAGCTTACATAAGCTAGGATGAAGGCAAAATACTGCAGATATTGGAAATCTGAAACAAAAACAAAAAATGCTGGCAAAACTCAGCAGGTCTGATAGCATCTGTGGAGAGAGAGAGACAGAGTTAACGTTTCGAGACTGTATGACTCTTCTTCAGAGCTCTGAAGAGTCAAACGGACTCAAAAGAATAACTCTGTCTTTCTCTCCACAGATGCTGCCAGGCCTGCTGAGTTTTGCCAGAATTTTTTGTTTTTGTTACATAACCGAGGGTAGAACCTTAGTCTCGGCGAGTTGGGGGGGGGGGGCACACGCCGAGGTGTGAAATGAGGCGGGATGAGGTCTCATAAATGTTTATAAAGTGTTTGAAAAATTTTCAGTAAAATTAATGGACATGTCCCAGCTCATGTGACAGTTTCACACAAGGGGGCAAGTCCTTGAAATTTTTTTTAACCTTTATTCAATGTTTTATAAGTGAAAGTAATCAGTGCCTCAGGGAGATTTCTGTGCTCTTTCACAAGCATGCGCAAAAGAGCACACTCCCCGACACAGGCATCCTGCCCACCTGCACAGGGAGCGCTCAGCGCTTCCGGGCGGACCTTAATTGGCAGTGCACAACCCCCACCCCCCCCAACTTGACGGGGAGAAAATTCTCCCTCTATTCCCTGGTATTTAGAAGGTTCAACATGATTTGATCAAAGTTTTCAAGATATTAAAATAGGGGTGGTTATAATCTAGTAGAGACTGATAACATTTAAAAAGAATGGTTGTTTGGTAGTACAGAACTTGCGTATTTCTGAATAAGGGGGACATGCTGTCGAAGCTTTCAGACTTCTCTTACATACAACTAATTTAAGATTATCAGTCAGACTCACAGTGCGGCTCACTTAGATGTACATATATTCACACACAGGGCCCTGTCCTTTGCAAACAGAAAGAACATATCTATGCAGTGCATCTTTTTTCAAATAAACAGAAGCTTGGGGGATGCCACCCCTGGTTTATTTCCCACGGCAATACCTTGACTATTTAAAGTCAACCTGCCTGGTTTGAATTTAAACAAAAGCTCGGCAGTGAACTACTCCTTGGTGCATTCTCCATGGCAACCCCTCTACCAAGCAGAGTCCACTTGCCAACCAATCAACATTCTCTTCTTATGCAGTATAAAATGTTATTCCCTTTACAATTGGTATTCTTGTGAATCTGTCCTGATAAGTGCAAGACAAAAAGCTTCGACAGCATGTCTGTTTTTCCCAGCAACATTTAAGAAGAAATTCGAACTTCAAACTAATTGCTGAAAAGTATGCCACAAGATTTCACATGTTAATATTTTTAATATAAGAAATCACTAAAAATACTATTAACTAAACAATTTTTGTAGACAACTTATATTTTAAGACTTGAGAAAGGAACAATCCTCTTTTATACATCGTACCCTTCACAGAATTCCAGTCCTTGTAACATACAGTCCGCCAGTCCACAGCTGCTTCCAGCTTCCAACAGGTTCACATTTTTCCATTTCACCGAGTAGTAACTTTGAGTGACCGTCTTCAGATGCTTCCCTCAATTTTAAAAGTGTTTCCCAAATCCATGTCAGCAGTAAAGCCCACGCTGATGATTCTTCTTCTGCCCCAGCCAAGGCAGGACAAATCTCCTGGATTCCTTAATTAGCTGTGGAACGTATCTCTTCAACTAAAGGCCATCTCCCTCCAGCAACCAGTTTGTGTAGCTCACAGAGAATCTGCAGCCTCTTCTTTCTCATGACCACTCCAACAGCTGTTCCTCTCTTTTTCTTTTGTCCAAAAGCTTGGAGCCAGCAAGTCTATTTACTGTTAGCACAGCTGCCTTTGCCTTTTGTTCCCAAGTCTGAGAACTTTGTACCTAGCTCAGCGGGTCTCTTGGCTAAGCCAGGCTTGTCCTCAGGCAGGATTCATAATAGTCACATGACCCTATTCATTTTAACCCAATTTTAAAGACAGTCCAAAATACAATCGTCTTATGAACGTCATAACAGTACAGGGACAGGGAGAAAACCTATTTCCGCTGGGTGGGAGGTAGAAGACTAGTGGGCATAGTCTAAATGTTAACTTCATGAGTGAAGTTAGGAAACACTTCCACATGGAAAGGGTGGTAAATGTTTGGAACTGGATCAGTTGTTAATCTTAAGCCTGAAAATGACAGATTTTTGTCAACCAAATGTGTAAAGGGATATAGGGGCAAAGGCAGGTACAAGGAGTTAGACTGCAGATCATCCATGATCACACCGAATCTACTCTGATCCTTTGGTCCTGGTCTGGGCTTTTCCCTCAACTACAAATCTTTGCACTGCATCAATTGGTTGTACACTTAAGTGTCTGTACATTAAGTCAGATGGAGAGAACCTGTTAATTTTTATGACATCTTCCTACCAGAACATGACATATGGGGCAATTTGCTATATGGCTAATATGCTGAGAAACCTCTATTAGCCCTTGCATCAGCTCATAGTATCAAGTGGACAGAAACTTTTTTATGTGGCTTTTTAACTGTGGTTGCAATGAATAATTAATTGAGTAACTAGTTGTTGAGACATGAAACTAGAATGTCACATGGGAGTCCAATCTGTGTAAAAATTTCTAACAATGCATCAATCATGATATCAGTGTCCGTTGACGCCATCAGTTATCTTGGTCAGCAAGCACCATTTCAGAAAAAAAATTCCACCAACAGGCATGCCAATTCTCCTAAACAGTTGGTTTATAATGAGCAGATAATGCAATGGTGCTTTGATGCAAACCCTAACTTACTGACACGGTCATTCCACATTCTACAAAATATTCTGTTTTCTTGCAGATCAATCTTCAAAAGAACAGAACTCTTCTGTTGAAGAGTCATACGGACTCGAAACATTAACTGTATTCCTCTCCGCAGATGCTATCAGACCTGCTGAGTTTTTCCAGGTATTTTTTGTTTTTGTTTTGTCCTTTCTTCATACCTTTGCCACTATGAAAGTTTGGGTTGTAGGCTGCTGATGCTTTTTGTGACTCATCATTAAATGGCCTCCAGTTTGGGGTCAGTTCAGACCCATAGCTAGCTCAGCACAATTCAAACTGTGCAGGGCCCTTGGTACACTGCAAGATATCATGGGGAGTCCTTTATTTCCTCACATGCTTCTATGAGGTCTGATATCACTGCAGTAACAGAAACTGCATTACGGAATTTTACAGGCTCTCCTGGCTTGAATTGTGAAATCATGGCTGCTTGAGCTGTTTCTTGTTCATATTTTAATATATTCACCAGGAGTCTATCATACAGTTAGCTAGATGCCTAGAATGTTGATCAGAGTAAGGGCAATAGCACCGGTCTGATCCCTACTTTGGCTGAGGTAGGCTCGAAGCTGCCTCTTTGCCCTACCCATGGTTAAAAATCATGGCAGTTTGCTGTGCTTTGGCGAATAATCATCAAGGAATGAGGAGGAGAGGGAGGAGAAGAAGAAACTATTTTGTATTCTTTACCCCTGGTTCTGGTCTCACCCACAAGTGGAAACGTCTCTACATTTATCTTATCAAGCCCTTTCATAATCTTGAAGGCCTCTTTCAGACTTAAAAGGCTCCAGCCTGTTCATAACAAAAACAGAATTACCTGGAAAAACTCAGCAGGTCTGGCAGCATCGGCGGAGAAGAAAAGAGTTGACGTTTCGAGTCCTCATGACCCTTCCACAGAACCGAATCCAGCCTGTTCATGATAGGTATAAAGCTCTGGTCTAATTCTAGTAGATCTTACTGCATCGTCACTAATGCACCTATATCTATTTTATAAAATGAAGACCAAAACTCTTTACAGTGTTCCAAGTGTGTTCCAACTAAAGTGCTGACAAGTTTAACATGACCTCTCTGCTTTTCAACTCTGCCCCTCTAGAAATGAATCCATGTTTTGTTTGTATTTTTATAGTCTTGTTAACCTGTATTGCTACGTTAGCGATCTATGTCATCTATCCTCGACTTCATTTAGATCCTCATTTTCCAAGGAACGTGTGTCCTCCTTGTTCTTCCAACCAAAATGTATATTACCTTGCACTCAGCGAAATTGAAATTCATTTGCCAATTATACTCCGACTGTGTAGGCTTACTGTTTTCTTGCTGCAGTGCTCTTCTGTATTAACAAAAGCATCCAATTTACTTTTGATTTTCTCCTATTGCTTCCGCTGTTTTTTTTCCTGCCTCCAATTTATGAAATTTTAAGTGCTGTGCATGTTTCTTAATTCTTCTCCCACACCCCCGCCCACCCCCTCCCCCGCCCCCCCGCCGCAGCTAGACAGGCAAGTTTCAGCTCACTATCCACATTTTTCTGAACCCAAAGTCAATTAATTTCATTTGTTGCTGTTTTTAGATTTAATTTAATGCCACCTTCTTTGTTCCCTGCATGATATCAGCCCCACTAGCTATGATTTAGGCTTCTCCCCGATAGTTTTTTTCTTATTCCCATGTAAAGGGCAGCTTGTATAGGAAAATGCACATTCCCCATGATTTAACTAAACATTATGGCCTGGACTTTGCTCTAACAATGGCAAGGCTTACAATATATTACAAATTTAACAACAACTTCTGGCATCCACACACACACACACACACACACACACACACAACACACACACACACACACACACACACACAGTTAAACACAAAAATACAGAAGTTGCTGTCAGGGACTTTGCTCTTTCACAGGTGTGCTGTTCCAGTCCTCGCTGATAAGGCTCAGCACTGAAATCATTAATGGTGTGAACCTACGGTAATCACCCACAAGCCTCACGTTAAAAAGGCCTGGAAATGTTAGGGCTAGTGCATTCAGGAGATAATTACTGCTGAACAACCTCTCTAACCTTGTAAAATTAACCCTACAGCTGTGGAGCCTCATTCCCTCAGAAGGAAATAAATGTAGCAGACATTTGAAAAATAAACATTTTTAAGTTCTCTTTTATTGCTCTCCTGTAATCATATTTGTATGCAATCTTTTAGTTATATTTAAATCTTTGAACAGGGAAATAATGTTTCCTGTTTAGTTCCTGGCTCAAAATCTGTCTGTCTCAGTGAGGATTCTTCAATCTGATTTTTTTGAAGAGCTACCCCACTGCTTCTCCTGCTCACACATCACCACAGGCCCCATGGAAAGGGTTTCCCACTTGATCAGATGTGGAATTAGTAGAATTTTCTGCTGACAAGCCTGCAAAAAGTTTCTGTCTGACTGCATACAAGGTGGATGACAAAAGCCATTCCTTGGCTGCTGGAAGGGAAATCTGTGGGATGGAGGTGGGCCCACCACCCCGGGTGCAAATCTGAGGCGCCACAGACTGTTTGAAAGGCTCACTGTAATTCTCTGCAGCTTTGCCCCAGTTGTATGGTTAAACATTAGATCCTCTTGCCCTCACCCCTCACATCCCTATCGCCCCTACACTAACTCCCCATGCTCATATGCCCCCTCCCACTTCCAATGGCCGCTCAATCCCTCCTTGGCAACCCATGCCTGCCATCCATTCCTATGACTCTTTATAACCCCTATACCAATTTAGTTCCAAGTCATGCCCTCCACCCACCAAGAGCCTTTGCTCTTACACCCTCAAAGCCAACTCACCCAGTATTTACTATAGGCAGAGATCAGGAGCTTTGAAGTTCTAAACATCTATTACAATTCACTATATAAAAAAAGCACTTGCCTCATGAAAGCTCATTCAATACACTTAAAT
The DNA here is from genome assembly GCF_017639515.1 of Carcharodon carcharias. Classification (NCBI taxonomy): domain Eukaryota; kingdom Metazoa; phylum Chordata; class Chondrichthyes; order Lamniformes; family Lamnidae; genus Carcharodon; species Carcharodon carcharias. The sequence goes on along the minus strand of NC_054474.1, from coordinate 174,165,640 downwards.
CCCCTCAAGCACTTAATCCCTTATAAAAACAAACATTTATATTCATAACCCCTCAAAGCCAGCTAATTCTTTAATAACCTCTTAGAGCTGTCGATCGAACTGTGAACTTACAACTCCCCCACTGTACTAACGATGATGTGGAAAGCAGTCAAACATTAATAATGCTTTAATTATTGCAATTAGGTTATGTCAACAAACAGCTATTGAAACCATTAAAATAGGTTTCTTATTCAGCCATCACAAACAAAGACAGGCAGTTTATTTTTCAATTTTTAACAGGATGGCTATTTAAATAACTTGACAGCTTGGCAATTCTATAGATCTTATCTGCCCTTCAAGAACATTTATGATCTCACAAAAGATTCAAATAGCCTTGCTGAGTTTGGGTTTCCCACATGTGCAAATCATGTTCTGCACCTGTTTCCCATCCACTACCACCCCCTGCCTTCCCAACACCTTTAGTGAAAATGGGTCTGTCAGAATTCTGCCAGAATCCGGGTCCCGACTGCCATTTTTAAAAGGTTGCAGAAGTCTCCATGACTCTACAGAAATACAGCCCTATATATTTGAATACATGAAGCATTCATAATCAGTTATGAATTAGTGGCACAAAGAGATAAATGGATTTGATCCAGTACTCATTACTGATTGCAGAGTCACCAAGATTGGAAACTAAATATTCCATGATACTTGACTTTAGAAAAGACAGCCAAAATGGAAAAGGTGACGTGGCCCTGACAATAATGGATGAGGTAAAGGCAGTAGAAAGGATCTTAGTTCAGAAAATCAGAATCAGTATTGATGGAGCTATGAAATAACAAAGGGCAGAAAACTGGTTGGAAAAGCTTACAGGCCTGCTAACAGCCATCAGTGTTGGCCAGAGTGCAAATCAGGAAATTAGAGGAGCATATAACAAGGTAATACAATAATCCTGGGGGACTTTAATCTTCATACTAACTGGGCAAACAAATTGGCAAAAAGCCACATGCAGGACAAGTTTGTGGAATGCATTTGAAGGCAGTTTTTCAGACTAACATATCGAGGAAGCAACTTTGGAACAGACTATTTTAGACCAAGTATTGTGGAATGAGACAGGGTCAATTAGTAATCTTATAGGAAAAGGCCATCTGGGGAAGAGTGATCACAATATGAAAAATCTCTAAGTTAGAGAGCGATGCAGTTAAGTCTGAAACTAGGGGCTAAAATTTAAAGCTAGGTATGGGGGTGAGTTGACTGAGGTGGATTGAGAAATTAGATTAAAAAGATATGATGGCAGATAAACAATGCCAAACATTTCATAGAATCATAGAATGATTACAGCATAGAAGGAGGCCAATTGCCTTGTCACATCTGCGCCAGCACTCTGAAAGAGCTATTCATTATTACGACACAGCCGATGGTAAATGCTGAGTTGTTCAAATCCTAGAGAGAAACTTGAAACAACTGTCATAACTATTTTTTGAAATTTGTATGTTTCAAGATGTAGGCTTTGAATTCAGTAGTAATAAGACTACGGAGTCTCAAGATGCTTTTATAAAACTAAACATTTATTATTACCAGATTGCAAGCACATACATATATGTTTATAAAATTACTACTATAACTACAAAAATCCCCTAATTAATCTGACTTCTAGTTACACCTCCATAAAGGCAACAGTAAAACACAGATTTAAACAGGCGCCTGACAAAGCACACTCTGGACAGTTGCATTCAAAACGAGTTTCTTTCAGCTCTGGGTCTTTGCAGACAGCAGCTTGGCTTGAAGCTTACAGGCTGAAGGCTTTACATCTTCGAATCCCTCCTCCTTATATGAAGTCTTTTCTTCCTTTATACATATTTTCCTCTTTGAATACAAATTTTCATTGTATCACTATGTCATTTGAACTTTACCTCTTCTAACAATAAAATCCTTTCATAAAGCCAATTTTATTGGTAAGCTTTGGAAAAAGTAAACACATTGTTTGGTTTCTTCTGGCTAGGTTCAATATTTCACCCATTCTTTTGAATGGTTTATTTAAAATGCAAATTGCCTCCTTTACACTTCACCATGTAACTTCCTTATGTTTACCTAATTAACATTTCAAACCTACTTCTCTTCTATACATCAAAGCCTCTAGACCAACTGGCTATAATCCAATTAAGACACACACACATACACACACAGATACTACTAAACTCTACTTTAAAATAATTTCCACTAACATTGTAGACATTATTACATCTTCTTGACATTCACCTAGTGCCATCCCCCACCTTCCCCCCCTAACCCTGCACGTTCCTCCTTTACAGACAACAAGCCAATTCCTTTTTGAATACTCTGATCGAACTTGCCTCCATCACACTCTCACTATTCTTCTCGCAGTTCACAATGCTTCCAGGCTTCATATCATCTGTAAATTTTGAAAATGTGCCCTGTACACCAAGGTCTAGGTCATTAATATATATCAGGAAGAACAAGGGTCCCACTACTGACCTCTGGGGAACTCCATTAAAACCTTCCTTCAGCCCGAAAAACATCTGTTAAACACAACACTCTGTTCCCTGTCACTCAGCCAATTTTGTAACCAGGTTACTACTGTCCTTTCTATTCCATGAGTTATAACTTTCCTCACAAGTTTGTTGTGCAACACTGTATAGTACTACATGTCTTTTGGAAGTCCATCAATAGCAAAATCCACATCAATCCTCTTTATTACTTCTTTAAAAAATCATATTTTGACAAATATACATTCCCTTAAAGGAATAAAACTCTGCTGGAAATGTTGTGAAATAGCCAAGGCTAACTAGAAAAATTAAGGATCGTGTTAGATTAAAAGAAGGCTTACGGCGTTTCCAAAGAGACTAGTAAGCCCAAAGATTGGAAGGGTTTTAAGCATCAATAAAGAATGACCAAAAAGTTGTAAAGGAGAAAATATTATGACAGTAAACTAGCAAGAAATATGAAAACAGACTCTAAGAACTTATATATCAGTACTCAAAAAGGAAGGTCAGTGAAAGTAAATATGAGTCCCTTAGAGACAGAGACAGGAGAAATTATAATGGGGAACATGGAAATGGCAGGGCTGCTTAACAAATATTTTGCCTCTGCTTCACAGTAGAAGACACAAAGGCTATACTGGAAATTGTGGGGACCCAAGAATCTAATGAGAATGAGGAACTTAAATTAATACTCAAAAAACTGGAAAAATTAATGGGACAAAAAGCTGGTAAATCCTTTGGATCTGGTGGTCTATACCCTAAGATTTTAAAAAGGTGGTTGCAGGGGTGGATGCATTTATTTTGATATTCCACAATTTCCTAATTTCTAGAATGGTCACTGTCAGTTGGAAGGTAGCAAATGTAACTCGTCCTCCTTTCTTGCACAGCAGAAAGAAAACTGGGAGCTATAGGCCAGATAGTCTGATCAATTGTAGGAAAATGCCAGAATCTATTAAGGACAGGGTAACAGGTACTTGAGAAATCAACACATTATCTTGGCAGAATCAACATGGATTTATTAAAGGGAAATCGTGTTTGACAAACCTTTTTTTCCAAGTGTGTAACTAGAGGATAGATCAGAGGGAACCAGTGGATATATTGTATTTGGATCCTCAAATTCTCAGAAGACATTCAATAAGGTGCCAAGAAGAAGCTGTTACACAAGGTTAATGCTCATGAGATTGGGTGGGGGATAATATATAGAAGGGTTGGTTAACAGACAGAAAACAGAGAGCAGGGATAAAAGGGTACTTTTCACGATGGTAGGGCGTAACTAGTGAGTCGTCACAAGGATCAGTGCTTGGACCTTAACTATGTACAATCTATAAAATGGCTTATACGAGAGGAACAAATGCAATATATCAAAATTTACTGATATTATAAGGCTAGGTAGGAAAATAAGTTATGAGGAGGATACAAAGGGTTGAAAAGGAATATAGGCCAACTGAATGATTGGGTGAGAAGCTGGCTGGTGGAGTAGGATGTGGGGATACTGTGAAATTATGCACTTTGCTAAGAATGGAAAAGCAGACACTTTTAAAAAAAGGCAATAACTAGTAAATGTTGGTGTTCAGAGGGTTTGGGAGTGTTTGTGTACGAATCACAGAAAGTTAACACTCAGGTGCAGCAAGCAATTAGCAAGGCAAATGGTATGTTAGCCTTCATTGCCATGGAGTTGGGAGTATAATAGCAAGTTTTGCTGCAATTATATAAGGATTTAATGAAACCACAAGGAGCATTGTGTACAGAATTGGTCTCTGTACCCAAGGAAGGATATGCTTGCCTTAGATGGGGTGCAATGAAGGTTCACTAGATTGACTCCTGGGATGAGCAGGCTGTCCTTTGAAGGAAGGTATATATGTAAGGGAAATAGAGTATTATGGGCCTATGTTCTCTGGACTTTAGAAAAATGAGAGGTGATGTCATTGAAACATGCAAAATTATTAAGAGGGCTTGACAGGGTAAATGCTGTTTCCCTAGCTGGAGCATCTAGAATTATAGGTCATAGTTTCAAGGTAAAGAGTCAAGACCAAGAATTGTAGATTTTTGGGCAGTCAGGGTGTCAAAGGTAGAAAAGTGAAGTTGATGCAGAAGTTCAGCCATGATCTTATTTAATTGCAGAGCAGGCTTCATGCGCTGTATAGCCTATTCCTGCTCCTATTTCATATGTTCTTATTCTATTGGTGGGTGATTCAGACAGTGAGTGCAGTAGTAGTTGGCTCTGAGCAAACAAGCTAACTTCTAATGAAAATGTTAAAAATCTTGCTTTTTGAAATGGGGAAGCAGAAGTGATAGCCCTCCTAGGACGGGTACATGAAGGATAAACTATTACCAAGATGACCCAATTACAGTACGGCTTAAAAATTTATTAAATAATCAATCATTACACACAAAGGCATTATACCGAATTATTACAACTGTAGCTGGGCAGTACTGACTTAGTTTTGAGGCTGTGCTGATGAAAACACATCTCCTGTGGGCATTACAGCTCATAAGAATGGCTTAAAAATTTCAGACTGCTCGGTGTCTCCAGATAAGAAGTATGGTAATCTGTAATAGCTTGCCCTGGGACCTTTTGCAGACCAAGACAACAGGCTGTAAGTGACCTGAGACAGTAAGTAAAAAGGGAGATAGTTAATCATGCTATGAATTGTTGAGAGTGCTCTTTTGGCATCAACGGCAAGCCACTTGATTTAACATTAAAATGGTGGTTACTCTAGACACCAACAGTTTTTACAACCAAAGGTAGAGAACTACATATGTAAACAGTTTCTTTCATGAGCCAAGCCATCAAATGGAGTCTGAGGAAAGTTATGCTGTATACTTAAAATATCTTGCCTCCAATGTTTTATGGGTCAATTAATGCTTGGCTCCAGTAGGGCAGAAAGCAGGATGCAGCTCCAGCTGGTAGTAGGATTAGGAAGGACAAAAGCAGCCAAGAAATTTGACGCATAGAATGTATTCAAAGTAATTTTTTTTCTGTTGTTTTCTAATTTTCCTTCCTCTCCTCTTAACTCCTGAAGACATGGGAATGCTGGGGTATAGTACAAAGGACATCCTATCGTACCTTGCCCCCAAGTGTTCATTCTTCACATGAACAACAGCTACTCTATGATAAAAGCAAAATACTGTGGATGTTGGAAATCTGAAATAAAAGCAGGAGATGCTGGAAAAACTCAGTCAGTCTGGCAGCATGTGAAAAGAGAAACAGAGTTAACGTTTCGAGTCTGTATGGCTTCCTCAGAGCTACTCTCCATTGCGCAGCTTCTTAGTTTTGCCCAATCTTGCCTTTATTGGGCATCCACAGTTAGTCAAACGTTGGGAATAGACACTTGGTTGATTTTAACTCCCCACCCAACCCACCACCAGCATTGCCTCCCACCTCTCCACTGTAATGTCCAACCTGCCTCTCTGGCTAAGAGTAGTTAACATAGCACAAAGAGCAATTAACTAATTATGTGCCATGGGACTATCCTAGATTAATGGAGATACACTTAATGCCCTGAAACATCTAGTCAGACTATCAGAGTACATTACCACAAGTCAAGTAAATTGATAGGTCCATCTGTAGCAGCTGTGTTATCAAAATGTAGTAAAGGTACCACTGTAGACAAGGCTGACTTGGAAAGATCTCAGTCTCAAATTTGACATCAGATTGATAGCTGCAGCATCAGATTCTGTACAGTAAGTTCTCACTATAAGTTGCCCCATTTAAAGTAATTCCACTCAACGTTATTTATTCTTTAAGACCTTTTCTTTTGATTAGCACCGCCAATTTCAGTTTTATGTTGTCTGCATGGTAGCCCCGACCCTTCCACGCTGAACGCTGGGCCAGCGACTGCCATGTTCTGTTGGGGGAGCTGCCACTGCAGTCACCAGAGGCCCAGGCTGTGGGCAGAGAGCGAGGGCAAGGCCTGAAATCCCGGGAGCAGGAGAGAGAGAGTAAGAGAGAGTATGTGAGAAAAGAGAGAGAGAGAGAGAGGGAGAGAGAGAGTGAGTGAGAGAGAGAGAGAGAAAAAGAAAGAGAGAGAGTGCATGTGTGTGCAGGAAAGGAGAGAGCTGAGTTTTAGGGGTGTTGTGGATGAGACACAGAAGCTGTGCTACTCAAGGCTTGTTTGGGTGATACAGTTTTATTTAATTTGAATTTGTATAGTATTTTTGTTATATTCAGTGACTTATTTTATCTTACAAATTATTTCAACTGGGAGTGTTTAGCACTACACATGCATGGTACAGTATTTCAACTTGCACATTGGTTTTTCCGGGCAAGAAATGTCCGAAGGAACTCAACTCCAGCTTTAACATTGATTCCAATGGGAACGCATGATTCACTTAAAGTTGTTTCACTTGTTATGAAAGTCAAACTTATCTTAACGTTGAGAGTAGAGGTCGGGAACTTCAACTCCCAACATACCTTGGACTTTCTGCGCATGCACAGACTGGGAGCAGGCTGCATATGTGCAGTTCAACAGTGTTCTTTGGGCCAAGGACGGATCCAGTGCGCTGGTACATAGAGGAAAAATGGCATGAAAGCCTGGGGTCATGTGACCAGATGTGGCACACCATTGCCACAAAGTGTCCAAGGCGGAGGACGATGAGAGGGGCAGCGAGAGGTTCCAAAGGGGGAGGGTACGGGGAGAGATCCTAAAGGAGGCCCCAGTTAGGGGACAGAGACAGGCTGCCATTGAGGTAAAACAAAAGAGGAGCAGAGAAAACAGGCTCCAAACATGAAAAGTGCTGCGTGTTGCAGACGTTAGGTGAAGAGAGCTTAGGGGAAGCCCTGGTAATTGAAGAGGACCATTGGAGTAAAGATACCCTTCGGAGCAGTAGTCTGCTGCTTGACCTGGCCGAAGAGCTGAAGTTGTGCTGGTGCGTTGGTGCTTGAGTGCATACTCAGGAATCCAGGGGAACGGAATCTCGGGAGGTGAGATTGAAACCCTGCAAGGTGGGTTGTCGTTGATGCCGTCCAATTTGGAGTGACCTTTTTAGAGAATTCCAAGGTTAGACGTTCAAAGATGAAGACCCGAATCTCTTGTGAGAGAGACTGAGTTTCAGTGAGATTGACTGACTCACAACCGTTACTGATGTCTGAGTGGCTTGTTCAGGGATCCATGGACTCTGCCTTGGTTGCACCTGCCATTTATTGTATAGTGTGGTTTGTTTGACCTCAGTTGGCTTGTTAATTCACATGCACCTCATACTTGAATGTTAGAATATAAGCTAGGTATTGTAAATAGTTCTGTTTTTGTGACCTTGTATAGTAAAGTTTATTTTTGTTCAAAACCCGTGGAATCTTGTGGCTGTATTCACCGAGCTTGATCAATAATCATTGGTCCCTAATCAAATCTTGCCAAAAAGTTGGGGGTATGGTCAAGGATCATAACATACAAAGTTGTGATTTTCAGGAACACAACCACAACTTTAAGTGAACACTTACTGTACTCGGAAGAGATTACTTCAAAATGTTATGAGCTTTCAAAAGCTATTAACAAACAATCTGGGACCAGGGAGCTGGAAAGGCTAGGAAAGTTGCCTGCCAGAAAGAAAGTTGTTTGAGAGAAGCCTCAAGATCATTGCAAAAAGATCTTAAGAGGGTGCCACTTTCCTGGTTCTTTGTATATTCTGGGTTTACTTCTAATATTACGTGAAGTATGATCTAAAACAACAAAATAAACAGAGACATGAAGAAAATGGATGCTGAATCAGAATAGGAGGTTCACTGAAGCATGATCAAAAAGTTGGTTTCAAAGAGGGTCTTAAAACATGAGAGAGGTACTTACATTTCTCCCTATTGCATTAACTTTTGCTTGTTGTATGTAAAATAACCTCCAATAATCAAATTAAAACTGTGAACCTGGAACAACTAACTTAAAGCTAAAAGATGGCTGTCAGCTAATCACACTAATACAATGTCCAATGCAATATGTCGTGATACTGACTCAAGACAGGCTAAATAAAGAAATTGCACACCAGGGATGGGCTGTGGAAAAAGACTTTACCTATAGTGTACTTTTAAAATATTTGCCATTTGTTGCCAGGAAATGTTCATTTCTTCTACGGGCCAATATCAGATTTAGAAGTCCTACAGGTGTCATGTCTATACACCAGACATCAGTTGGACCATATACTTGTTAAATAAAAAAATGTATATTCATGCATTACTCTTCTTCCTTTTCTGCCTAATTTTATCCATCATTCCCCTCCTACCCATACAGAAGTACCATTTTACAGAAAATAATCCATTAATAACTGCTCCAAGTGATTATCCATTAGTAAGTTTGAATTTCTTCCGCTCGTACAGCTTAACAGTCACGTCAACTGATGCATGCTGTTATCGGCTGTCCTTTGATTCAAGAATGATAGCTACTCAGCATCATGTGCTTTTGTCATGGGTTTTCATGTGACTGAACAGACTGATTCTCAACCCGCATAACTTTATGCATATCGGGCAGGATGTCCGGTGAGGTAGTGGAATCCAGAGGGCAAGATTTGCTTCTCTTTCTTTCCTTCTCTGCTGGCACTCTGTCTTTTCATAAAGGAATTTGGACTCATTATTAAGGCATTTGGGCTCAAAGCTTGCTGGACAAGTTGACACCATCTTGAATGACTGGTAACAAACTTCTCCTAGTCATTAATGCCAATGCTGCCATTCTTTAAGGAGAGATTCAGAGTGTCATTGAAGTGTTTTCTTAGCCCTCCCCTAGAATGTTGGCCATTTGATTAAGTTGAAAAAACAGGACCTGGAGGTGGAGGCACTATTTGGCCATCTAGACACAGTGTCCAGTCCATCATAGATGTTTTCCCTGAATGCTTGTGGACCTGGCTTCAAGGACACTAGAATTTGTTGGAAGGCCCTTCCATTGAATCTGTAGGCTGTGGCACAGGTATTGCTAATGGAATTTCTCCAGCACTATTGTGTTGTTGACACACAGTCCTGGTCTCACTGCAGTACTGGGGTAGGGTGACGACAACTGCTCTGTACACCAGGGCTTTTGCTGACTTGCGGAGGTCTTTGTTGTCAAACACTCGCTGCTGTAGTTTGAAGAAGGCTGAGCTGACGGAGCTGATGTGGTGTGGGATCTCCTTGTTAATGGTGGCCTTTTGAGACTTGGCTGCCCAAGTATGGGAAGTGCTCAACATTTTCCAGCATCTCTCCTTCAACACACACAGGTATCCAATGACCTTCACACATCTGTCACTTTTGTGCAGATTCTGGATTAAGCTCACATCTCTGTCGTCGCCAATTCTCCATGCCACAGGATTTGGTAAATGGACCCTGGTAGAAATCTGCGTCTGACTTTATTTAATGTGGAGTCCCTGGGGCACCATCATTGTCTAAACAATCTTGACAGGTTGGTGGTCAGATTTCAGTGATATGTTAAATCACGATGATCGGGATCACCTTGCCACTGCAATCTTCTTCTGGCTTTGCACCTGTTGGGATGCAGAGTCTTCCTTCTCTTGTTCCACCTTTGAAGACTTTTTGTGCTGCACTTTGTCTGGCACCTAGCCCCAACCCTGCTGCCATAGATGGCTCCACCAGGGGTAAAGAGCTCCCAACAAGGGATCCACCACAAAGGGATCCTGCACATATGTGGCAAAAACGTGGATAGTATTTGGGAGCAGAAACCCCATCTCACATTGTATTTCTATATTCAGGGTCATTGAAGCCGAATGCGAGGTTGACTCTTTTTCCCCACTGTTCACAATATAGGTTGGGCTGACTCAGTGAAGATTAGTGACATAACACGGAATGTTTCTGGTCTTCAGGGCTTGGTCTCATACCTCATTGTGGCATTACTGGACAGTGGGAAAGAGAAATTACTAGTTTGTATCATTTAACCTTGCTAGAGGATAAGAAATAACATTCCTGCTCTTTGCAGCAAAGATAAGAGAACACTGGCCAACTAATTTGACAGCCTGAAGGCAAACAGATTGGCCATTTTGGATTACTGAGCTCAACATTGCCAGACAACCACCTGGGCTCTTGGGACCTCATGAACAGGCCTGTGTCATCATTTCATGTCCAGAATTCCATATGTAGATGTAATATGAATATCCAGCTTTCTGAATTCCAAATTAGCCACTGTCTCGATTACCTGCTAGAATTCTCAGCAAGGTCGTGACATTGCACAACTCAATAATGCTCTGGTTATTTACATTTCATTGTCTTTTTTTGTTTTGTTTTTCCCATTTATATTGTATTTCTTCATTCTGTCCTTAGGGTACTGCAGTACCAAACACACAAGCTACAATTTTGGAGGCTCTCGATTTATCTGCATTTTCACTATTCTCTTACAGTAGCTTTTACCTTGGAAATAGTATGCATCATTTCAAAAATGTCAGTGAGCCATTTGCTCACCTTGCAAGCTTGATGCTGAAATAGGGCGCATCAAAGCCATCGTGCAGGATAATGGCTACCCTGATCAGATCATTGCTCACTGTATATCACGCAAACTCATAAATGGGCCTAAGACTGCCACTTTCGGTCCTGAAAAGTGCCCAGTCTACCTCAGATTACCCTGGAGGGTAAGGTATCTCAAAAATTTGAGCAACAGGTGAAACTAGGTGTTGCTTTGCAGTAGCAACATGAGTGATATTCTCCACTAACAGGATTCTACCCCCAACCAAAAAGACATTCTGCCTATCACACAAATGAGTAATGTGGTCTATGAATTTCAGTGCCAGTGTGATGCCAGGTTTGTAGGCTGTACATCCCAACAACTGGCAGATCATATCAAACAACATGTGCCTTTGGCTGTCCCAACATGCAAAGTATTGGCTGTACCCAACCAGCCCATTCTTGCAAAACTCAAAACATATTGCCAACATTAGATACAATTCACGAATGGACAGCAACAATCCTGATTGTGCTAAAATGTACACTGACAACCAATTTAAAATTATCAGTAGGGCTTGCAGTGTGGCTCACTTATGCATATTAGAAGCTACATAGATTCACACACAGGGCCCTGTCCTTTGCAGGCAGAAGCAACATGCACACGCATTTCGCTTTTTTCAACTAAAAGAAGCTTGGGGGGGGGGGGCAACCATTTCTTCGTTTATTCCCCATCGCAATGCCATGACCAATCATAGCCCATCTGCCTGGTTTGAATTTAAACAAAAACTTGGCAGTTAACTGCTCCCTGGTACATTCTCCATGGCAACGCCCCTATCAGAGTCCACTTGCCAATCAATCAGCAATCTCTTCTCAAGCAGTATAAATTGTTGTTCCTTTTACAATTGGTATTCTTGCAAATTCTGTCCTGATGAGTGCAAGACAAAAAGCTTCGACAGCGTGTCTTTTTTCTCAGCAATACTAGTAGCTATTTACATTAATATTTCCCTTAAGTTTTATTAATGCTTTTTGACTTCACCATGCAATTGGGTGATATAATAAAGTAATTTGAGCAGAAGATTAAATAGTGCTGACATGCAGCATCTGTTTACCTAACAATAGCCAAGCTAGCTGATGCATCTGTCAAAGTACCCTGATTCTCTCACTGCAATGATTTTGCTACACCGAGGACAATGACAAGCACCTAAAATTTTAGCTATGCAGCAGAGTCCAAGGTCATTTGGCATCTTACAGCAGCATGTTAACGCCAGTTTCATTAGAGCGCGTAATTTATGAACATCCACTTTGCAATTAATAATTCATATGCTGCAGACTCTTGAGACTTCATTTTGTGGTTTAAAGACCTTGGAAATAAATCAAGAATAGTACACTCTGCATATGGAATTGTATTACCCATGTAGTTACTATCAAACCACTAAATAGATTTTTGTTTTACTGAGCTGTTCTGATTGCATCCATTAGACTGCTTGCTAATTTTTCACATACAACAAGGTCAGAAGTGACAAAATCCAAGAACATACCATGATTCTCCACTTGCTATTCCAGCTTCCCTTTTCCGTCTTTCCCCGTTTGATGCTCCTTACGTTCTGCAGTCTCCTCTAGCCACTGGTTTTCTTTTTCGCAACAGAACTTCCTCATAAGCTCTTGCAATCCCTCGACAACTCAGATCTTAAAATAGCAAATGGTACAGCAAGACGTTCTTTTAAATGTACCTGGAGAAAAACATCAGCAGTCCAAAGTGAAATTCAGGCAGCAAAAAGCACTTGGCCAAATATTGTTATTTTGGCAATATCTTTTAAAATACAAAAGAAAAATACAAATCTCAATTTTGAAATCAAAGCTTATGCGGAATTGAAACTATAAACTCAGTACATGAGGGGGTAACCATCTTCAAAAGTGGTCACACCATTAAGGTTGAACTGAGAACAGAGGCTCTGGGGAATATGGAACTAGCAGTTTGCAGCATATCTAATTGAATGCTTAGTTGCTCCATATTCCCAAGATTCTGGATGGGTTAAGCATGCCAAGGCTTTTTCTTCCCATTTGACATAATCAGAAACCACAAATCTGTTGGTAAATGCATACACAATATTTAAAAGCTTGTATTTTTTCCAGGTTGCTGCAAAGCATTTAACCAGTGCACAGAGATTAATTATCTCCCATCTAATTAAATTAATTTTTACACAAGTACACAATCTCTAACTCGTGAACCTTTAAGAGTTCACGTGCTAAATCAGAACGTTAGGTGCGCAGTTTTTCAATTAACTGCAGTGGGTTAAAAATGCCATTTCTCAAACATCCAATAATGCAAAATCATAACGATAGACCTTGTAGGGGGTAGGCAGTGGCATAGTGGTATTGTCACTGGACTAGTATTCCAAAGTCCCGAGGGCAATGCACTGGGGACCCAGGTTCAAATTCAGGGTTGAATTTGAATCAATAAATACCTGGAATTAAAAGTCTGATGATGACCATGAAACCATTGCCGAATGTCATAAAAACCCATCTGGTTCACTATTAGGGAAGGTAATCTGCCTGGCCTACATGTGACTCCAGACCCACAGCAATGTGGTTGACTCTTAAAAATGCCCCATTAGGGATGGGTAATAAATGCTGGCCAGCGACGTCCATATCCCGTGAACAAATAAAAAAAAGATAAGAATACTATCTGCCACTTGTAGAATTGGGATAAGAAGTTTTATTTTGTCTGTGGTGAACTATTAACTTTTTTTTATTTCTGGAATCAGCGTATGAAGAGCCAAACTCATGGGCACACAAATTATTTCGCACAAGGTGCAAATTCTTAAGGAATACACAATTGCATTCCTCCAAATAAAAGGGGTAGCTATGGGTGTCCGCATGAGCCACAGTTATGCCTGTCTCTTTATGGGGTACGTGGAACATTCTTTGTTCCAGTCCTACTCAGGCTCCCCTCCCACAACTATTTTTTCGGTACATCGATGACTGTTTCGGTGTCACTTCATGCTCTTGCCTGGACCTGGAAAAATTGATCAATTTTGCTTCCAATTTCCACCCCTTCATCACTTTCACATGGTCCATCACTGACACTTCCCTTCCCTTCTTTGACCTCTCTGTCTCAATTTCTGGTGATAGACTGTCCACCAATATCCATTACAAGCCCACTGACTCCCACTGCTGCCTCGATTACAGCTCCTCACACCCCACTTCCTGTAAGGGCTCCATCCCATTTTCTCAGTTCTTTCGACTCCGTCGCATCTGTTCCGATGATGCCACTTTCCAAAACAGTGCTTCTGACATGTCTTCCTTCTTCCTTAATCGAAGATTCCCACCCATGGTTGTTGATAGGACCCTCAGCCGTGTCCGACCCATCTCCCACGCCTCTGCCCTCACACCTTCCTCTCCCTCCTAGAACCATGATAGGGTCCCCCTTGTCCTCCGCATTCAAAGGATCATCCTCCGCCATTTCCAGCAACTTCCCACCACCAAACACATCTTCCCTTCACCCCCACTATCGGCATTCCGTAGGGACCGTTCCCTCTGAGACACCCAGGTCCATTCCTCCATCACCCCAACACCCTCCCACTGCACCTTCCCATGCAATTGCAGAAGGTGCAACATCTGCCCCTTTATTTCCCCCCTCCTCACCGTCCAAGGGCCCGAACACTCCTTTCAGGTGAAGCGGCACTTCAACTTGTACCTCCTTCAATTTGGTCTACTGCATTCGCTGCTCTCAATGCAGTCTCCTCTACATTGGAGATACCAAATGCAGGCTGGATCATCGCTTTGCAGAACACCTTCAGTCTGTCCGCAAGCATGATCCAGACCTCCCTGTCGCTTGCCATTTCAACACACCATCCTGCTCTCATACCCACATGTCCGTCCTTGGCCTTCTATCCAGCTTCATCGGACACACACACACACACACACACACACACACACACACACACACACACACACACACACAGGCACACACACACACCCTCTCCTCCTCCTCCTCCTCCTCCTATGAAGTTCCATCTTTATAGTCAGCTCCAACTGCAGAGAGGTTAGGCCAATTTTGAAAGTTCAACACATTTAGCACAAAATTTGTCTGTTTTAAAGCTGATAGACAGAAAGTGAGTAATATCTTTATTGTTTTGTATTAGACCAATGAAATGTATAATTCACTATTTTATAACTGTTTATTTATTTGGTTCATTTAAATAAACCATTGTGATCTGACAGAATGTATATTGAGTGCAGAATATATGTATAATTCTATTTTTTTGAAAAGATGAGAATCACACAATGGCATGTTTCACATTCATGGAGCCAGAATACAGGTCAGTGGTGCCAAACCCAAAAAAACATCTTGTACAAAAACCCAGAAAAGCAATAGTGAGACTGAAATCCAGACTATTAGAGAGCACTTCGTTTTAATGGATATATTTATTTCATTCAGCACTTGTGAATGAGTTAGTTGCTCTCAGGGCCGGTTTGTTCCTGTATCGAAGATGCAGCTGGGGAGCAGCAGTGTTCACTGCACAGGAGAAACAGTTGGAAAATGAAAAATTGTTCATAGGTTCTCCCCAATTGGGAAAAAGTGAAAATTTTCAACATGATACTGTTCACGTATAACACTGAAAATAGTTGGCAAGCAGAATACTGCAGATTCTGGAAATCTGAAATAAAAGCAGAAAAATACTAAGCAGGCCAGGAGCATCTGTGGAGAGAGAAACAGAGGTAACGTTTCAGGCCTATGACTTTTCATCAGAGCTGGGAAAAGTTATTAGGGTTTGAACAAGGGGTTGGTAGGACAAGGACTAGAGAGAGGTCTGTGACAGGGTGAAAGGACAGATTGAATGATGGAACAGTTAGTCTTCCAGGGCCAAAGAGAATGGTGCTGGGGCAAGAAAGGAAACAAAGGACAAATGATGTGCCGAGAGCGAGTCCTGCTGCTGACAGAAAGAAAAAATAAGAAAAACTGAAACAAGCAAAGAAAAATAAACAAAATGGGTCAGAGATTCTGGTCTGAAATTGTTCAATGTTGACTCCAGAAGGCTATGAAGTACCCAGTTGAATGATGAGGTGCCCTTCCTCAAGCTTATAATGAGCTTCACAAAAACAGTGCAGTAGGTTGAGGACAGAGATGTCAGCATAGGCACAAGCTGCAGAATTAAAATGACAGGCCACCAGAAGCTTGGGGTCATGGTTGTGGACTGAATGAAGGTGTTCCACAAAGTGGTTACCCAATCTGACTTGGTCCGCCTAATGTAGAGACAACCACATTGTGAAGCAGCGTATACATTAGGCTAGATAGACAGAAGTACACAAATTGCTGCTTCACCTGAAAGGAATGTTTGGGTGACCTTGGACGATGAGGAGGAGGTAAAAAGGCAGAAGTTACACCTCCTGCACTTGTATGGAAAGGTGCCATGGGAAGGAAACAGGGTGTTGGGGGTGTCTTGAGGAACGGGCCAGGGTATCACAAAGGGAACAGTCACTACGAAATGCTGAAAGAGGGTAGGGGAGGGATGGTGGCATCATGTTGGAGAAGGCAGAAATGGCAAGGCTAGCATTAATTGCCCATTCCTAGTTGCCCTCGAGAAAGTTGTGGAGAAATGCCTTTTTGAACTGCTGTAGTCCATGTGGTGTAGGCTCACCCACAATGCCATTAGGGACGGAGTTCCACAATTTTGATTCAGCGAGTACAGGAATGTCAATTTGGTTCCAAATCAGGATGGCACGTGGCTTGAAGGGAATCTTGCAGATGGTGGTGCTCCCATGCACTTGCTGCCTTGCCCTTCCAGGTGGCAGAGGTTGCAGGTTTAGCAGGTGCAGTTGAAGGAGTCTTAGCAATTGCTGCAGTGCATCTTGCAGGCACTGGGGGGGAAGCAGTGAATTTTTTAAAGTGTAATGAGATTGGGAGCCAAGTGGCACTGGCAGAAATCAAACTGGGCATCGGTGAGTAGATGATGCTGATAGCACTGATAACAACAACCTTCCATCACATTGCTGATGACTGAGAATACACTAATCAGACGGTAACTGATGAAATTAGATTTGTCCTGCTTTATGTGAACAGGACCTGCCCAGACAATTTTCCACATTGTTGGCTAGATGCCAGTGTTGTAGCTGCACTGGAACAGCTTGGCTCAGGGTGAGGCTAGTTCTGGAGCACAAGTCATCAGTACTACAGATGGGGTTTTGCGGGCGAAAAGAGGACCCAGAGGCAGTAACCACCACCTAGAAGAGCAGGCAAAAAGGGGAGCCAAAGGCAGGCGGCAGCAGCAGCTGGAAGAGTGGGCGAAAAGAGGACCCAGAGGAAGTCAGCAGCTCCTAGGAGAGCGAGTAAAAATAGGACCCGAAGACAGTCAGCAGCACCTAGAAGAGAAGGTGAAAAGAAGATCTGGAGGCAGTCAGCAGGACACAGATGAGCTATCCAATCCAGTCCAGTCTGTTCCCAGAGCAGAGGGGCCACATTCTGAAAGAAATCAAAGGGTGACATAACAAACCAACAATTAAGTGATTGGTTGGTGAATATTTTGCTCGATTACCTTCAAACCTCATGTAATTTTTTAGTAATTGTAAGATTTTATTAGTTGTAGCAAGGTTCACTAGTAGTAGTAGTAAAGGTTATTGGGAGAAGCAGTGTTTATTAATAATAAATAATAAAACAAATGAATTGACAGCACAAATAGAGATAAATATGTATGATCTGACAGTCATTACGGAGACAAGGCTGCAGGATGACAAAAGCTGGGACCTGAATATTCAAGGGTACATGACATTTAGGAAGCAAGAAAAGGTGCAGGGGTAGCCTCGACAATGAGTTCATTGAGTGCTTTCCGGACAGTTTCTTAGGGTAGCACATACTAGCACCATCCACAGAGCAGCCAATACTATATCTGGTAATGTGCAATGAGACAGGATTAAATAATGACCTCATAGTGAAGGTGCCCCTCAGTAGCAATAATTATAATATTATTAAATTTCACATTCAATTTGAGGAAGAGAGGAGTGGTTCTGCAACTAGTGGTTTAAACTTAAATAAGGACAATTTGTGAGGGCATGCCACCGGAGCTGGCTAAAGTGAACTGGGAAATTAGGTGAAGGGATAGGTCAGTAAGGATGCAATGGCAGACATTTAAGGAGTTATATCAAAATATTCATAGACACATTCAGTGTGAGAGAGAAAGACTCTAAGGCAAGGACGCACTATCTGTGGCTAACTAAGGAAGTTAAAGACAGTATCAAATTGAACGAGAAAACACATAATTCCGCAAAGATGAGGGTCAGGTCAGAATATTGGACAGAATAAAAAGGATAGCAAAGAATGACTAAAAGATTAATAAGGAGGGAGAAATTAAGAGAAAGTTAGCTAGAAATATAAAAACAGATAGTAAGAGTTTCTATAGGTATTTCAAAAGGAAAAGAGTAAGTAAAATGAGCCTTGGTCCTCTAGAGAGAGAGAGAGGGGGGGTATTACTAATGGAAAATAAGGAAATAGATGAATTGAGCAAATATTTTGCATCTGTCTTCATTGTAGAAATAATTGTGAATCAGGAGGTGAAAGGGGGAACTTAAAACAATTACAATCAACATGGGAAGGGTATCAAGAAAATTATTAGGACGAAGAGCTGCTAAGTCCCCAGGTCCTGATGGACTTTATCCTAGAATCTTAAAAGAAGTGGCTGCTGAGGTAGAAGATGCTTTAGTTTTAATTTTCCAAAATTCCCTGGATTCTGTAACAGTCCCATCAGATTGAAAATAGTGAATGTGACTCCTCTATTCAAGAAAAGAGGAGACAGAAAGCAAGAAACTACAGGCCAGTTAGCTTAATAACTATCATAGCGAAATTGCTAGAATCTACTATCGAGGAGGTTTTTGGGGGGGGGGGGGGGGGTAGGGAACATTTAGAAAATCTCAATGCAGCCAGGCAGAGTCAACATGGTGAGAGAAATAGATATTTTTATATTTTGGGGAATATTATGTTACTCGTGAAAAGGCTGTGTATGTGTGTGTGTGTTTGTGTGTATGATTTAATTAAGCTGAGCAGAGATTAATAGAAGACAGGATGTCGGGGGGGGGTTGAAAACATGAACGGGATAGAGGTGTTTAGGTTTTGAGGTACAAGTTGGATCTAACATGTGCATTTCTAGATAAGTTGAGAGCTTGTTTGAATGACAAAGGGGAGTCAGACACATCAAGACTCTGTGATTGAAGTTGCTTCAAGCGGGTGAGAGAATATCGAGTGGAGCAAACTAACAGAGTTAGTTGGTGTGTGAGGAGGAATGGAGCCAGCGGAATTGGCAGTGTGGCTTCAGTAAGACACAGTGCAGGCTGCAGACCCCAAAATAACAAGAGGATTAGAAGGGGAGGATTTGCAGTTGGGAAACTGAAACCTCAATGCAGGAGTTTGCATCTTGCAGGAGTTCCATGGTAAATAGAAGGGGGGATATATTTTATTGACTCAAAAGCAAAGACAAGATGGTAACATGAAAGATCTTATATTTAGAAGGATTTGAGTTTCAAAGAGGTGTGAAAACAATGGAACCTGAGGTGAAAGGGAAAAAAAGTATTTCAGAGTTACTGTGGAGAGCTTAGGGGGCTATAGCTGTTTGAACTGTTGGTCTGTTGAGCTGGAGGTGTAAGATGTAGCAGCTGGAGCTATAGCAGGATCTATGGTGGAGAGAGGATGCAGCTTGAATCAATCATTCAGTCAAGCCAGAAAAGTCTTGGGCTGCAAAAAGCAGTTTTAATCTGAAGTTTGCCTTGGGCAATATTATTGGATTTATTATAGTTAAACATCTATAAGGGAGTGTCGCTTGGAAGGTGTTTACTTGTGGATCTGACCAAGAATGGAGACTTTGTGGGGAAATGTTTTGTAAGGATAAGTTTAACTGTGCACCTGTAATCTTGTGTGCTTAAGATTTATTTTATTCTTGTTAATAAAACTTTTACTTTTAATTTTTAAAATCCCAAAAGTGTTACTAGACTTCTTACTACTGAGATCAGTACGTCCCCTTCTCATTTTCAGAATACAAGAAAAATGGTATGGCCTGTCAGCAAAGTTTCCCTTTGGGATTTGGATAGCACAGCAAACAACACCAGCTGTGGCCAGAACAATAGTCTTGTGAAAGGGAAATAATATTTGACTAATTTATCAGTTATTTGAAGGAGTAACAAGCAGTGTGGATAAAGGGGAACCTGTGGATGTGCTGTAGTTAGATTTCCAGAAGGCGTTTGTTAAGGGGTCACATCAAAGGTCACTATGCAAAATAAGAGCTCATGGTGTAAGGGGTAGCATATTAGCATAGATAGAGGATTGGTTACCTGACAGGAGACGGGGAGTAGGCATAAATGGGTCATTTTTTGGTTGGCAAGATGTGAAGAGTAGAGTGCCACAGGGATCAGTCCTGGGGCCTCAAATATTTACATTTTATATCAATGACTTGAATGAAAGGAGAGAATGTATGGTTGCTAAATTTCCTGATGACACAAAGATAGGTAGGAAATAAGCTGCGAAAAGGACATAACCTATGTCTCTTGGCAGACTCTAAGTGAGTGGGCAAAAATTTAGCACATGGAATGCAATGTGGGAAAATGTGAACATGTTCACTTTGGCAGGACATATGGAAAAGCTGCATATATTTAAATGGAGAGAGATTGCTGAACTCTACAGCACAGAGGGATCTGGATGTTCTGATACATAAATCACAAAAAGTTAGTATGTATGTACAGCAATTAATTTAGAATGCAAATGGAATGTTGTTGTTTATTGTAAGGGGGATGGAATATAAAAGTACAGATGTTTTATGACAGTTGTACAGGGCATTGGTAAGACCACATCTGGAGTACCATGTACCATTTTGGTCTCCTTATTTAAGAAAGGATATAAATGCATTAGAAGCATTTCAGAGAAGGTTCACTCAATTGATTCCTGGGGTGGCGGGGTTATCTTATGAGGAAAGGTTGGACAGGCTAGGCCTATATCCATTGAATTTCAGAAGATCGAGAGGTGATCTTACTGAAACATATAAGATCCTGAGGGGACTTGAGAGGGTGGATGCTGAAAGGATGTTTCCCCTTGTGGTAGAGAGTAGAACTATGGGATATCATTTAAAAATAAGGGGTCTCCCATTTAAGACAGAAATGAGAATTTTTTTCTCTGAGGGTCATGAGTCTTTGGGACTCTCTTCCCCGGAGAGCTGTGGTGGCAGGGTCATTGAATATTTTTAAGGCTGAGGTAGGTAGATGGATTCTTGATTAACAAGGGAGTTAAAGGTTATCGGAGTGGAATATGGAGTTGAGCCACAATCACATCAGCCATGATCTTATTGAATGGCAGAACAGTCTTGAGGGGCTGAATGGTCTACTCCTACTCCTAATTCGCAAGTTTATATGAATTGGCCGAAGACTGTCATCTATCATTTTAAGGTCCTCAGGAGGTGGCGAGATGGATCATCCACTCGGCACTTCTGGCTGAAGATGGTTGCAACATATTCTTTTGCACCAATGTGCTGTGAACCACCATCATTGAGGATGGGGACATCTGCCTCCTTCTTTGATTTGTTGTTTAATTGTTCACCACCATTCATAGCCAGGTGTGGCAGGACTGTAGAGCTTTCATCTGATCTGTTAGTTGTGGAATTGCTTACATCTGTCTATAGCATGTTGCTGCTGCTAATTAGCAAGCACACAGCTCTGTATTGTTGTTTCACCTGGTTGGCGCCTCAGTTTTAGGTTTATCTGGTACTGCTCCTATATTCCTCATTGAATCAGGGTTGGTCCTTTGGCTTGATGTTAATGGTAGAGCGAGGTATATGTTGGACCATGATGGTTACAAATTGTGGTCAAATACAATTCCACTGATGATGATGGCCCACAGCCCCTCAGGGATGCCCAGTTTTGAGCTGCTAGATCTATCCTTGAGTTTATCCCATTTAGCATGGTGGTAATGCCATTCAATATGATGGGTGGAGAGGGGTGTGGGCGGTGGTGGGATCTTCAGCGTGAAGACAGGGCTTTGTTCCCACAAGGACTGTGCAGTGGTCAAGCCTACCAATACTGTCATGGATAGATGCAGCTACAACAGGTAGATTGATGAGGCTAATGTCAAGAAGGTTTTTCCTCTTGTTAGTTCTCTCACAACCTAGCACAGTCCCAGTTTGGCGGAAATGTCCTTCAGGACTCGGTCAGTTTATTTGAGTAGTAATGCTGCCAAGCCTCTCATGGTGATGGACAGAGTCCTTGATACTCACAGTGTTTCTTCCAGGTGACATTCAATATGGAGGTGTACTCATTCATCAGCTGAGACAGGGTGACAACTGATAATTAATAAAAGATTTCCTTGCCTACATTTGTCCTGATGACATAAGACTTCATGGGGTCCAGAGTCAATGTTGAGGACTCCTTGGCCCACTCCCTACCGACTGCATATCATTGCACTGCCATCTCTGGTGGGTCTGTCCTGACAGTGGGACCGGACTTACCAGGGATGATGATGGAGGAGGGGACATTGACCATAAGGTATGATTTGGTGAATATGACTACATCTGGTTGTTGCTCAACTAGTCTGTAGAACGGCTCTCCCAATTTTGGCAGAAGTTCCCAGATGTTAATGACAAAGGATTTGCAGGGTTGATGGGTGGGGCGTTCCCATTGTCATTTCCGGTATCTAGGTCAATGCATTGTCAGGTGGTCCGTCTGGTTTTATTCTTATTTAAATTCTCCATAGCTGTTTGGCACAACTCAGTTGCTTGCTAGGCCATTTCAGAGGATTATCAAAATTCAACCATGTAGGCAAGATTGGGTAGATGGAAGATTTCCTTCCATGAAGGACAATATAGTGACATTATAAGTTTCTTATGACAATCTGGTAGTTTTGTGAACACCATTACTGATAACTGGCCTTTCATTCCAGATTTATTAATTGAATTCAAATCCCCCTAACTGCTGTGGTGGGATTTGAACTCTCATCCCTGGAGCATTATTCCAAGCCTCTGAATCATTAGTCCAGTAGCATTACCACTATGCTATTTATCCCCTGCTTATTTTTAACAATGTAATTAAAAGAAAAAAATGCTTGCATTTATATTGCTCGTTTCATGACCTTGGGACATTGCAAAGCACTTTACATCTGATGAAGTAACTGCGAAGTGTAGTTACTGTTATGATGAAGGGAAGAAGTCATCAATTTGCCCAGAGGTCCCACAAACAGCAGTGTGATAATGGCCAGATAATCTACTTTAGTGATGTTGATTGAAAGATAAATATTGCCCAACAATTTGTTTCAGCGATGTTAATCGAGGGATAAATATTGGTCAGGACACAGGGGAGAACTACCTGTTTCTTTACCGGGCCAATTTAAATTTGCTGTCAATATACAAGATATCCAGACTGACCTGCTCAAGTTAACACAAAATAAATCTTGGCACCCATGGCTTACGTTTCAAACATGATGTATGTCTAGATCAAATTTAATCTTGTATTTATGGCCCCTAGTTCTTGGCTCTTCAGCCACAGCTGCTTCTTTCTACCCTGTGTAACATATCTGCACCTCAACCTGGGTTGATCTGTTGATCATGATCAAGAATGAACATCAAGCTGCCTGTCAAGTAAAAAGGACAGCTGATCATTTATGATGAATGTGCCAGCATAATTAGAAATACTTATTCACCACAGGTGAATGCTACCACAGACCAGCCGGCATGTTTCCATGTTGTAGGAGTTATAAAACAGTTATTAGGTAATGTTAGGTATAATATTAGGTATAAAATCTTAGTGGGGCCTTAGTTAAAAAATACTGTGTGCAATATTGGGCATCACATTACAGGAAGGACTTTGAACTTCGAGAGGAAGTGTGATGAGATGCATGAGGATGCTGATTGTCAAGTACAGAGACAAATTCGAAAATGATGTCTTTCTTCCAACAGAACCACCCAGGTTGCGGGGTGATATGTTACACAGGGTAGAAAGAAGCAGCTGTGGTTGAAGAGTCAAGAAATAGGGGCCATAAGTACAAGATTAAATGTACGAGGTATAGCGCCAAGAGGAGGAGAGATTTCTTCATAGAACTGTATGGCTTTGGAATTCATTTGAGGATTTGTGATGAATGTTAACATGGTTTCTGCACCAAAGATTAGATTGAGTAGATGGATGAAGCACAAGAGGCTGAAGGAATATGGGAATTGAATGTGCCAACATAATTAGAAATATTTATTCACCACAGGTGAATGCTACCACAGACTGGCTGGGCCAAATGACATGTTTCCGTGTTGTAGCTTTTATGTATTTCTATTAAGGTTGTCAATTAAATGTAAAGTTCCGCAAACAACATGCTCATTTTTTTAAAGCTTATAAATCATGGAAATGGGACACAGTACCTAGGTAGGAACGTGTTAATTACAATCAATCATTGTCCTGACAGCCATTTGCCTACCACCTGGGCCAATCACACGTTGATTTGCCTGCAGCCTTCAGTACATCTCAGTTCTTCACTGTAGGATCTGCATGCAAAGAATTGTATGCAGCCATTGCGCACTTGTGAACATGTGCCACTGTTAGGTATCAACTAAATATGCTACCAAAGATTAAAGATTAAAATTTTTAGTTGAGAGATTAATTACTGGACAGCCCTCATTTCTGTGTCTTTCTGAACTATACAGAGTTGGATTCACCATGTGTGTGTAGAGAGAGACAGAGAGAGAGAGGCAGAGAGAGAGATGATCATTAGGTTACCTTTAACTGGAATACAATGTCCTGTGCAATATACTCTGATACTAAGGACTCATTGTGGGACAGACTTGATGAAACATTTCCACATAACTGCATGATTTAGTGCACTAATAATTATTTAATTTGTATCTGAACTGCCACCGACTCAATAATTGACTTATCTGTGTTGTGATTTTTTTCAATCAACTCATACTGAAGAAACTTACCTGACTGCAATGAGTCACAAATGCTGCTCAACTACATGGAATGTTAAACATTTCATTTAAAAAAAAATCATTAATTTAAATATTTAAATTGCTTAAGATTTAACAACCCCTATTTATCATGGTCTCTAGCACAAATAAACAAAGTATGAAAATAAAGTTATTATCTTTTCCAACTAATTTTCTCCCCTTGTCCCTTTTTTCCTGAAGGCAGTAACATATAAGGCACTTCTATATGCAGGTCTCTAGTATCTCACCCAGGTTACCATTAAGTGGATGACATAGGACATTTGACCAATTTTAGCTCATCTTTCTAGAAAGGCACTATACTCTGAGGTATCAAATGGTTTGTTCAATGTTTCAATTTTCTACCATTCCAGAGAAGTCCTTTCTGTGTGTTGATTGCTGTTTGTGTAAAGAACTTCCAGAGGTGTGCACTAAATTTTCCTTTAACTAGTTCCATTCTCAATGCTTAGGAAGCAACTTTCCGAATCTATCTTTCCCCATACCCTTCACAAACACAAAAAACCCTCTTGCGCTGTGCTGCACTGCACTCTGAACTCCAGGAAGCTACCCACCCGCTAACCGGTAAGTGCCTGTGCCAATGCTCCTGCGTGCACAGAAATCCTTCTCACTGACACCCAGAGCCAGGTCTGATATTTTTCCTCAAATGGGTTCGGCGACCTGGTTGGTTCGCCTTTCGGTGCTCTGATTGGCCATTCCATCAGAACGCTCCAATTGGCTAATCAGGGATTCCAAGGTGTGAAGAGTTCCTGTTTGGTTTGGAGCGATTCGCCTTTTGTCAAACTATGAAAGTTGTTTGAACTGGTTTTTTTTTGGGGGGGGGGGGGGGGGGGGGCGGTGGGATCAGCTCTGAAAAGAAAATCACTTTACAGGTGACCGTGAATGGGAAACATTTGTGAAAAAGTCAGGGGTCGCGGAGCTGGGAATAAATAAATACGAGTTGCTGGGACACTTTATGCAAGACCGGGGGGGGGGGGGGGTATAATTTATACGAGGTCACGGGGTAATTTGTGCAAGGTCACCAGGGGCTGGGAAGGTATCAGCCTCTAGAGTGCTGACAGAATAATGGCAGCGGTATCAGTAAACCGCAAGCTGCACCTGAAGAGATTGTCGGATGGCGTCCAGATGAAGGCAAGTTCAACTTAAGTCCTAGCAACGTTCAATCAAACCTCTCGTTGAAACATTGCCTGCTTTCCTGGTTATGGTTCTGGGTGCAAACAAGATCTCCCACACTTGAGTTATGCTCAGTCGTTTAAAATTCAGCCTCTGGCTACAAGTGTCTGCTGTTGGAACCCATCATGCAAATTAAACTAAACAAGGCTTTTAAATGAAAACCGGTCTTACCATTATTCAGTAAAGTTAGAGCGGGATAGAAGATTCTAGGATCTTGTGACAAACGAAGCCTCAGTTCAGTTTTCTTTTAAGGACATGAGGCAGAAAGATCATTGAAACAAAATTCTGCGCTTTGTAACTGCAGTTTTCAATTTTTGGGGGTTTTAATAGGGTTGCCAACTGTGGCTGGGCATATTCTGGAAGATGTCATCATATGATCTTCTACCTGCAACTGTTCCTCCCCTAGACTTCTGCCATTTATCAAGGCCTTCCCAAGGCCTTTTCAATATGTCCAGGTTTTTGATTTTTGAAAATCTGGTCACCCTAGCAAGGCAGAGTTTGCTTTACATTGCTTGGTTCCTGCCTCAATGGAACTATTTGTTAAAAAATAATTGGGCCTGGATGTGCACATTTAGAGGCAAATCTCCCCCAAAAAGTATAAGTTTTAATGTTTATAGAGGTTAATTGGGAATTCACCTGTGTTCATATATTGGGGGCAGGTGGTTGGATCTGATAGATCTGAAATTTTGATGAAAGATTAATAGCTTGAAACACAAACTCTTTCTCTCTTCACAAATATTGCCTGACCTGAATATTTTCAGCATTTTCTGTTTTTATTTCAGATTTTCAGTATCCAAAGTATTCTGATTTTGAATTGGTTGGATCTTGAGGTGCACGATATGTAATGTGTGTTTCTGGAAATAAAAGCTTTCAAATGTATAAAGACTAGGCTACAGTTATTACTCATTGCCTGCTTATGTCAATTCGAACAAAGGATGCAACAGATCTAACACAAGAGTTTTAAATCTGGAACTAAGTTCAAAATGAAAGGTTGGAAGCAGTCAGACTATAAGACAAGGTTGACTTCTTTTTAATCAGGACTTAATTCAGATAAAGCTGCTTTGTTCATAGTGTGAACGCAATTGTTCACTAAACAGGTGTTGGTGCCTAAATTTTTGAAATTGTGTGTTTAACTTTTTATTGACATTCAATGAAATTATTTCGATGTTATTTGACACTGCAAATGTCTGAGGCATTGATATTTTACAACAACTGATTCACTGCACTCTTTTAAAGGGAATTAAGATTACAGGCCAAGACTATCTTTTTAAAAAAAATTAGGAGCACTATCATAGAATCGAGCATTGACTCTTAACACAACAAACTCCACAGACATTTGAAGATGCATCTCAAGACTGCATTCGCTTCGCTCAGTAAAGAGAGAAAACTTGTCTAATTTATTTAAAGCAGTTGTTCCATTTGTTATAGACAGGAGGGGGATTAATTTAAACAGCTCTAATTTCTCCTCTCACTATCTGTCCATAAACAGAAAGGTGTTTTTGATTTCTGATTTCTCCCTTTATAAGTGATAGCGTGTTTTCTCCAATCCTTCAGTTTGGAGTGATCCAATCCTCTCGTAACCCGACAGCAAACTAAAAAATAAGGTAAGAGGGTTGGTTTATTTTTACTCTCTCTCAATGCGGGAAGGGGTTTCACAACGTCCGGCCCTGTTTGCACTCATGCAATAAAAATAAAGATAAGGGAAAGAAAGTGGTATAAGATAAGACCACGATAAAACGAGAGTTATGGTTTCACATGAGTCCAGAATCAATGTTCAAGGAAGGTTCTTTTAGGTGGCTTTGTCTGGCAAAATTCTTGGTCTTGGTCCTAGGAGCTCAGTTGCAGGTTGAGTCCGCTACAATGTAATAAAATAATCTTGTATCCTGGGTATTAGTTCATTCTGTAGGCAAAATATAGGGAACTTTCTGGAAATCAGACTTGGAGCGAGACAGAGGTCAAAGGCAGGCGGCTAGCCTGGAGTCCGGTTCTCTTTGGAGGTTAAACTGCAACCGAAGATGACATTCAAAAGCTGTATAATTAAAGGAATTCAAACAGCTCAAGTCTCGGTCATGAGACAGGGTAGTTTCAGGTTGAGCTATTCAGCTAACAAAGGCCCTTGTTACAACCTATTGTGTTTTGAGCAAGTAACTGAAGAACTATTAGTACAATGTTGGAGATGACAAGTCCCAAACAGCTCTGCCTTTGTCCAGAGCTGGCTGGTGCAGACATATTGTCTACGAATCCTGTGTGTTGACTTGGCTAGAATGTTTCTACAATGCAAGTCACATTCCAGGAGGATGATGAGGTAGCCTTTGTCGACTGGAACAGCTGAGAATCTTCCAGAGCTATGAGCATGTGGTCAGCTGTAGTAAAGCGCAGAGGGAGGCCATTCGGCCCATTGTGTCATGATATACAACATTAATGTTTGCGTATCTGTGGCTAAGTTTCCACATGAATAGGATACAGACAAGCTGTCCTAATGTGTTGGACAGCTTGTCCAAAAGGAAGCAGTTTCCTCACTCCCCATTTGAAAACAAGTCAAGGAACATTTAAGTCATTTGCAAAGCCAACATTTATTATCTATCCCTAGTTGTCCTTAAGGTGATGGCAAACTGATTTTTTGAAATGCTGCTGTCTATGTGGTGAAGATACTCCCAGAGTGCCATTAGGTAGAGGTTCCAGTGATGATGATGGAATGGGAGTGATGTATTTCCAAGTGAAGATGGTGGGTGACTTGGAGAGAAACTTGGGGATGATGGAGTTCTCAGGAACATACTATCCTTGCCCTTCCAGGTGTAGAGGTTGTGAATCTGGTGATACTTTGACTAAGCAACTTTGGAATTCCAAGGGTAAATCTATTATCCAGCCTCAAAAGTGCAACTTAAGATGAGCTGACAGATTCTGGGACTGATCCCAAGGTCAATACTCAAAATCAGAGAAATCTTAGGAGTTTGGTATCAGTACCATCCACCTCTACCAATCTATCAGTTTAAGAGCACAGAGCAGAGTCTTTTGTCTAGCCAACTAATTCATTAAGCTTTTCTATATGCACAATAAGAGGCACTGATTTTCCCAATCTCCATGAAGTGGTTGGGTCAAGTCGCTAACTCAGTATAATACATTCTCCAAACCCAAAGGATTTGTTGTATAGCACGAGGCTTGTAATCACTGATAAAATCCCAGAGAAACCATTTTGCCATGAGTGCCAACGCATGCAAAAATAATGGGCTGACAAGTGATAAGTAACATTCGCATCCCTCAAGTGTCAGGCAGTAACCATCTTCAACAAGAATGAATGAATTTAAAAAAACTCAGGCTATTTTTTGTACACATCCACTGTCCTTGTGAATTAGAAGCATAATTCTCTTAATGGGTATCTTAACGCATTGCACCATGATGCAACAGCTCATAAGTGTTCCAAGGTCTTCCATATTTGAAAGACCCTTGTTAATGGGATGTAGGCATTGCTGGCTAGGCCAACATTTATTGCCCATCCCTAATCGTCCTCGAGAAGGTGGTGTTGAGCTTGGAGGGGAACTTCCAGGTGGCAGTGTTCCCATGCGTCTGCTGCCCTTGTCCTAGCAGGTAATAGAGGTCATGAGTTCAAAAAGTACTGTCAAAGGAGTCATGGTGAGTTCCTACAGTGCATCTTGGGAATGGTACACACTGCTGCCACTGTGCATCGGCAGTGGAGGGAATGAATATTGAAGGTGGTGAATGGGGTGCCAATCAGGTGGGCTGCTTTGTCCTGGATGGCATCCACCTTTGTTGCTGGAACTGCATTCATTCTGGCGAGTGGAAAATATTCCATCATATTTCTGACTTGTGCCTTGTAGATAGTCGACAGGCTTTGGGGAGTCAGGAGGTGAGTTACTCACTGCAGAATTCCCGGCCTCTGACCAGCTCTTGTAGCCACAGTATTTATATGGCTGGTCCAGTTCCGTTTCTAGTCAATGGTAAACCCCCCAGGATTTTGCTAGTGGGGGATTCAGTGAGGATAATGCCATTCAATGTCATGGGGAGATGGTGAGATTCTCTCTTGTTGGAGATGTTCATTGCCTGGCATTTATGTGGCATGAATGTCACTTGCCACTTGTTAGCCCAAGCCTGAATGTTGACCATGATGCAAATGGACACGACTGCTTCAGTACCTGAGTCATTGCAAATGGTGAACAAAGTGCAATCATCAACGAACACCCCCACTTTTGACCTTATGATGGAGGAAAAGTCATTGATGAAGCAGCTGAAGATGGTTGTGCCTAGGACACTTCCCTGAGGAACTCCTGCAGTGATGTCCTGGGACTGAGATGACCAACCTCCAACAGCCACAGCCATCTTCCTTTGTGCTAGGTATGATTCCAACTGGGGGCAAGTTTTCCCCTGATTCCTATTGACTCCAGTTTTGCCAGGGCTCCTTGATGCCACACATAATCAAATGCTACCTTGATGTCAAAGGCAGTCACTCTCACCTCAACTCTGGAATTCAGCTCTTTTGTCCATGTTTGAACCAAGGCCGAAATGAGGTGAGAAGCTGAGTGGCCCTGGTGGAACCCAAATTGAGCAGCAGTGAGCAGGGTACTGATATGTAAGAACTGCTTGGTAGCACTATTGATCATCAATGCTGATGGGGCAGTAATTGGCCAGACTGAATTTCTCCTGCTTTGTGTGCACAGGACATACATGGGCAATTTTCTGCAGCCTCATAGCCTTTGCAGTATCCAGTGCCACCAGCCATTTCTTGATATCACTTGGAGTGAATCAAATTGGCTGAAAACTGACATCTGTGATACTGGGGGCCTCAGGAGAAGGCAGAGATGGATCATATTCCTGGCACTTCTGGCTGAAGATGGTTACAAATGCTTCAGCCTCGTCTTCTGCACTGATGTGCTGGGCTCCCCCATCATTGAGAATGGGGATATTTGTGGAGTCTCGTCCTCCTGTTAATTGTTCAACTGTCCACCACCATTCTGACTGATATGGCAGGACTGTGAAGCTTAGATCTGATGTTCGTTGTGGGATCGTTTAGCTCTATTTACAGCATGCTGCTCTGTTATTTGATGTGCAACCAGTCCTTTGTTGTGGTTTCACCAGGTTGTCACCTCATTTTTAAGTATGCCTAGTGCTGTTCCTGGAATGCCCTCCTACACTCTTTATTGAACGAGGGTTGATGATCTCCTCCCCCCATCAAGCTTGATGGTGCTGGTAGAGAGGGGGATATGCCAAACCATAAGGTTATAGATTGTGGTTGAATACAATTCTCCTACTGATGATGGCCCACAACACCTCATGGATCCCATTTTGAGCTGCTAGATCTGTTTAGCACAGTGGTAGTGCCACACAACATGATGGAGGGTATCCTCAACTTGAAGCTGGACTTTGTCTCCACAAGGACTGTGTGGTGGTCACTCCTACCAATACAGTCATGGACTGATGCGTCTGCAACAGGTAGGTTGGTGAGGACAAGGTCAAGTGGATTTTTCCATCTTGTTGATTCCCTCACCACCTGCTGAGTGTACAGCTATGTTCTTTAGGACTCGGCCAGCTTGGTCAGTAGTGGTGCTACGGAGCCACTCTTTGTTACTGACATTAAAGTTTCCCACCCAGAGTACAACCCTTGCCACCCTTCGTCCAATTGGTGTTTAACATGGAGGTGTTCTGACACAATAGCTGAGGGTAGCAATTGTGTGTGTGGGGAATGCGCGGTAGGTGGTAATCTGTAATCTATAGGAGGTTTCCTTGCCCATGTTTGACCTGATGCCATAAGATTTGATGGGGTCTGGAGTCAATGTTGAGGACTCTCAGGGCAATTCCCTCCTAACTGTATATCATTACGCCACCATCGCTGTTAGGTCTGTCCTGCTAGTGGGAAAGGACATACCCAGGGATGGTGGTGGTGGTGTCTGGGACAGTCTTTCAAAGGAAAGAAAGAAAAATAGGACGAGAGAGAATTAATGACATAAAAGGACCCAAAGAGCTTCATGAGAGCATAATCCAACAAAAGGTGACCCTGAAACAAACAAAGAGGTGTTATGACAGGTGACCAAAAGCTTGGTCAAAGAGGGGATTTTTAAAGCACTTCTCAAAGGGGAAGAGAGAGGGAGTTCCAGAGCTTTGGCTTACATGGTATCCATTTCTGGGCACCATACTTGTTGAAGGATGTAAAGGCACTGGAGAGAGTACAGAGGAGATTCACAAGAACTGCAGCTGTAAGGATAGATTGGAGGGGTTGGGGCTGTTTTCTTTGGAGAAAGGAAGGCTAGGAGGTGACTTGATAGAGGTATTCAAGATCCTGAGGGGTATGGTGAGGGTAAATGGTGAGAAACTGTTCCCACTCAAGACAGCATCAAGAACTAGAGGGCATAGATTAAAAATAATTGCCAAAAGGAGTAAATGTGATGTGAGGAAAACATTTTTCACCCAGAGGGTGGTTGGACTCTGGAACAAACTTCCTGAGAGGTTGGTGGAGGCAGGTTCAATTGAGATATTCAAAAGGGAATTGGATTGTTACCTGGAAAGAGAGAATGTGCAAAGTTGCAGGGATAAGGCAGGGGAATAGGATTAGGTAGAATGCTTTTTCAGAGAGCCAGTGCAGACTCAACAGGCCAAATGGCCTCCTTCTGCACTGTAAAGATTCTGTGATTTCTAAAGACATAGATGCCAATGCTGGGGCAAAGGAAGTGGGGTTGCAAGACAGGCCAGAACTTGGGAGACATAGAGCTCTAAGGGTTGTAGGTTGGAAAAGATTAGAGATGGGGAAGGAAAAGGTCATCGAAGGACTTGAACAAGTCTGGAAACTGGCACTTGGAGCCAATTTAAGTCAATAAGCACAGATGTAATGTATGCATGTGGCTTGAAGCAAGCTAGGATGCAGGTAGCACAGTTTTAGATGAACTTAAATTCACACAGAGTGGAAGATAAAGGCTGACCAGGAAAGCAAGTATGGAGGTATCAGTATGGATGGGTGTTTCAGCTGCAGATGACTTGAGGAGAAAGGTGGTCTTGGTAATGGAGAGGATATTGGGTCGGAAACTCAGCTTAGGCAATTATTATTATACATGATTTCTGCTTTTTTACCAATATGGAAATGCATTTTGCTTGTATTACTTGGTCGTTTATTGATTAAAGCAACAATTTCAGCAGACGTTTTCTGCAACAACAGAGTAACAATCTCAAATGCATTTATTTTGAGAGGACTAGAACATAAAAGCAGGGATGTGCTGCTGAGGCTTTATAAGGCTCTGGTCAGACCACATTTAGAATATTGAGCAATTTTGGGCCCCGTATCTCAGGAAGGATGTGCTGGCCCTGGAGAGAGTCCAGAGAAGGTTCACAAGAATGATCCCAGGAATGAAAGGCTTAACATATGAGGAACGTTTGAGGACTCTGGGTCTATACTCGATGGAGTTTAGAAGGATGAGGGGGGATCTGATTGCAACTTACAGAATACTGAAAGGCCTGGATAGAGTGGATGTGGGGAAGATGTTTCCATTAGTAGGAGAGACTAGGACCCGAGGGCACAGCCTCAGAGTAAAGGGAAGATCTTTTAGAACAGAGATGAGGAGAAACTTCTTTAGCCAGAGAGTGGTGAATCTATGGAATTCATTGCCACAGAAGGCTGTGGAGGCCAGGTCATTGAGTGTATTTAAGACCGAGATAGATAGGTTCTTGATTGGTAAGGGGATCAAAGGTTACTGGGAGAAGGCAGGAGAATGGAGTTGAGAAACTTATCAGCCATGATTGAATGGAGGAGCAGACTCGATGGGCTGAGTGGCCTAATTTCTGCTCCTATATCTTATGGTCTTATGCCTAATTTGCAAGATGCATGTAATGTTATCCATACAAGATAATTTATGAGGTGCCAGAAGGTATATTCATTGTTTTTGTACCTACTTGCACCAATTTGCAGATTCGCCATTAAAACTGTGCTCTCGATAGGGCTAAACAGAACAATCTGGCTCAAAGTTATACCAAACTTCACCATCTTGGAATGCAGTCAACATCAGATACACACAATCAACAGTTACAAGAAAATTGCAGTGAAAATGATGGGTGAGGTGTCCAACTGACAGCAAAAGTGCTGCATAAGCTAAATCCAGTAAAACAGTAATGTGCTACAGCCAGAAAGGACAGGCAGTTGAAAGAGAGCTATTTGTTTCAAGATAACAAATGCAGTGCTTGATTTTTAAGTGGGCACACAGCCATCAACTTGCTGTCATGCAATGGTGCTCAGAGGTCTTATTTATATGTAGCCCAATACTGAATTGCTTCAGAACCTTTATTCTGTCTGATGTAAATGAAAAAGTGGCAGAGTTGTCAATGCTTACACCAATCCATGGACACACCAGCTTCTGCCATGAATAATAGGAAGTGATCTGCTGCCAGTATTATGCATGTGTCTCTGTCAAAAATTAAGTCACAATTTTAAGTTTATCAATGTACATTCCTTTGTTAGAAGGTGCACATATGACATGTGAACAGTTTGGGCATTTAGCCTGTCCCATGCAGTTATGGCGCCTCATGCATCGGGTCAAAATCTTCCGAACCCTTATATTCCAATTAGTTTCCTGGGAGAGGCAAAACAGAATATTCAAATACCCAAGGCCAATTGCAGGGGTGGGAGGAAGGTTGGATGTGAAGGGACCAGACCTGGACACAGTATTCTAAATGGTGTTGCACAAGGGCAAAATGATATGTTTTGTTTTGCAATCTATAAATGCAGCAGAACACTTGATTTGCTTTAGCCAGAGGATCTCCCTGCCTTGGCTGTAAAAATGTAATAAAGTCACATTCATTGAATACAAGATAACTTAAAGACCAGGAACTACAGAATTAAAATTAACATTTTGCACTTACGAAGCGTCCAAACTATCCACCACTGGCATAATATGACTGCACCTACAGGGCACACCACAACAACTTACCAAGGCTGCTTTGGCAACAGTTCCCAAACCTTAGCCTTCCACCATCCAGAATACCATTACCAACAAGTTTCTCAAAGTCACACACCATTCTGATTTGGGCATGCATCACTGTTCATTTACAATTACAGGGTTAAAATCCTAGAACTAACTACCTAGCAGCATGTGGGAGCAGAGTCTGGAGCAGTTCAAAAAAATGGCCCATCACTGCCTTCTCCAAGGGCAGCAAGGGATGAGTAATAAATGCTGACTTTAGTATTGACCCCGACATGCCAAGAATTAATTAATTTTAAAAAATACTGTATTCCAAAAGGCATCACTGATTTGTACATCTGATGACTCTGAATCAACAGTAAAAAGATTATCCATTTACAACTGAAATGAGGTGTCCTTGTCAATTACATCTCAGGAATCAAAATAAGGTCCTACAAGCAATGAGGTAAGAATGAGCCAATTGAAATCTGGTGTCCTGCCGGTACATTACTGGACTGTAATTCTATCTCTGAGTGCAGATGATGAACAAACTTGATTCACAGAATTTTAACAGCACAGAAGGGGAGGCCATTCGGCCCATCGTGTCTGCACTAGCTCTCCAAATGAGCATTATGACCTAGTGCCATTGTCCTGCCTTTTCCCCATAGCCCTGCACATTGTTTCTATTCAAATAATCATCTCATGCCCTCTTGAATGCCTCGATTGAACCAGCCTCCATCATGCTTCCAGGCAGTGCATTCCTGACACGAATCACTCGTTGTGGGAGAAGGTTTTTTCTTGCTTGCAGTTTTGATTATCTGAACCTTGCATTGCAATTTTATAACTCACTGAAAGGATGGTTTAGGAAGAACATTACATCCTCAGGAAATCCCAAAGAGCTTTACAGTCATGGAAATTCTCTGGTCAGCAGATGTAGCAGCCAATTTTCAGATATGGTGAGATGAATAACCAGCTAACCAGTTTTCAGTGATAATGGTTGAGCAATAGTCATTATCTTATCTCCCCCTCTCCTCTTTAAATAGTGCCATGGAATCTTATCTCCCCCTCTCCTCTTTAAACAGTGCCATGGAATCTTATAGATCTGTCCATTAGGGCAGATGGGGCTCTGTTTAAGCTCTCAGCTGAAAAATGGCACTTTTAACAATCCAGCACTTCCTCAGTACTTCACCCAAGAGTTGGCCTAGATTGTCTATCTGCTGCCCTTGTCCTTCTAGATGGTAGCTGTTGAGAGTTTGGAAGGTGCTGTCTAAGGAGCCTTGGTGAGTTCCTGAGCGCATCTTGTAGACAACAAGGGCAGCAGACACTCATGAACACTGCCACCTGAAAGTTCCCCTCCAAGCCATTCACCATCCTGACATGGAAATACATCACCGTTCCTTCACTGTCGCTGGGTCAAAATCCTGGAACTCTCTCCCTAACAGCACTGTGGGTGTACCTACACTGCAGGGACTGAAGCAGTTCAAGGAGGCAGCTCACCACCACCTTCTCAAGGGCAATGAGGAGTGGGCAATAAATGCTGGCACATCCTGTAAATGAATTTAAAAAAGTACTTGATCCCTAAATCTTCTGACTTAGAAGCAAGGTCTAATCACCAAGCCAAGGTGACACTCCAAGTTTAGTGTCTATCTGAAGTGGTTTCTGTTATACATCAATGCTAAACTCAAGTGTAGATCCAGAGTCTGGCCCTAACCTGTCTTTGGACAGATGTGTTTAGAGCCAACATCTTCCTGCTTCAGGAAATCTTGCTCTACTTTGCTTCAGAGGCAAGACAGAACCCAACTCCAGACTTAGGCTGCATTTAGACTATAACAATATTGTTTGTGCATGGCAGTTTCACTTTGCACTGACACTCAAGTGTACTACAAACATTTTGCACCAATAGTACAGCTACACAGGAGATCTTATGTTACAGGAGGTAATGTTCCTGCCTCCAAGCCAGAAGCTCTGGGTTCGAGTCCCAATCTGGGACCTGATGGCCACAGAAGTGCGTACATGGCGTGACCAAACAGGTTGATTATCAATCTGCAAATAGTTCCCACACGCCAATGGCATGCAGTAAGAGCGGAAGCATATCCTGGTCATCCAGAACGTGCAGAAGGCAACCCAAACCACTGCAGCACCTTGACAAACATAACCATGGATCACCACATCAAAGTCCATAGTCACCAATGCCCTCTTAAAACATAAGCTAAAAGCAAAAAACTGCGGATGCTGGAAATCCAAAACAAAAACAAAAATACCTGGAAAAACTCAGCAGGTCTGGCAGCATCTGTGGAGAGGAGCACAGTTAACGTTTCGAGTCCATATGACGCTTCAACAGAAAATAGAAAAGAGGTGAAATATAAGTTGGTTTAAGGAGGGCGGTGGGACAAGAAGAGCTGGATAGAGGGCCAGGTGGAGATAACCAAAAGATGTCACAGACAAAAGGACAAAGAGGTGTTGAAGGTGGTGATATTATCTAAAGGAAGTGCTAATTAAGGGTAGAAAGCAGGACGAGCAAGGTACAGATAGCCCTAGTGGGGATGGGGTGGGGGGAAGGGATTGAAATAGGCTAAAATGCAGAGAAAACAATGGATGGAAATACACTTAAAAATAATGGAAATAGGTGGGAAAAGAAAAATCTATATAAATTATTGGAAAAAATAAAAAGGAGGGGGAAAATCGCAAAGGGGGTGGGGATGGAGGAGAGAGTTCATGATCTAAAGTTGTTGAACTCAATATTCAGTCTGGAAGGCTGTAAAGTGCCTAGTCAGAAGATGAGGTGCTGTTCCTCCAGTTTGCGTTGAGCTTCACTGGAACAATGTAGAAAGCCAAGGATGGACATGTGGGCATGAGAGCAGGGTGGAGTGTTGAAATGGCAAGCAACAGGGGGGTCTGGGTAAAAAAAAAACTGCGGATGCTGGAAATCCAAAACAAAAACAGAATTACCTGGAAAAACTCAGCAGGTCTGGCAGCATCGGCAGAGAAGAAAAGAGTTGACGTTTCGAGTCCTCATGACCCTTCAACAGAACTAGGTGAATCCAAGGAGAGGGGTGAAATATAAGCTAGTTTAAGATGGGGGGGTGGGGGGGTGGTGTGGTTGTAGGAACAAGCAAGCAGTGATAGGAGCAGATAATCAAAAGTGTGATATCTTTTGATTATTCGCTCCTATCACTGCTTGTTTGTTCCTACAACCACACCCCCTCTCCACTTCTCTCCTCCCACCCAACACCCCCTCCCCCCCACTCCCACCTTAAGCCAGCTTATATTTCACCCTTCTCCTTGGATTCACCTAGTTCTGTTGAAGGGTCATGAGGACTCAAAACGTCAACTCTTTTCTTCTCTGCCGATGCTGCCAGACCTGTTGAGTTTTTCCAGGGAGGTCTGGGTAATGCTTGTGGACAGACCAAAGGTGTTCTGCAAAGTGGTCACCCCAGTCTGCGTTTGGTCTCTCCAATGTAGAGGAAACTGCATTGGGAGCAACAAATGCAGTAGACTAAGTTAAGGGAAGTGCAAGTGAAATGCTGCTTCACTTGAAAGGAGTGTTTGGGCCCTTGGACGGTGAGGAGAGGGCAAGTAAAGGGGCAGGTGTTGCATCTTCTGCAGTTGCATGGGAAGGTGCCATGGGAAAGGGTCCCTCTTAAGACATGGTACTCAGAGAGAAAGAGTGCAGCTGCAGTGTAAATGCAAGCAATTGCATCTGGAATTTGCATCAAAGAACACATCTGATATTTTTAATATCAATGCTATTTTGCTGCTGTTGGCATGTTCATTAAAATAATGCCACGTAACTAGGATCTAGATAACAGAATAGTGTATTTTTGTGCTCATTAATATTGTTTTGCACTTAGTTTACTCCCAGATGAATGGCAGAGATTGGATTTCAGCTGACTCATGAATGACTTCAACCCATTTGTCACGGCAAATAAAATCAACAAAACTGTTTCAAATCAATATCAGTGTAAGCAAAATCATTTTTGAGAGTGACATGCCATATTAATATTGGTTTTGTATTTATAACACCAAAAACTGATGGTGGCATTCTCTTTTTTTATAATTTAGAATACCCTGTACAAGAACCTAATTCTTTGTGTATAAAGAATTCAAAATGAAGACTGATTATGGCACTTCAGGCTTGAATTTCTCCTAATATGATTCTTTTTTTTATTTTGATGCATCCTTTCTTTGGTCAGGAAGGTTAGGTAGTCTCAGCAAACTGAACCATTGGGAGGTGAGCAGTCATTGAGGCAGTCTGCATCGGAGTGGCTTTTGAGAGAATACAGAGGCTAGATCTTCGAAAGTGAACATCTGAAATCCCTCATGAGGGAGATGGAATTTTAACGAGATATTGTGACTCACAGAGGTCACTGATATTTGGGTGAGTTGCAGAGGAATCCGTGGGATCTGTCTTGGTTGCATCTACCATTTAATGCGCAGTGTGGTGTGCTTGACCATAGTTTCCCTATTAATTCATGTTTACTTCGTTAATTCTGCATGTTAGAATATAAGATAGATATTGTAGATCGATTTACTTTGCTGACTTTGTATAGTAAAGTTCATTTTGTTTGTTTAAAACCATGGAAGCTTGTGGTTTTATTCTCAGTACCTGGAATTTCAAACATCATTTACTTTAAACAAAAAGTTACTGATCCCCAACTAGATTGTGACACAAATTGGGGGCTCTTGTGGGATTTCAAATCCAGAGACATACAGGTGCTGGAACATGCTGAGATTTGAGCTCATAAGGTTTTCACAGCGAATTTTGCTATACTTATTGAAAAGCAGAATGGCTTTGTCAGTTGCTACGACTTTTGTGGAGAAGGAAGATTTATCCCCGAGTGATTTGCAACAATTAACCAAGGTTCAGTTATTTGTATTAGCAGAGTTGAAGTCAGGGTTAAAAGCAGGAACTAAGAAAGCAGACATAGTTGAGGTAATAGGACAGCATTTGAAATGAGACGAAGGATAAGTTAATCTAGATAGCAATTTAACTGAGTTGGCTAGAATTCAGTTGCAAATGAGGCAGCTTGAGGTAATTAGAGAAAATCAAAAACTTGAACTCGAATAAGGAAATGAAAAAATTTCAACTTCAAAAAGTGAAAAAAAGAAAAATACAATGGCTTGACCATGAACTCCAGAGAGATATGCAATGGATGAAAGAGAAAAGAAGAGAGAAATCAGACAGCACAAACTGGATAAAAAGAACTTAGGTTACAGAGTGAAAGAGAATCTAATAGTTCGTATGCTGAGTCAAGTACCACTCAGAGCTTTCATAAAACAAAAAGTATCTTCCCCTAATCCCTAAATTCACTGAGAATGGAGTTGAGAGTTATTTAAAGCTAAATTGGCCAAAAGACACAAGGACTCTCATTCTGCAGAGTGTTTTGGTTAGGGAGGTTATGGATTTGTATTCTCATCTTTCGTCAGAACATTACGAGACAGCTAAAACTGTGGTACTTATGCTTCAGGGACAAGCTTGAAAGCATTATCAGTTGAAATTTAGGACTTTAAAAAAAAAGACTAAACGAAATGTTGTTATGACCACAGCCGGTGTTAAATGCTGCACCAGCCAAATCCCAGAGGGAAACTTGGCTTACGGGCCACAGGTTTTTTTTGTATTCTAATAACGAGAAGACGGTGTACTAATCTCATCAGTAAGAGGTCCAGTAACACTTTTGTTTTTTTTTAAAAAGTAAAGTTTCTATTAACAAACAAAAAAAACCTAAGCACACAAGATTACAGTTACACAATTAAAGTTAGTCTTACAAAAACATTCCCCCAAAAAGTCTCTACTTGGTCAAACCTACAAGTAACCCCTTTCCTGGCAACACTCCCTTATAAATATTTAAATATGGAATACAGTAATATCACACATGACAGGCTGCTGAAGCTTCAATAAAGGTGTACCACATGATCTTTACCCTCTTCCACTTTGCTATGGAATTCACTTC
This sequence comes from Carcharodon carcharias, assembly GCF_017639515.1. NCBI lineage: Eukaryota > Metazoa > Chordata > Chondrichthyes > Lamniformes > Lamnidae > Carcharodon > Carcharodon carcharias. Next base: position 174,124,858 of record NC_054474.1, on the reverse strand, counting down.
ACAATAAAACTGCTTGCTGCAGCCCAAGACATCTAAAAAGCTCCAGCTTAATGGCGTGACAGCTATCCAGCCCAATGGCAAAAAAACAGCTAACCACAGTAACTCTAATATACCCTTTTTCCCTTTCATCTCAATCCCGTTGTTCTGACACCCCTTTGAAACTCAACCCCTTCCAAATACAAGATCTTTCATGTTTCCATCCTGTCTTTGCTTTTGGGTCAATAAAAGTATAATATCCCCACTACTTGTTTACCTATGAATTCCTGCAAGATTCAAACATTTCTATTGTCGCCTCTAATTCCCTATTGAAATTCAAACAACCTCTCTTAACTTATCTAAAAATGCAAATCTAGATCTAACTTATTTGCTTGTACCTCAAACTTAACTCCTTTAACCTTTTCTTGTTTCCAAACACCCAGACAGCCTGACTCCTGTCAACCTCTTGCCCAGCTTAATTAGATCACACATACACACCAGCCTTCTTTACAGAATATCACAATATTCCCCAAAATATTTTTAAAAACTAACATCCATTCTCACAATGTTCACATAATTTGCTAGGGAGAAAGAAATGTTCTGGGACTGATGGTTTCAGAAACTGAAACTCAAACAGAATTTTGAAAGTGAAAGAGAGCCAATGATAATAAAAGAATTTCGAAACAGCATCCTAATATCTATCAGGACACACCTGGAAGACTGCAAGGTTCCTAATGTAAGGGAAGCAACAGTTCTGGCAGATGGGTATGATATATCACATAGGCAGCTAGGGGGCAGTAGATATTCATTTGTAAACCTACAGGAAAGTTGGAGGAATAGAAAAGAATCTAGCTTTGGGGAGAAGGCAGAAGCTTTTCCAGTCAATAAAAATGATAGCATAGAGGATAAAAGTAATGTAAAGAAACCAGTATGCTTTTATTGCCATAAGACAGGGCATATAAAAACAAATTATTGGAAACAGAACAGTAAACTGGTGACAGTAATAGGGGCACTTAAGGAGCCTTCAAGAAAGGTTGCACCAGAAAAGGAAATAGGTGTTAAATCAGTGACACTGGTGCATGTGACAGGAATTGCCGCAGAGAAAGTGGCACCAGAAAGTGAAGATTTTGAGAAAACCACTGCATCTAATGTTTTTACCTTAGGAATAGAGAGAGATGTAAAGGATTTAAGGGGCTTATATTTGATGGGGAAGTTACTCTATTTTTATTCAAGAGCGAGCCTAGTAAAATGGTCATGCTGAGAGATAATCGTTTGGCTCATAGCTTATTGTTAGCAAAGGATTTAGACCTTCAGAAACTTTGCTAAATCAGAATGTATTAAATCAGAATGTTGATGGGAAGTGTGTGCCTTTCCCATTGCATAAATTTAAATTGTGCTCTGAAGATGGGGCCTTATGTGGCTGGAGCTGTTCCTAAATTACCTATTCAAAATATAGATTTCATATTGGGAAATGCTATTGCGGGAAATGTTGTTTTTGCACAATCTGGGACAGCAAACCACAGCTGAGGAGTGGTTCCTGTGTGTAAAAATGAAACAATCTGATGCAAGAGATACTGATGGAATAATTGTAGTAATAGACAGAACATACAGAAGTGTCTTTAGAATTTCCCAATCAAAATTCGTCACAGGAAGGGGTGAGACCTCAGAATGATCCTGAAGGGTTAATGACAGTTAACACGGAATTAAATGGTCCTGTAAGTGCTGAGACAGCACAAGAACTTCAAAAATGAAAGATTAAATCCCTAATTTGGCAAACTGCAGAGAAAAATCTCTCTTGCTCCCAGCCTCAATTAAGTCAAAAGCCACAAGGATCAGTGAACCTTGTGAGGACGAACTGCTCCATCCAGAGTTCATCAGCCACAAAAATCAGATACATGGTTGAGCTGTCACTCCCTCACAAATAATAGGAGAAACACCAAAGCTGTTGCTTAAATCAGGCCTTAATTTATGCCAGGATTCATCTATTGTAATTGCACTTCAATATTCGAATTGAAATAGCCATTCAAATCAACTACAGTACAACATCATACATCATTTTTCCTGTAGAACATTTACAGATACAGTGCTATCGTATGGAACTCTAACCCATGTATGCAGTCAACTGACTCATATGGATAAGCAGGAGCATTCAACCCATCCTTCCCTAGAAAACATGGTTCCTCCACAGCACCAAGTAACTGTTTCTTGAATTATTTCAGAGTTTCTGCTGTCTGAAGACCAATTCATTATTTATTACTGTCTGCATAAAAAGTGATACCCCAGCAATAGCCCTAAGTTTGCTCATTATACGTATATACTTATCAGGCCTAGAACAGTGGTTGAGGGGGTGGGGGTGAACACAGGCTTGGTGGATTAAGGTAGGGAAGGGAAGTTGCTGAGGCAGCTCATCAGATGGTCTCCACCTCAGTGACAAAGAAGTACAAAGGTTTTCTGCACTTACTGTTGAAGGTGAAGGTGGAGGAGTCAGGGGAGAGGGGTTTAAGAAGGCGTTTTGTAAGAAAGAAGCCAGGGGTATCTTTGTAATTCAGGATGATCCTGGAATAGTGAGCAGCTTTCACAGGTAACAGCAGTGCTTTGTAATGGCTGACAATGGTGCAGAGATGTCATCACCACCTCTTGCCAACAGTTAGCATCATAACCAATTAAATTTCAGGGCAGAGAATGAAACAGCGAATGACATAAGGAAATAGGGGTGGACGAGTCAAATTAGATACAGAAAATGAAATAATGATAGAGAAAAAGATATGAAAGACAGGGAGGATAGGTGAGAAAAAAATTTAAAGATTGAGACATTGCAACGGAACTCCATTTGTAAAGTACTGGACTTTGAGAAATTCATGGCAGAAAATGTACAAAGATTCTTATCCCTATACAATATCCCAAAATTACTTTCTGAAATAAATCTAGTTTGCATCTTTGCGTGTCAAGACAACTCTGCAGACTTCGGGGTGCAGGTGGGGGGTGGCGGTTGCAGGGAAGTGGAGTTGAGATCTCAACCAGATCAGCCATGATCTTATTGAATGGCAGAGCAGGCTCAAAGGGCCGAATGGCCTTCTCCTGCTCCCAAGTCCTACATCCCTATGCATCCTGAAAAATAACACTACCAAGTGGGGTTGATGAAACTGGTACAAAGCTACAGCCAAAACAGACATAAAATAAGTGTTAAAACCTCCAAAAACAATTCACTACCACTCAGCAGCTTCATTTGTTCCCTAATCAGATCTCAAAAGTTGAGTTTCATGTCAGGACCACAAATCATATCATTAACAGGGTCTGAACAACATGAACTACCAACTCTAAGAGGCAGTGGAAAGATTAATTCAAATTCATGGAACAAACCCAGCAGATAGTTTTCACAGAGGGTGACACATGGCACAGTTACAATTCTTTTCAATTTTGTCAAGGCTAACTGCAGAGCAATGTAAATTATCCACAGATTTTTGGAATATTGAATCTCATTATGCAGCTCTTCAGTGCCACAAATTGCTGTTTTTGCAAAGTAATAATGGCTGGCACCATTATTTTATCATTATTTTTGCAGCAAGTTCTGGGCCTGTTACCCAATTCAGAACCATAATGCCACAGAAGCGAATTCTGAAATGCAACATAAGCCACAGAATTCCTTAATGTTAAGTCTTTGATGAAACTAAAAGGTTCAACTGCTTTATTTAAAAAAAAAGTCCTAATCAATAATTTAAACTGCATGGTCCAGAAACAGTTTCACCTTCTCAGATTATGAATGTGACCTCCAGTGGCTGGAAGAGCAGTTCAACTCATTTTTTGCTGCCACAGCAAATAAATGAAGTCAACTGAGCTGTGCTAGTGTCTGCTAATTAATAGTGACATTTTGTGCTGCAGGAATGTATAAAAATCCAAGCTGAGTTATTCAGATTTAAGCTGCATGCACAATATTAAAATTCAGTATTCCCAACAGGAAATCAATCTGCTGAGCACATGATGACATTTTTCATTTTCTCTTCCTATAACAAAGTTAAAAAGACTACAAATCCATTTTAAGATCAAATACTAATGAAATACCTTTTCTAATATAAAAGCTCAACAGCAATGACTGTGTATCAACATTGTACTGAAATCTTACCTTACATTGCCTTACAACACTTTTTTTTTTGAGGAAACATTGTATTACCATATCTTCACCTCAGTGCCCCGCAAAGCAAAACCCACAGATTAGAAAGCGAACAAGAAATCGGCCCTCAAGCTTCCAGCCCAGTGATTACTTACTTCAAACTCTCCCTCCTCCCTCTCTTAAGCATGCTCAACGGTCCATCAAGCACATCACCACAATATTGTGGCTCACATTGGGAAGGTGTAATTATTGATCTTAGTTATTTTAGGTCATTGAGAAAAGCATCAGTTCCTCTTTCTAATATCTCCATCCCTCCAAAATACCATGGTACCAACACCTTGACCAGGATAGACACCAGTTAAATGTATCCATGAAAGGCTAGTCTACCAATCCATGGTGCAGAAGAAATCCCTCAGTGCAGGAATCCATTGAAAGAGCACTGAAGATAATCAACACAGAAGCCACACTTAATTTTTACAGCACTAGCTGCCATAAAGCAAGTTTAAGCGTACAGCACGAATGTTGGTGGATGGCTGGAAGAGCGAACAGGTGGGTAGGTGGACCGGTGGCTAGTCAGGTCTGGGAGATGAGGTGTAGTCGGGTGGTGGTTGGCGGGGGGTGGAATTCAGGTTGGGTCAGGGAGGCAGTCAAGTTGGGGGTCATTGGGGGAACAAATTGCATAGTTACCTAGGAGCTCGACAAGGATTTTTATATTTATGCGTAAAAATGAGTAGGCCATTCGGCCCCTTGAACCTGCTCCGCCATTAAATAAGATCATCACTGATCTGATTGTGGCCTCAGCTCCACATTCCATCTACTGCCCCTCCAAACACCCCAACCCTGGATAATCTTTCACTCCCTTGTTGGTCACAAATCTTTCTACCTCTGCTTTAAAGATATTCATTAACTCTGCTTCCACTGTTCTCTGGGGAAGATAGTTCCAAAGATTCACGACACTCTGAGAAAAAAAATTTCTTCTTATCTCGGTCTCAAATGGTAGACCCCTTATTTTTAAACTGTGCCCCCTAGTTCTAGTCTCTCCCACAAGGGGAAACATTCTTTTAGCATCCACCCTGTCAAGTCCCCTCAGCATCTTATAATTTTCAATAAGATCACCTCTCAATCTTCTAAACTCCAATGGAAACAGGCCTAGCCTGTCCAACCTTTCCTCGTAAGATAACCTTGCAGCCCGCCGTCCCATGTATCAGTCGAGTGACCTTCTCTGAAATGCTTCCAATGCATTTATATCCTTTCTTAAATAAGGAGACCAAAAGGGTACACAGTACTCCTGATGTGGTCTCACCAATGTCCTGTACAATTCGGGTAAAACATTCCTAGTTTTATATTCCTTTGCAATAAACGACAACATGCCATTTGCCTTCCTAATCACTTGCTGTACCTGGCTGCTGACATTTCCTGATTGATGTACCCCTCGTTCAAACAGGAGGGGGTGAGGGTGGCAAGAGCAGGGGAAGAATGTGAGAGACAGAGATTCAGAGAGTGTGTGTCAGCTAGCAGCACCAATGGCTCCATCAATGCTCTGTACTGGTCCTTGCACAACAATCACCAGCAACCAATCAGTGAGACAGAATGGGAGCGAGGGGGGCGGCAGTGAGAGAGAGAGTGAGAGCGAGTCCTTTAAACCTCACTTTCTCATCTCTCTCCCTGTAATAATGGAGTGAAAGGAATCGGCTCAGGGCTCAGGCTATGCTTTGTTCTTTCATGACAGAAAACTGAAAGCAAGATCAGGAAAATAAATAAGGAGGAAGGGAGGGGGAAACTGGATTGGAGAGAGCCTTGTGTAAAAAGGATCAGCTGGTGCCTTCAGTACAGGAACATTTTTCAACGAGACAGTCCAAATCTTAGGATGGCTGAAACCTAATTAATTCACTCCAATTCCAAAGTATGTTCACTGCGATTTCACCCTTTGCGAGAATTCACAGGAAGGTAATCCACATGAACTTTGGGACTTTACAGTATAGCACACCCACGGATTCCCCTTTAACCACATACCTTGTCCCTTGCTCAAAGAACTCCAATAAATTAATCAAACATGATTTCCCTTTTGCAAAACTCTACTGACTCTGCTTTGGGGTTTAAGTGCCGCACTATACCTCCTTAATAATAGGATCCAGCAATTTCCCTGCGACAAATGTTAAGCTAACTGGCCTGTAGCTTCCTGCTTTCTGTCTCCCTCCTGGCTTGAACAGAGGAGTCACATTCGCTATTTTCCAATGGGTTTCCAATGGTTTTCTGATGGGTCCTCTCCAGAATCTAGGGAATTTTGGAAAATTAAAACCAATGCATCTAATATCTCAGCAGGCACTTCTTTTCAAGCCCTCGGATGAAGCCCATCAGGGCCTGAGGACTTGCCAACTTTTAGTTCTAATAAATTTTCTCAGTACCCTTTCCCTGTTGATTGTAATTGTTTCAAGTTCCTCCCTCCCTTACATCTCCTGAGTCACAATTGTTTCTCGGATGTTATTTGCATTCTCTACAGTGAAGACAGATGCAGAATATCTGTTCAATTCATCTGTCATTTTCTTATTTTCCATTATTAATTCGCCAATCTCTCTCTCTAGAGGATCAAGGCTCACTTTACTTACTCTTATCCTTTTTAAATACCTGTTGAAATTCTATCAGTTTCTCTCGTACTTCAATTTCCCCCTCTTTATTAATCGTTTAATCATTTTTTGCTTTATATTCTGCTCAATTATCTGACCTGACACTCATCTTTGTGGAATTATACATCTATCTTTCAATGTAATACTATCTTTAACTTCTTTAGTTAGTCCTGGTAGTATGTCCTTCCCTTAAGAGTCTTTCTTTCTCACTGGAATGTATCTTCTCTGATTATTCTGAAATACCTCCTTAAATGTCTGCCATTACATCCCTATTGATTTATCCTTTAACCTAATTTCCCAGTTCAATTTAGCCAGCTGTCTTCTAACATTCCTTGGGTGACTAACCAGGTAAGTAAGTGAGAAATGTCCAAAGTCTCTGACTCTAACTCAGAGCCAGAGGGTCCCAGGGAGCAGGGGAATTTCTGATCAAAGTTCAAACTTCCCATGCAATTCCCACAGTCAGCACGTCGGGACTTTTGTGGGGTCTCGACACACATCTTGGGTCATATGTCCAGTCCGCAACGATCCGCAGGCTGGAAGATCTGGCCCATGGAGCTAAGCAGTATTTATAAAAATGCGCAAATACACAGTTTGTGGTCCAGTTCAAAACCTTCAGCAACACTGACCATAAATTCTAAGCCAGACAGACCTAAGAAAGAATTCTAAGCTAGCCTTAACATGGAAATACTAACTGCCAATAATTTCAGCATGGTATAGACTCCCAATGCACTTAAAAATCATCAGTCGAGGGAAATATATAATAGAGTTTATTAGCAAGGACAGAGAGGTAAGGAAGGAGATTATGTTATCCATTGAGCATTTCGGCACAGGAAGCCATTTTTCCATGATAAAGCATTCCAAATTCAACTCTATAGAAAGAAATTTCTCCTTAACTCAATCTTCACACTCATTGATAACCTCTCATCATAAACTTCCAAACCAGAGAAAATAGTCTTCATCTATTCACGCTAACAAAATCCTTCACAATTTAAAAGTTATATTGAATATTCTCTTAGATTTCTATGTTTCAGTGAAAATAGACCATGCATTAAATTACATTTAGCTTCTTACAGTGCTGGAAAAGCTAAAAATGTACTTTAAAAAAAGATCCAAAAAACTTAATTAAATGTTAAAACTATTACGCAAGCAGTTCCCCCCTACATAGCCCTGCTCTTCTATCTGAACTTGACATTGGGCATTATGGAAAACATTCCATCTTGGGTATATTGAGAATTTAAAAAGTAAAAAAAAATCCTCTCCCTCCAGTATTTTGTACATCTTAAGTTAAATAAATATTCTGGGTTAATTACATTGTTTGGAATGTAGCTTTTATTGTTGACTGACGCTCTCACTCTAGACAGAGTGGGGGTATTTATGATGAGCTTTAGTGCTGACCTCTGACATAATGACTACAATTAATAAATCAGATCTGCATCTGATGAATAACGTTGACCACAGGAGGCTCAATAATGTGAAAAACATCTGTGGTGCTACATTGACGGATTCATCAAGGGCTGCGAATCCCCAGTAACTGAGGAAAAAGGAACGTTTATTGGAGAGAAAGAATGAATTGAGAAAAACACATGCATCTTAAGCAGATAATGGGAGGTAAAGCAAAAAAAAACCTCTCAATGTAAATAACTGAGTATGATGCTTTGGTGAAGGAAAAAAAGTAAAATCTTAAACACATTCTGTAAAGTTAGCATTATGAATATTCAGTGTTGGACTTGTTGTATTTTTCAGTACCAGTAAAATGTGTAATATTTTACTTCCAGTCAGTCCTGTGACATATTACTTTCATTATGGTAATAGCTGGGTTAATCATTGTCACATTTTGACTACAGGATTGTGGAAAGGGGATCAACAACACTTGTCCCAAACAGACTAATGCCTTTTATTTTTAAATTAGTTTAGTGAATTTCACTAGAAGCGAATAGAATGCTTAGATTTTTATCAAAATTATCTGATGAGAAAATGCAGGTCAGTTTTTGATAAATTCACTTAACATCAATTAAACCAAATGAATGGTTAATAATAAATTAACATTATGACAGATCAGTCAATGTGAAACTAGGGCAGTGTTTGATAAAAACATTTCCCCATGAAATCTTAGACTAATTGAAGAAAAAATACAAATATACCTCTTGGAGGTCTCACCAGTTTTGGCTCCCTATATATGAAGATAAACTGCAGAGTCAAATCAGGAATGACAGGGGCATTGATCTAGGTAGCATTATTGGAATTCTGAAAGTGATCAGCCACCATCTTTACAACAACTCATTTTGCATCACATCAGGGTCAGTTGGGTGGGGAGCAAGTGGCTGCAGAATTAGGTGGGGTCAGATGGATAATTGTGCTGGAGTTGGGTGAATGGAACATAGCAGTGAGAGACATGAGTTACAGTATTTTAAAATTAAAACTTGTTACATTGCAAGAGAATTAAGAGAATACCAGTTTAATAACACAAGTTCAAACTGCTGGAGGGAATGGTTATTTCCCTCAAACTATTCTCAAGTGCTCCAATCTATGTTTTTAAAATTAATATTTACTGTATTTAGGACTTTAGATCCAATTCCAGTGTAAAGAAACATTCTCCTCTCTTCAGAATACAATTGCATCCATTTTCTTCTCTAGAGATCTGCTTATTTCTATTGATTTAGTTCATCCTCAGAGCATCTTTTCAACAGTATATGTATACATCACACCACATCAATAACTTTTAGTTTATTTGCACACACTTCAGAAATAGATCCTCAATTACCTTATGTGTACTTCAAACAAGCTTCGTGACAACAGGTATCCACATCATGTCATGTCATCATAGGTCAATGCTTCTACCTGGTGTACTGTGGAGTAAATTTGGAACAGTGTAAAGCAGTGCAATATTTCAACCAATCATGGGTAGTCTGGCTATGAAGAATTATTGAAATCAAGCTGCTTTATACTGCATTTTTGACATTGGCAGCACCAAAATTGAAAACATCAATACAACAAAGCTCATAAAAAACAATAAAACTGTTAATCTCTTCTCAATTTCAAAACAAGCTCAAAAAAATGTAAGTTTATATATACTTAAATTGAAGTGCCATTGCATCAGTGCAAGAAAATGACCAGTGTAAGGTACAAAAATGCATAATCATGTTGGCATGAATGAGACTTCATAGTGCACTTCACTGACATGTTACATAAAAGCAATCATAAAGTATGATCAGCTCTCCATTACTCCCCAATGTACACAGTGACTGACTTTTATATTAAAAACTGAGCATCTTTGGCCAATACACTTACAGAAAAGGATTTTTTTTTAAAACGTTACTTTCATATTCAGTGGGCTGAAAACAAAAGTTACTCTAAGTTGGAAGTTTAACCAAAGATGAAAGAAGAGTATAAAAGGGTCAATCTGAGGCGTTATAGTAGCTAAAAGCATTGTTTTCTGCAAAATCAAATTCACAGACATTTTCAAAGAAATGTATAATACATCATGTGCAAAAAGCAATTCTGTAACTTGCATTAGCCAAGATGCTCTGGCATTAATCTTTTATCAAGCCTCGAATCAAATTTAAACAAAAGAGGCTCTGTGATAAGTTAGCTAGCCCTTGTATACTGACCTTGTTTTGTATTTTATTCCAACAACTGCCCTAAGACACCCAAGTAATTTCTATGATTCTAAATAACCAGTACTGAACTCTGCCATTCCATTACTCAAAAGGGGTTCTACTGCAATAGTGTTGCTGTGGCCCTTTTTAAAAAGTTGTTCATAAAATGTTGGCATCACAATTGCCCTTGAGACGGTGGTGATGAGCTGCCTTTTTGAACCGCTGCAGACCATGTGGTGTAGGTACACCCACAGTGCTGTTAGGGAGGGAGTTCCAGAATTTTGGCCTAGCGACAGTGAAGGAACAGTAATACATTCCAAGTCAGGATGGTGAGTGGCTCAGAGGCGAACTTCCAGGTGATGGTTACCATGCATCTGCTGCCCTTGTTCTTCTAAATGGTAGTGGTCATGGGTTTGGATGTTGCTGTTTAAGGAGGCTTGGTGAATTCCTACAGTGTATCTTGTAGATGGTGCAGAATGATGCCACTCTGCGTCAGTGGTGAAGGGAGTGAATGTTTGTGTATGGGGTGCCAATCAAACGGGCTTTGTCCTGGGCAGTGTCAAGCTTCTTGAGTGTTGTTGGAGCTGCACTCTTTCAGGCAAGTGGAGAGTATTCCATCACACACCTGACTTGTGCCTTGTAGATGGTGGACAGGCTTTGGGAAGTCAGGAGGTGAGTTACTCACCGCAGGATTCCTAGCCTCTGACCTGTTCTTGTAGCCAAAGTATTCATATGACTAAACAAAAACAAAAACAGAATTACCTGGAAAAACTCAGCAGGTCTGGCAGCATCGGCGGAGAAGAAAAGAGTTGACGTTTCGAGTCCTCATGACCCTTCGACAGAACTTGAGTTCGAGTCCAAGAAAGAGTTGAAATATAAGCTGGTTTAAGGTGTGTGTGTGGGGGGCGGAGAGAGAGGGTCATGAGGACTCGAAACGTCAACTCTTTTCTTCTCCGCCGATGCTGCCAGACCTGCTGAGTTTTTCCAGGTAATTCTGTTTTTGTTTTTGTTTTGGATTTCCAGCATCCGCAGTTTTTTTGTTATTTATATGGCTAGTCCAGTTCAGTTTCTGGTCATTGGTAAACCCCAGGGTGTTGATAGTGGGGAATTCAGCAATGGTAATGCCATTGAATGTTAAGAGATGATGGTTAGATTCTCTTGTTGGAGATGGTCATTGCCTGGCACTTGTGTGGCATGGTGGTTACTTGCCACTTGTCAGCCCAAGCCCGGATATTATCCATGTATGCTGCATTTGGACATGGACTGCTTTAGTATCTGAGGAGTTACAAATGGCGCTGAACATTTGTACAATCATCAATGAACATCCCCACTTCTGACCTTATGAGTGAAGGAAAGTCACCGATGAAGCAGTTGAAGATGGTTGGGCCTAGGTCACTACCCTGAGGAACTCCTGCAATGATGTTCTGGAACTGAGGTGATTGACCTCCAACAACCATAACCATCTTCCTTTGTGCTAGGTATGACTCCAACCAGCGGAGAATTCTCCCCGATTTCCATTGACTCCAGTTTTGCTAGGGCACCTTGATGCCATACTCGGTCAAATGCTGCCTTGATGTCAAGGGCAGTCACTCTCACCTCACCTCACGGGTGCTGTTGAAGGGAGTTTGGCAAGTTGCTAAAATTCATCTTGTATGAACATACGAATTAGGAGGAGTAGGCCACCCGAGTCTGTTCCGTCATTCAGTAAGATCATGGCTGATCTGAATGTAACCTCAACCCAAATTCCTGCCTACCCCCAATAACTTTTCATCCCCTTGCTAAACAAGAATCTATCTAGCTCTGCCTTAAAGATATTCAAAGACTCTGCTTCCACCACCTTTTCAGGAAGAGAGCTCCAAAGGCTCTCAATCCTCTAAGAGAAAAGATTTCTCCTATCTCTGTCTTAAATGAGTGACCCCTTATTTTTATTCAACGACTCCCTAGTTCTAGATTCTCCTACAAGTGGAAAGATCCTCTCCACATCCACCCTGTCAAGACCCCTCAGGATCTTAAAGATTTCAATTAAGTTGCCTCTTACTCTTCTAAATTCTAGTGGATACAAGCCTAACCTGTGCAGCCTTTCCTCACAGGACAAACCACCCACTCCTGATATTAGACTAGTGAACTTTCTCTGAACTGCTTCTAACACATTTACACCTTTCTTTAAATAAGGAGACCAGAACTGTACACAATACTCCAGATGTGGTTTCACCAATGCCCTGTACAACTGAAACATAACCTCCCTACTTTTGCAATCAATTCCCCTCACAATAAATGATAGCATTCTATTAGCTATCCTAATTACTTGCTGCGCCTGCATTCTAACCTTTTGTGATTCATGCACTAGGACACCCAGATCCCTCGGAGTCTCAGAGCTCTGCACTCTCTTAGCATTTAGATAATAAACTTCTGTTTTATTCTTCCTGCCAAAGTGAATGATTTCACATTTGTCCACATTTTACTCCATTTGCCAGAGCTTTGCCCACTCAGTTAACCTACCTATGTCACTTGTAGCCTCCTTAGATCCTCTTCACAATTTACTTTCCTACCTATCTTTGTGTCAGCAAATTTAGCAACCATTCCTTCTGTCCCTTCATCCAAGTCATTTGTATAAATTATAAAAAGTTGAGGCCCCAGCATTGATCCTTGCGGCACACCACTCATTACAGCCTGCCAACCAGAAAAAGACCCATTTATGCCAATGCTCTGCTTCCTTTTAGCTAGCCAATCTTCTATCCATGCCAATGTTATCTGCTACACCATGAGCTTTTATCTTCTGCAATAACCTTTGATGTGGCACTTTATCAAATGCCTTCCAGAAATCTAAGTACAGCACATCCCTTTATCAATGGCACATGTGACTCCTTCAAAAAAACTCCAATAAATTGACTAAACATGATTTCCCTTTTACAAAATCATGTTGACTCTGCCTGATTGCCTTGAGTTTTTCTAAGTGCCCTGGTATAACATCTTTAATAATAGTTTCTAACATTTTCCCTGACAGATGCTAGGCTAACTGGCCTATAGTTTTCTGCTTTCTGTCTCCCTCCTTTTTTGAATAAAGGAGTTTGATTTGCTATTTTCCAACCTAATGGAACCTTCTCCAAATCTAGGGGTTTTTGAAAATTAAAACCAGTGCATCAACTATCTCACTAGCCACTTCTTTCAAGACCATAGGGTGAAGCCCATCCAGACCTCGAGATTTGTCAGCCTGCAGCCCCAACAATTTGCTCAATACCACTTCCCTGGCGATTATAATTTTCCTGAGTTCCTCCCTTCCTTCCATTTCCTGATTTACAGTTATTTCCGGGATGTTACTTGTGTGCTCTATAGTGAAGACCTGAGCAAAATACCAGTTTAATTCATTCGCCATCTCCCTACTTCCCATTATCAATTTCTCAGACACACACACTATAGGACCAACACTCATTTTTAAACTTTTCTTATTTAAATATCTACAGAAACTCTTCCCATTCATCTTTAGGTTACTAGCTAGCTTTCTCTCATACCGTAATTTTTCTCTCCTTATTAATCTTTTTGTCATTCTTTGCTGTTCTTTATATTCTTTCCATAATTATATGCTTTTTCTTTCGGTTTGATACTGTCTTTAACTTTTTTTAGTTAACCATGACTGGTGGGCCCTCCCCTTGGAAATTTTCCTTCTCATTGGAATGTATCTATTGTGTTTTCTGAAATATCTCTTTATATGTCTGAACTCCTATTGACATATACCTTAACCTCATTTGCCAGTTCACTTTAGCTAGCTCTGCTATCGTGCCCTCATAAATGCCCTTATTTACATTTAAGATACTAGTCTTGGACGCACTTGTTTCTCCCTCAAAACAAATGTAAAAATCAATCATATTATGATCACTGCTACCTAGGGGTGCCTTCACTAGGAGGTCATCAATTAATCCTAGCTCTTTCTGCAATACCAGGTCTAGTATAGCCTGTTCTCTGGCTGGCTCCAGAACATGCTGTTCTAAGAAACTATCCTGAAAACATTCTATGAACTCATCTAGGCTACCCTTGCCCATCTGATTTTTCCAGTCAATATGTAGATTAAAATCCCCCATGATTATTACTGTGCCTTTCTGGCAAGCTCCCATTATCACTTCTTATATACTCTGTCCTACTGTGTAGTTACAATTAGGGAGCCTATACACCACTCCCACAAGTGACTTCTTGCCTTTATCATTCCTCAACTCGACTCAAACCATTTTTACATCCTGGTTTCCTGAACTTGGGTCATCCCTCTCTAATGTGGTCATGCCTTCATTAATTAACAGAGCCACCCCTCCACCTTTTCCTCACTTGCTGTCCTTCCTAAATGTCTCATACCCTTCAATATTCAGGTCCAAATTTATGTCATCCTGTAGCCATGTCTCTGTAAAGGCTATCAGATTGTACTTATTTATTTCTATTTGCGCTATCAGTTCATCTGTTTTGCTTTGAATGCTACATGCTTTTACATATAGAGCCTTTAGTTTTGTCCTTGAATTATTTTTTGTAGCATCTAGCCTTATCTGCTGATTTACTCTAAGGTCTGTACTCTCTGTCCCTTCCTGTCCCAATTCAATTATCATTTCCCATATTAATGCCTGTCTCTCTTGCTTTGTCTCTACTCTTTGGTTTACCACATCTTCTCAAATTTGACCCCTTGGCCCACTATTCAGTTTAAAACCCTCTCTACTTCCCTTGTTAGATGGCTCACGAGAACACCAGCCCCAGCACAGTTCAGGTGTAGACCATCCCAATGTTACAGATCCCACTTTCCCTAATACTGGTGCCAGCGCCCCACAAACCAGAACCCCATTTCTCCCACACCAGTCTTTGAGCCACGCATTCATTTCTCTAATCTTATTTATCCTACGCCAATCTATACATGGTTTAGGTAATAATCCAGAAATTACCACCTATGAGGTTCTGCTTCTTAATTTGGTGCCTAGCTCATCATACTGACTGTGCAGAGCCTCCTTCCTCAACCTATGTCGTTGGTACCTACATGGACCATGACTACTGGATCCTCCCCCTCCCACTGCAAGTTCCTCTCCAGCCCTGAGCAGATGTCCCAAACCCTGGCACCGGGCAGGCAACAAAGCCATTTGGACTCTCGCTCCTTGCTAAAGAGAACAGTGCCATTCCTGCTTACCAAACTGTCCCCTACTATGACTATATTCCTTTTTGCTCCCCCCACTGGGATGGCTTCCTGTACCATTGTCAGTTTAATCATCTACCTTGCAGCCCCTATTCTCATCCAAACAAGCTGAGAGAACCTCAAACCTGATGGAAAATTGCTGAGTCACACCCACCTGTCCCCAGCCACTGACCAAATCAGAAGACCCTATCTTAAGTGGTGTGACTGCCTCCTGGTATAAAGCATCCAGGTAACTTTCCCCCTCCCTGATGTGTTACAGAGTCGGCAGCTCAGCGACTCTGAGCCGAAGCTCCTCAAGCCGCAAACACTTACTGCAGAAGTGTTTGCCCTGGATCACAATGTTATCCAGGGGCTCCCACATGCTGCGGCCTTGACACATCACATATCCTGCCATCATTAATGTGTTTTAAATCATTACTTAATTATATTAATCACTCATTTATGTTGCTTTCTTATATATTTTATTAACCAAATTGTGTACTATTTTAAACCTTAAAGATAGAATAGAGCTTACCCACTTACCAGATACTCACCAAACAGCTAGCTCCTTTCCCTGTAGTAGAGCAACAACCAATTTCTACAGGGTGAGAAAGATAGAAAGGGGAAACAAACACCTCCTTCTCTCCCTTCACCGAATTCCTCTGTCACCAACTCCAAGTCTTCACTCAGTTAGTCGGCTGCACTCTGTTTGTAGATCAGTGTTGTCCAATGCGGCAAATTGGCCAAAGACAATACTAAGTAAGTTAAGGTTGCAGCAATGTATATTTGTTGTCCATCCCTAATTGAGCAAGGAAGAATCAATCACATTACTTTTTGGACAGGAATCACATGCTGAGCAGACCAGGACTAAGTTTGTTAGAATATAGTTGCGTTATTGGGATTCTAGTGACCTAGAAGCTGAGTTTGCACAGTAACAAGAAAGTTGTTATCTTCTCTATTCCTGTTCTCTCTGGGTGTCTCCAAATTCTGACACATTTAGATTTGCGGGACCGCACTGTGAAAGCTTCACAAGGACAGCAGTCTGATTGCTCTCAAAATTTTCTTGGGGGAATCCAGTGACACAGAGGATACTAACTGAAGGACTGGGTTTTGTTTGACTTGTAGGTCAGCTGGTGGTTTTGCAAAAGAGTTGAGGTGCCTGAGTGACAAGCAGTACTGTATGGCTGCCAATAAGGTTAAAATGTACAATTTTCACAAGTTGGGCTGGTGCAGTAACATCCAATTGTGTTCAGCCTTCAGCTTAGTAGATCTGTTGAAATGAGGAAGTGAAAGGAATAGGGTGCTATAGGCAAAAAAGGAAAGATTATAGGAGTTTAGCCTTGAGCCAGAGGTCGATTAAATGGTGTAGACACCATTGGGAAATGTCAGGAGACAAAGGGTGAGCAGTCAGAGCACAGAAGTCAAAACATAGATTTTTTTTCCCCTCTCCAAGTTTTTTTTAAAATTTATTCTTTCATGGGATGTGGGTGGTGCTGGCAAAGCCAGCATTTGTTGCCCATCCCTAATTTTTCTTCAGCTGAGTGGCTTGCTAGGCCATTTCTAAGGGCAGTTAAGAGTCAACCACATTACTGTGAATCTAGAGTCACAGGTAACAGTCACAGCCTGACCAGGTAAGGATAGCAAATTTCCTTCCCTAAAGAACATTGGTGAACCAGATAGATTTTCACGACAATCAATAACAGTTTCATGGTTGCCATTAGTGAGACTAGCTTTCAACTCCAGACTTATTTTATGAATTGAATTTAACTTCCACCAGCTGCCATGGTGGGATTTGAACTCATGCTTGCAGAGAAATTGCCTGGGGAACTGGATTACTAGTCTAATGACATTAACAGTACGCCACCATCTCCCCCAAAATTAGTATCAATTTTGTATCAATGTTACAATTTTGGTAAAATAGGTTGTCTATTATTGAAGAAGTTTGTTTATTTGAAGTAAACTGGAGCACACCTTCAGAACAGAATATATCAGTGATCACATTATCACTACCCTTTGACAGTGTACAAAACAGGCTTGCTTTTGCAGTACAGTTGAATGAGGCTGTTGTAGCTGTTCTCCTGGCCCTGGCAGTGAGTGCATCAATCCTGACTGCTGACAGTTTAAAACCTTAAAACCATTTCAAGAGATTGCACGTTTGCTTCATTAATATTGCATACATTTTGTATCATATAGCAAACATGGTGACATTATCGCTAATGATCACAATGTTTGGCAAGCACCGAAATTCTATCAGACAACACTGTTATAGATGGTCCAATAAAGTATGTTGAAGCAACTGTAAGAGCAGACTGCATTTAAGCACTCCATATTGGAAAAAAAATGGATGATATTAATGCTCCATTTTTGGTACCAAAATAGCAAAGTGACTAAACATGCCAAGTACTGTTTCCAATTAACAAAGTAGAATGATCAACTATAATGCTTAAGTATATTTAATTCAACTCAGAGGATGTCAAACTGTGCAGTACTCCAATCAGGCCATACCATGACAACAGTTTACAGATTGGCTCACCAAAACAAAATGGAGACTTAGCCCCTAAAAGTACGTAGCTCGGGCTATACATTTAGCAGAAGCCCACCAATTTTCTTTTTGAACACAACAGGAACAGGGTTCTGCCATCTTCAGAGTTACAAAGTTACAACCATTTACACTTCTGGTGCTAGAAGAAAAAACATTAGTTTCTCTTCCATGTCAATTTTCTTTCCCTCACTCCTCTACCCAATTCTTGACTCCTCTCTGGGGTACAGCTCCACAGCCAAATTCTGATACCATAACCATTATTCAACGAATGCTTTAACCATTATTCAACAAATGCTTTAACCCTTATTCAACGAATGCTTTAACCCTTATTCAACGAATGCTTTAACCCTTATTCAACGAATGCTTTAACAGTCGCTGCTAATTCAGTTGTAGAGGGCAACTTGGTAAAATAGTGACCTCAACTTTCATATGTACACATTTCCAGCAAGGATCACTGCACAACTATCAGGAAGGTCACTCATTCCTGATCCTCCCTCTCCCCTCTCCACCCAAACCCAGGGGCAATGTAGCTAAACTACTCTGGCCTCGAATAAGATCAGCTAACTTGACACAGGCCAGGGATTCAGCCTGGGAGCTCTAGTTATCTGACTTAGCTCTGGTCAGGACAACATAGAAATTAGATTTCCAATGATGGAAAGATTCATAGCAGAAGTGTCAAAAGAGGAAATTTTAAAAAATTACTAAAAGAAATTAATGCTAAGAGGAAATGTAGAAAACCTCAGCCACCCGCATCTAGAGAGTTTAAATATTTAAAAAGGACGATGGCTAAAAAGAAAGACAAACTTTGGAATCACTTCCTGTCTAAGCAGCTATGCAGTTTTTTTAATACGTTCATCACTGCTATGCCCATCAGAGGACAATGAAGAGTCGACCATATTGCTGTGGATCACATGTAGGCCAGGCCAGGTGAGGACATTAAAGGGAACTGGTGAAACAGATGGGTTTTTACGACAATCAACAATAGTTTTGTGGTCATCATTAGACTTTTATTTCCAGATTTTTATTGAATTCAAATTCTACTATCTGCTGTGGTGGGATTTGAACCCAGTTCACCAGAGCATTACCCTGGGTCTCTGGATTACCAGTCTAGTGAAAATACCACTACGCCACCACCTTCCCATGCAAGTCTGCTGGTGCTTTACTTGTGAACAAGATGTTCAGCAGCAAGAGTGAAACAGGTATTCCAAAGATACAACTGAATCTAAGGGCAGTATTTAATCCAGGTGACAGCTGCTGTCTGGAGAACCGGTGAGAGCTCCATGTTGCCTCCTTTGGGGAAGGCCTGCGGTACTAAGTGCCAATCAAGCACTTAACTGGCCAGCAGTGGGCCTTCTCCAGGATAAGAAGCCCAAGGTGAAAATCCCACCCGAGAGCTGCCAACCAAACAGACAATGGCAGCTGCCCATTTCAGGCAGTGTCAACAGGAGCGGTGGCAGCTGCTGGCAATGCACCCACCAGAAGCCCAGAATCAAGGAAGGCCCCCAGGTCACAAGTGAGTGAGAGCAGGATGGGAGTCATGCAAGAGGTGGGTTGGTAGCAAAGGCAGGGGTTTGGCTCTCAGTGGCCACTCTCCTTGTCCCATTATCGATTGTCCCTCGATTAGGCACCGAGTAGCAACAGTTACTGTCAGAGATATGGCTGGAACCGACTAGCTTAAATAGTGTTATAGCTTTGAGTTTCTGCTGACTGGAGCTTTTGCACTCTATTTGCTACTGACTGGCACTGCTATTACCAGCCAATATTCAATAAAAATAAACTTTATCCTCAGGGAGATTCTTTCCCCATTTCTGGGTTACACAGGAAAGGGCTGGAGTTTACAATTGCTGTTGTATTAATGCAACCAATTTTAATGTTAAAAGATAGTAAAAATATAAGGAAAATTGTCAAAAAATGCTAGATAGTGACGCAAATTAAAGCATAGTTTCTTGAATCTAGAAATTAGAATGTGTTACAACTTGTTCTACAGGTGTGAAACATGCAAATAAGGAACTGATAAGACAGGTAGGGTGCATTAAGCGCCAGAAGTGTACCACTCACCGCACCTTTTAGGGTTGTTCCATAGTTGTCCATTGTGTGCGCCTAAAACAGGAATTACAACTCTTTGCAAATACAAACTGGTATGCTTCAAGCTGCTTCACAGAATTTGACTGAGAATGCTTGCGTTTATCTGGGCATAAGTACACTCATTATTGACTTTGGCCTTATAGGAGGTCATGGGGTTAATTTATGGGAGATCATGGGGGTACTTTATGGGAGGTCATGGATGTAATTTATGCCATGACCACCTGGGGGCTGAGTGGGAATCAGCTTCTTGGTGATGACAGAAGATTGACAGCGGTATCTGCTAACCCCAAGCCAAAGTTGAAAAGGAAGTCGGACAGCACCTATCGGTAAACCCACCAGCAGCAGTTGTGCCAATTGGTTGGCTTCTCCACATCGGTTGTGGATGGCATTCATGTAGCCATCAACTAATCTTTTCAATTACCCGAACAGAAAAGGCTACCAATCATTGCATGTTCAACTCGTAAGTGACCAACAGTAGAATGTGAATGCCAAGTATGCTGGCAGCTGCCACAACTCTTTTAATCCACATGATAAGGTTAAAAACAAGGAATCTCATAATAAAAATGGAATTTAACTTATTCAAGCACAACCATATCATCTATGGGATTGTCCCTAGGAGCTTGTCCAATTAAAGTACAAAAGTTATGGTACCAAAGATACATTCTGGTTTAAAATTTCATTTGCAATAAACTGCTACCGTGTCTCCGACTGTGTTTTAAACTCCATTGCACAATAGAGAAGGGGTTTTCTTTCTGTCCCAGAATGAAACAAATATTTGCATTTATATAACCTTTTTTTGGTCAAAATCTCAAGTGTTTCACAGAACAATTTATTTCTGATACACTAACCGAACTGTAGGCAAAGGTTGGATGCAGTAAGGGTTAAATGAAGAACAAGTTGCCTTCTATTCTGCTCCATCAATATATTCTAGCCAATGAAGAGCGCTTATGCTACATCAGTGACGCTTTCACGTTCCGCACAGCCATTCTTTTGGTCTCGTGGGCAAGTTTACCAATTAGCACCAACTTTTGAGCAATTTCATATTATGAACTCACATTTGCTTAGCTCACCCGTGCTAGCCTCCCACTCTCCCACTGTGGCCTCCTCCCTGATTGGCCATTCTGTCAGAAAGCTCTAATTAGCCATTCAGGACACCAAAAGGCGAATCACGCGTAAGCAAATGGAATGTAAGGGGTGGGGCCTTAAAACACGGACACTTGAGCAATTTGGAGAAAACTGGGATGAAAAACCCAGGCTGTCCCAGCAAAACGCGGGGGGAGGTCTGGTCAGCCTAGTGAGTGCATGCAATGTCTGAACTTTTTTGCTGTACCTGAATCCGGTAATATCCCTAATTCTACATTTACCCTACAACTAACTAAGTATTGTAGGAAACTACATGCTGGGCTAAATCCACTTGGCTGAGTATAACTCTGAGTTATTTGCTGCTAGCCATCAGAAACATGCTGCTACTGTTTGGAACAGAACATTTACTGTTGTAAGTTTATTGCCAAAATGTAATGCTCTTGTCAGGAGTTCTCTGAAACTCAGTCGGCGCAATAGTATTTTTTACTGGACCTTTGACATCCTGATAGTGTGAAGGGTCTGAACTAGGGCATATGAACAGAATTAGACTTCCAACTAGAAGTAATGAAAATTGTCAGCATTCTCAGGGCTCAATATATAAAGTAAATAAATGCAACAATAAAAACCAAAATATCAAGCTTACCATTTCACTTGATAGATGGCAAAGTTATATCCTATGTTAATATTTGGAGTATTTAAGGGTGCAATTAAAATTCAAGGATAAATAGTTCCAGTTTTTCTCAACATCATCCATTAGCCTTTTTAACCCTTCCCTATTTCACTTCTCAGCCTCGGTTTCTCTTCTGAGTAGCCACAACTAAACTTAATATTCTGATGCAGCCTGATCGTAGCACTGTATAGCTTTAGCAATTTGGCATTAAGTTGGCACTCTGTACTCTATTTGCTTACTTGAGTCCTGCTCTGGAATGACTGGACATAGTCATCCTTGAGTATTGTTGCAAATATCTAATTCAGAGTTCATGTGCCTTAATAAATCATTTTTAGTTTAGGGATTAAGGTTTAACTGCAGAAAATGGGATAAAATAGCAATTAAAGCAAATTTGGAGGCTATTACACTTATAAGATTGGGCTATGTTGACTCAAGAGTTTAACAGCTGGAAAGGCAAGATCATAAAACAGCTGGTGGGCTTACTTAGCTAAAGAACTAGAGTTGTAACATCTGTAACCCTTGTAGTAATGGCAGTTGAGAGAGAGAGATGTTGTTGTTTTGAGAAGTAGAGGCAAATTACTTTAAAAGCATCCAGTAAACCCTGAAAGGTAATAAACCCCTTTACTTTATCAGATCAAAGAATAAATTGTGAATGAAGGATAATTAATTTAAAGGTTGGTTAGAGGACAGCCCAGAGCATGCTACGTCATTATGGAGGTGGGTGGAACTTAGGGAAGCTAAGGTTTCAATTTATCTGGTGATTGCTGGAAAAGTTAATTGCAGCTTGGAACTGGTGTGTGCAGTTTGTGCTGAGAGAAGATAGACAAAGTAAATGACAGTTAGTTAGACCTGCACTGTAAGCAGAGTAAAAACTTGACTTCATTATTAATTGTGTGGAATGTGGGTGAGACTTAATCTCATTTTGAATTTTGTGAGGGAACAGAAGCTGGACGATTGCCTAGTTTGAAACCAGTGGAAGAATCTAACAGGAATCCCCATAGACCTCTGTGAAAAATAATGTGATCAACTGAATTAGCTTGGAACTATTGAAAGGTAATCAGAACAAGATCTCCACAGTCAAGAGAGGGTAAATGGAAGTTTTACCTCTGAGAATAGCTGGAGCTGAGGAGAATTCTCCAGAGGACTGTGGCATACTTATGGGTGGTCCCTAAATAAGTAAATAACTAAGATTGATGTGTCTTGTAAGAAAATTCTTAGGGGAAGTAAGAAGTAAACCTGAATGCATAACATACATAGTTATAAACCATATTAAGTTAATATGCTTGTTTTTGTTTAAGTCTATACATAATAAAATTTATGTTTTTGTTTAAAAATGTGAAATTTTTGGGCAGAGTTCTATTGGTGAAAACGGGATATTCAGATTTCTCTTTAAATGTTACAGTCCCTAACTGGATCATAACTGTATACTAGGAGGATTTTTAATTCATTTATGGGATGTGGGTGTCGCTGGCTAGGCCAGCATCTATTGCCCATCCGTAACTGTCCTTGAGAAGGTGGTGGTCAGCCTTTCTCTAACAGTTAGTCTAAATGCATTCATTATGCATCTTTCTTCCACTCTTTGCCCATCTGCATTTTTTCCATGTGTTTTTCTATATTTCTTCAGATGCTTCATTGGACTCTAGTCACCTTTCTCCTCCCAAAAGTTGTATTTTTCACCTACACAAGGGAGTTTGTGCGTTAACCTTTTCAACATTGTTTTTTTATTCTCGCATAACTCTTGTGTCATCCCCACTCCTATAACTGGCACCTTAAACCATTCAGACCAGTAAAATAAGAGTTTAACAGTTTTACCACAAACTATTTTTCCCTCTCATAGCAAACAACAAATTACCACAGATTTACTCCTGGGACAGAAAGCAGCCTCAATCAATGTGATCCAGAAGTACAAATTCATTTCTATCCGAGAGCCCTCTTAGTTTCTCCCAATTGTGCGCTCAATAGGTTTTGGAGCTTTTAAACAAAGTTGATTTCTATTACTTCCATAAAAATGATCCTCCAAATTTCTCTCACTTTCATAGCATAATTAGAAAAATGGATCAAGCCACAGGTCTTTCCCACACATTCGAAAAACAGTTACAATTTTCAAGTCATGCAAACTGAGTACTGAATCAGGAGTGGAAAAGTTAGTTTCTCATGATTGTCTACTGCATCTCATCAATAGCGATATAAAAGAAAAAACACTATGGCCTAATTGGCAACTCTCTCCTTCATCCTCACCCCTTTTTTAACCCCCCCCTTTTTCAATATTCATTTTTTTTTTATTTTTATTTTTCCACACTTATTTATTTTCATTTTTATTCATTGTTTTATACCCACCTTTTAGCCTATTTTCGATCTTTTCTCCCCACCACCGTCCCCTCCCTCACCTTCACTAAGGCCATCTGTCACTTGCTCATGTTGTTCTTTCCAGAGTGCTTACCCTATTATCACATACTGTTTTCTATCCTTAATGTCACCATTAGCACCTCCTTTATTCAGTACCACCCCCTTGATCTTTTGTTTATGACATCTTTGGCAATCTCTCCTTTGCCTCCACCTATCGCTGGCCTTCTATCCAGCTTCACCTGCTCCAACCCCCTTAAATAGTATAAATTTCACCACATTTTTACTTCTCTTGGCTCTGAGGAAGAGTCATACGGAGTCGAAACGTTAACTCTGTCTTTCTCTCCAAAGATGCTGTCAAACCTGCTGAGTTTTTACAGCATTTTTTGTTTTTGTTATGGCCAGAATTCCTGGCCTCTTGGAAACAGCTTTAGGACTGGGGAGAGCCAGGAAAGTAGCTGAAAACCTGTTGGAATGGCTGCCCAATACTGTCCAACCTCTGGGCTAGTGTCCCAGGAACGGACTGCCACTAGAATTGGCGACTCAATCCACAGAGATGGGGAATCAATGCAATTAAGGCTCCACTTAAGGGCCATTTTCCCACACCAATGGATTTTACCCGGTGGCGTACTGAGTCCAGAGCCTGGCAACAATTTGGAGGCAATCTCTCAAAGATGGCAGAGGGTCATTGGGGCCTGCTCTCCATGCCCCATGGTGGAGCTGCAAGGCTGAGGTGGCTACAGCCATCTCTCTCAATGGGGCTGTCAAGGGCCCTCTCAATGGGCCTTCCATGTCCCTGTTCCACTCCACATCCCGGTTTCACCTGTCATCCTTCATGAGACGGCCTCCATGTTTGCTGCTGTGCTGGGGGAGTGAGGTGCAGTGGCTTCAGGACCTGCAAATAAACACCTGTGGGAACATTCAACTCTGTATTTCAAACTAAAAAAATGAAGTATGGCAGCATATCGCTAAATTTATGACTGAATGGATAAATAATAAACTGCAAATTTACTGTAAAAAAAGTGTTACATTGCTAAAGATCAGTTGTTGTACAACTTCCATAAAATATCTTGGCTCATTCATCTGGCAATGTCTAACAAAATACATACATCTGTCTCTGGCAGTAGAGTTAACAGGAACAAAGCAATTTATATCTTAGTACTCTCAGCTTGCATTTGTTAGATAACAATTATCCATCTCAACTCTTCTTTTGTATGTCCTACTCTGCACAAATGCACAAAGTTCACAACCTATATTTCAAAATATGTCATTACACAGGCACTATAAAAGAGATACTTGGAATATAGTTTTGCAAATTAATGTAACAAAGGCCACAAAGTGGTTTGCATGAAACAAACTACAGATTTTCAAAATACACATTTCGTGTTGGCATCCTGAATCAAGAATTGTTGTAGGGTGGGAGGGAATAATTACTGTCCAGGCAAGCTACAGCTTACGCGTGAGATATTTTATGAAGACATTTAATAGAGTGCCAACAAGTCAAGCTCATAGAATTATATAAAGGCACTGTACTGCAGCTTAAGGAAGAACTGAACCACTGTGCACCACCATCCCCCACATCCTCAATGAAAGACAAGTGATGCAAACCTCTAGTTCATGATTCATGTGTTTTAGATTATATCTTTTAGGAATATAACTTTTAGTTTGCGAGTTGAAACTTTTCAATATAACTTAAAATGATAAGCAAACCAAAGGTAATTAGCAATCAAAGGGTTAGGCCATGTTGACTTTAGGAGGTCAGGGCTAGAAAGATTAAGATCATAACACAAGCAGCAAGTTATTTAATTTAACATTTATAGAAAAAGTATGTTCTTTAAGAAACATTCAATTTTATCCATATTCATTTCTAATTATTAGCATTCCCAACCATTTTAAAAAATATTCCCGGTCTTGACTTTATCTTTCTACTCATATTTTATATTTTTCCTCTGTCACTGTCCTTTTATATTGCATTAGGGGTAAAAAGTGAACAATTAAGGTCTGAAGTGATTTACTTGTACTTTTTTTAATTCAGCATGCTGTAATTGCCTCTCACAATCTGGTCTCCTCTACACTGGGGAGGCCAAACACAGACTGGGTGACTACTTTACAAAACACCTCCGTTCAGTCCATGAGGAAGACCCCAAGGTTCCAGTCCTGTCATTTTAATTCTCCACCTTACTTCTAACTTTGGCCTTTTCATCTTTAGCCTGCTACAGCATTCCAATGAAGCTCAAAGCAAGCTCAAGAAACAACACCTCAATTTTCAACTGGGTACTTCACAGACTTCTATGCTTAAATCAACAAATTTAGATCATAGCCTCTGTATCCATTTTGTGTCACACTTGTTTACCCTCCTGTTTCCTTTACTTTGCATTCACTCAGCAGCTATCCTGCATTCACACTTCCTCTAAGCACATATATTGTTTCTTTGCTTACCCCATTAGCACTTCCCTTTGGTCTTTCACCATGAAACCTTTTATCATTTAACCTCTCCTGCCCTCCACCCTATCACAGAGCTGCTAATTCTGTGGCACTCTCCACAGATGCGGCCAAACCTGAGTGTTACCAGCATTTCCTCCATTGTCCAGCACAGTGATTGGTTCCATTCTTATCTATCCAATCACAGACAGAGCACCACCAGCAATGGTTTCTCTCACCACTCCCAGACAGTTAGCTCTGGAATCACACAAGAAACTGTGCTTGACTCCTCCTCTTCTTTGGCTACATGCAGCCCCTTGATGACATCATTTGAAGATGCAGGGTCAGCGACCACATATGATGATTCCCAACTCTACTATTCCACCAAATCTCTGACTCCCTCTACTGCATTTATGCAGAGACGGATTACCCAAAAACAATCTCCAATAACCTACAATTACCTCTCCTACAAGTTAAAAGACCAAAAACATTATTTCCAACTCCCTCAATAATGTTGCTACTAGCTTCATCTCTCTCATCAGTCTCAGATTCAACCAGGCTACTCTCAACCTGGACCCGAGGTACTTACTATCCACCAAAGTCTGCCTACTTCCACCTTCAGAATTATAGGTATGCAGCCCAGCTGCTGCTAAAACCTTCATCCATGCCCGTCTTCACCAGACTCAACAATTCCAATGCTCTCCTGGCCAGCCTCCCATTTCAACCCTCCATAAATTCAACTCTTTCCAAACCCTGCTGCATTATCCTATCTCATACCTGGCCCTGCCTAACAAACACTTGCCCTTGCTGACCTACCTTGGCTCCAATGTCACCCAATGTCTCTAATTTAAATTCTCATACTCATGCTTAAATCACTTTATTGCCTTGCTACTTCCCCTACCTGTCTCTCACATCCTCCAGGTCTAAAACGTTCCCAACACTCTGGATTCCTTTGACTGGCCTCTTATGCATCACCCTGCCATTGATGACCATGCTTTCAGCCATCTAAGGCCTACACTCAAAGTCCCTCCCGTAACCTCTAAATCTCCCTTGACGCTAAGATTCTCTGCAAAAACCTACCTCTTTAGCCAAGCTTTTGGTTATCCCTCCTAATATTTCATCTTACTTTGCCTCCATTTTTGTCTTGATTATGGGTTTGTGCATCTAGGAATCTTTCCCAAATTAAAATAAATATGATTAACTGAGGTTAATAATGTTTTATCATATCACCACATTACTGTTCAAGGAACTGGTTGACCTCTTGCGATCAAACGTAATTTCTAAAATGTCACTTTTTGACCTCTAGTTTTAGTCATCGGCAAAATTCATCTTGTCAAAAACTCCAAAGACGTGAGGCAAGCATCTTCATCACATTGATGGGAATAAAGATGAAATTTTAAACTTGTTTTGCTGTAGAAAATTACATGGATTGCACCATGGTTGAAAGCAGTGATCTCTTAACTTATCAAACAGGTTGACCCATCATATTGTTCTAAAATCAGTTTTACATGCAAAAAGCATTTAGATTGAAAATTTCAATCAACTGCAGCATTATCATATTTGACTCAGCAATAAAACAACTTGAGATTTGTTTCTTTACTTTCTATTGGGTATTCATCAGAATGATAGATATCAAACTCCTTAGATAACAAGATGCAAAAAGAAACATTTTGCAAGGAGGCAGGGTGCAATGAGAAGTGAGAGGAGTTAAAAACATTTAATAAATACTTGGTTAAAGAAAGAATCAGGAGCAAGTTAGGCGAGACTAATTCTTCTTTGCTGAGGTTGCCATTTTTGCCTCACAAGAAGCAAATTATGTGTAGCATTTAACAACTTCAGTTATTCAATATATACTGACACATGCGCTCACTCATGTAATTTCTTATACATGAAATACAGAATTCGTTCCATTTACCATATCAACCTAAAACAAAATCATTCTGCTGACTTTAATCATCAGTGTCAACTGAAATCTCTCCATCCTCCTCACCAAGGCAGTACTCAAGAACTATGGATCATTAGTACAATTCACAGCATGCTGATGCTGCAGTTACCTTGTAAAAATATTCTGCAATGGCCACGGAACAAATTTGAACCATGCAAACCAACTAAATGGAACATACGTTCTAGTAATCAGGCTGCAAATCAGATTGCAAACACATCACCCTCTTTGCCAAACAGCAAAACAATGACATAATTAGCTTTATGATGACTGTTCCTAAGCATTCAGGGTGGAAACTGATTATATGCTACACAACAAAACTACCACGCCTAAATTCCACTCAAAATGCTTTATTTTTAACTACAGAATGTAGTCATATCCTAAAAAACAATTAACATGGCATACAAAGTTGTCAAAGATATTAATTCCACTTATATAAAGATTGTTCTTCTTGGCACATGAAATAAAAATGGTATTCAACACCTACGTATACAACTTACCTTTATATCAGGTCAAAACGGACACTGAGACCATGAAACATCTGGTTCAGCCCAAAACATTGGTTGAGGAAAGGTATGGAATGCTGGTGAAGATAGAGTTTGTGGCATTAGGGGTTCAAAGTCCATGGCTTCACTTGAGGAAATTACAGTTTGTCAAAGACTCAATATTGGACAAGAACTGGGTTAATGTCAGCATACACATGAAAGTTAATCCCATGTAGCAGATGATTTGCTGATATGGACACGATAGGCGGAATGCCCTTCTTCTCTGCTGTAACGATTCTATGATTTCAGCAAAGTGCAGTACATAGATACTCAAGAGGGAACCAAAGATAGATAGATCCTTGTGTAACATGAAGGTAATGTGTGCTGTCTGGAAGAAAAGCCACTGCTCTATGGTCGGACAGGTAAGAGTGGAAACAATTGAGTATAATCCTCCAAGACAGCAGGATCAAGATATCAATTTTAACAACAAAGTAAATTACAGTACTCTTATTCCCCGTTTCATTCGTCATAACTGAAACCATCAACTTTCTGGGCTCGAAAGGTGAGCGGCATTACACTACAAAAGGGGATAGCATAGTTTTTGCTGTATACTTTCTCATCATTAATTACTGCCTGTAAACATGCTGTAATGGTTATCTTGCACGTTCAATGAACGGGTGTACTCAAAAAGGTCAGACAATTTAAAATGCAGCTTTTATACAACAGGTACTAACTGGTCAGCATTCACAAAAATATTTTGTCTGTTATCTCTCTCATTTGAATCAGCGTACTCCTATCAATTGTTGCTCCACAGGTCTCCTTCAAGAACTCTCCCGGCTTCACTCTTGGTTCCAACTGCTGATTTTACATCATCTCCCTTCACCTACCCTTTTGAGTTGTCTCCAATTTTGAATCAGTAGCAGGAGTGCAAACTGAAGTTGGAAGTAAGAAATGCCATTTCTAAATATCACAGTCCTGGAGCACCAGAGCAACTGCTGATTACGAATATGGCATGTTTGCCTCCAAAACTTATTTTTTTTGCCTCCTTGGGGTAAGAACATGGCACTCTCAGCCACAAGAAGTAGTTGAGACAAATAGCATAGCTGTATTTAAGGGGAAGCTAGATAAACAGTGAGAAAGTGTTAGATGAAGAGCACAGAGGTTTGTATGGAGTATGAACATCAACACAGGCCTGTAGGGCTAAATGCCCTGTTTCTGTAGTAAATTTTATGTAAGCACGTATGAACTGCGAGTGTTACAGCAAAATAAACAAAATTCAAAGATGTAACAAATATCTAGTCATGGTTTATGCAAATATTTTAGAGGTAATGTTTTAGTTCTGGGAAGGTTAAACTTGGAAAGGGTAAAGTAACTAAAATGCTGGACTTTAGAGATCACCAAAACACCTCAATAATGGTAGTTCAGAGGGTTATCCTTGTTTGTTTAATAGTCCAATTAGAAGAGATGGAGTCATAATAGCAGGTGGGCTTACTTAGCTGGAGAACTGGAAATGCAATGTCTCCACTGCTTGCAAAGAAGTGCAGTCCAGAGAGATATGTCTTGTTTTGGGTGTTAGAGCTGAATTAGATTAAAAGCATTCGGTGAGCCCTGAAAAGCTATGTTTTCATGGAGATTGGTTGAAGCTTAAGAAGCTTCTCTGGTTTCAATTTTTCTGTGTGTTTGCTGGAGAGGGGGTTGCTTGCAATTTGGACTTTATGTGGGTTTTCAGCTCACAGAAAAGCCCTGGGAGCTGTTAGCAGGCTCCAGGCAGTTAAGGCTTTGGCTCAGAGAAGTCCGGCAGAACCGAGGTGGCAAAAGAAGGTCACAGGTTTCGTGCCAGACAGTTAGAGCTCAGAAAAGCACTGGGAGCCATTTATAGCTCGGTGCAGCTGAGAGACTGGGAGTTCAGAGAAACCCAAGGGCAGCACCAGTAAGGCTAATGGTCTGCAAAAGATGTGAAAGTGTGGTGGCAATTAGAGGTGAGTGCAACTTTGTGAATCACATGGAATGCAGTCTCAGAAGAAGAGATTGGACCATCAGATGGTGAGCAGTCAGAGGTATTTGAGGAAATTCAGAGACTAAATCTTCAAAAGTGCAGAGTTGAAATCCCTCATGTGGGAGATAGAATTTTAACTAGATATTGTGATCACAGTGGTCATTGACATTTGGGTGGGTTGCTGAGGAATCCATGGGATCTGTCTTGGTCGCATCTACCATTTAATGTGCAGTGTGATGTATACAACCACAGTTTGCCTGTTAATTTATATATACCTCATGTTAATTTGAATGTTAAGAGTGTAAGATAGATATTGTGGGTTGTTTTACTTTTCTGACTTTGTAAAGTTTATTTTGTTTATTTAAAACCGGGGTATCTTGTGGTTGATCTCTCACGAGGGGAAACAACCTCTCACTCAGCATCTACTCTGTCAAACCCACTCAGAGTCTTCTATGTTTCAATAAGATCACTTTTCATTCTTCTAAACTCCTATCAGTATAGGCCAAACCTGCTCAAACTTTCCCCATAAGACAACCCCTTCATCCCAGGAATCAGCCTAGTGAATCTCCTCTGAACTGCTTCTAAAGTATCTCCCTCCTTCAGTAAGGAGATCAAAACTGTATACAGTATTTCAGGTGCGAACTCATCAATGCCCCGTGGTTGCTGCAAGACTTCCCTACTTTTATACCCCATCCGCCTTGCAATAAACACCAACATTCCATTTGCCTTCCTAATTACTTGCTGTAGCTGCATCCTAATTTTTTATTATTCATGTACAAGGACACCCAGATCCCTCTGTGCCACAGCATTCTGCAGGCTCTCTCCATTTAAATAATATTCCACTTTTCTATTCTTCCCAAAGTGGACATTTTTTCAATAAGATCACTTCTCATTCTTCTAAACTCCAATCAGTATAGCCAAACCTGCTCAACCATTCCCCATGAGACAACTCCTTCATGCCAGGAATCAACCTAGTGAACTTCCTTTCATTTTCCCACATTACATTCCATCTGTCAATATTTTGCCACTCATTTAACCTATCTATATTCCTTTGCAGATGCTTGTAACTCCTCATAACTTTCTTTCCTACCTACATTTGTGGCTATAATACAGCCAGTCCCTTCATCTAAGTCATTAAATATAGATCTTAAATATGTGAGGCCTCAGCACTGATCCCTGTGGCACACCACTAGTTAGTTTGCCAACCTGAAAATGATCCATTTATCCCGACTCTGGTTAACAAGAAGGAAACAATCTTTTATCCATGCTAATACATCCCCCTCAACACTTGAGGCTCCTGTGCAAAAACCTTTTATATTTATCAAATGCCTTTTGGAAATCCAAATGCATTACATCTACTGGTACCTCTTTATCTACCCTGCTTGTTACATTCCACAAAGAACTCTAATAAATTTGTCAACCAAGATTTATCTTTCATAAAATCATGTTGACTCTGCCTGATTATATTACAATTTCCAAAATGTCCTGCTACTACCTCCTTAATTAATGGATTCTAATATTTACCCAATGACAGATGTTAGGCTAACTTGCTTTCCATCTTCCTTTCTTGAATAGTAGTGTTATATTTGCCATTTTCTAATCTGCTGGGACCTTTTCAGAATCTAGGGAATTTTGGAAAATTACAACCAATATTCTATAGCCATTTCCTTTAAGACCCAAGGATGCAGGCCATTAAGTCCAGGATATTCGTCAGCCTTTAGTCCCATTAGTTTTCTTAGTACTTTTTCTCCAGTCATTGTGATCATTTTAAGTTCCTGCCTCCCTTTTATCTCCTGCTTTTCTACTATTCTTAGCGCGTTTTTTGTGTCTTCTACTGTGAAGGCAGATACAAAATACTTGTTCAAAGTCTCTGCCATTTCCTTGTTTTCCATTATTAATCCCCAGTCTCATCTCTAAGGAATTCATGTTTATTTTAGCTACTCTTTTCCTTTTTATATACCTGTAGACGCTTTTACTGTCTGTTTTTATATTTCTTGCTAGTTTTCTCTTTCAGTCCATTTTTCCCTTTTTTCAAAAAAAGTCATCCTTTGCTGGTTTCTAAAATTTTCCCAATCTTCTGGGTACCACTAATCTTTGCAGCATTGTACATCTTTAACTTTCTTAGTTAGCCATTCCAATTCTTCTGAAGTATTTAAATATTAACTCTGGCTCCTCACATCAGCAAAGATCCTTCCGCCAACTTTAAATCTCTACCTGTATGTCCTTTTGGACTGCTTCACATTTTAAAATCAGCAGTAAAACACTGAGTAGTCAGGTATTGGGATAGAGAGTTGCTTTTTAAATATCATGGCAGATATAGGAATATCTCTGCTGTAAGGCAACAATATTTAAATTCTGATTCTAAATTAGTAAGAGCCTCACTCAATAGAGAAAATAAATTTTTCAGCAGCAGGAGCCAAGACTGAAGTTGGGACAGAGTTACTATTTAAATATCAGTGCTGGAGCAGCAAAATGTTTTCCTGTCATCTGTTGCTCTCATCTTCCAACACTGTGAAAATAGGTTCAGATGAAGGAGGATCTCCAGATGGTATTTTTCTTCCTTTCAGGATGTCAATCTTACCATATTCTCATTAATGCATCTAGCTGCTTCTGTACCCTGGCCTCTATATTGCTGCCCAACTGCTAATTAGCCTTGGTTATTTCCTGACATCAGCTCTAAATTTGTCTTCACAACCCTTCCATAGCCAAAAACTGTTACTTTCTCTATTCCATTAAGGGCTTGTTCCCTTTAGAGGCACTGAGGAAATTGTTGTAAATATCAATTCAAACCTCATAGCTCTTCCCTCAGACACTTGGGATCAATTTCATGGCTCTTTTCTGCACTGCTTTACTAACTGAATAGATTGTCAGTCATACTGACCAGTAATTTATTTCCCCTCAATTCCTGGCGTGACCTAAAATTAAACAAACCCTACAATACTGATACTATCTACATATAAACTTATGAACAGGATTCAGCCCCTCTAATCTGTTATTCCATTCAATTACATCACAGCTAATACGTACCTCAACTTCATTCACCTGCCTTAAATCAATATCCATTGATATCTTACCTAGCAAAAATCTGAGTCTTGAAAATTTTAATTGATTCAGCACTGATGGCTTTTGGGGGGAAAAGAGTGTTCCAGATTTTGACAAGCCCTTTATCTGGAAAAAAATGTTTCCTGATTTCACTCTTAAATGACCGAGTTCTAAGGTTATGCCCACTTGTTCTAGGTTTCTACCAGAGGGGATAATTCCTCTATATCTATACAATCACATCCTTCCATCATTTAAATACCTCAATTAGTTTGTCTCTCAGTCTTCAAAACTCAAGGGAATGCAAGTTAAGTCTATACAGTCGTTCATAATAATTTAACCCTTTAATCCTTAGTACAATTCTAACAAATCCATGCAGCGCATCATCAAAGACAAATTAAGAAAAGCCATGGGGGAAGGCAAAGTACATTTCAGGGAAGGTAAAGACAGGAAAGAACAAATGATTCTTCTGGAAGCTCCAAATCTAATATGTGTAAATTGCACTTATATAGTGCCCTTCACAGGCTCGGCTTGTCCTAAAGCACTTTCTAGCCAATCAAATATTTTTGAATTGGCTGCATTATTTGTGCTCCCACGTTTCCTGCGCATGCATAGTGTCAGTCTCAAGTGCTGCACTGAAACGAACAAGTTGGCTTGACACAGACCAACAATACTGTGCCGTCCTTAACCAATTGCAAATTATTGTATTCAATTTACCCAACATTCATCCACTATTCCCTCTGTAAAATATGCTTCTGATGATTCAGCGCATGAAGAAGTTTTTAATCAGGAATTTTTAGCAAATGAGATAACCAACTTCCAATGAACTCAGAAACCATGAAAAATTGTTGTAATATATTTTGGTAAAAATCAATAAAAAAGTATTTTGAATAAAATACTTAAGAAATTTATGTTATGTAGGTTTCGAAACAATGTCCCTGGGTTTAATAGTCTGATTATCATCCAACTGAGCAACCTGAGCTTTGAGGCGATAGCCTTAACATGCTGGGGGTAAATTAGCATTTAAATAAACTCATTTATTTTGATAATTTTCATGGTCTGATTTATTACGTATTGTGGCACGTTAATTAGTGTTCTGCGAGGGGTTTGATCTCTCTGAAGATGCAGCCGTTTCTCTACCGTGCTATCATTGCAGAGCTTTAATAATACATCCATTGCTAATCAGAGCACTAACAATCATTCAATGTTTTGTAAATAGGCAGTTTTACAAAACTATATTTTATGTAATAATTTATATTTAGAAAAATTCTACCCTCCTTGCCAGCATCAGGGACAGCTGCGCATGTGCTAGTGGCTGCAGTATGGATTAAGTGCACAACAGTTCCTGCCGCACTTCCAGTCAGTAGCAAGAGTTATGTCTTGAATTATAGTTACTGTTGCAATGTAGGAATGATTCAGTGCCCCAGATGGAGTCCAACCCAGGCTGTGTACAAATGAAGAAGGGCCAGCATTCCATTAACTTTTTAAAATTACTTTTTGTTCCAGCATTAGCTTTCAGCTATTTGCCTACATGGACTCTCAAATAGTTATCCTCCTCCACAGCTGATTCCCTCTGCATACTTCCATTAGTCTTAATACTTCCATTAGTCTTTCACATACCTAACATGGACGGCCTCACATTAACTACATATTGTATTTAATTCAATGCAGGTGCTGCGCATTAAATGAGGATTCGCTCGAGCCCCTATACAAATAGATAAAAAGCTTGGCTTAAATAGCCAAGTGTTCATGGTACTGGGTTTGTAACCCCAAGATCAAGAGTTCAAATCTCACAATGGCAAACTATGAAACAATGCCACTTCATCTGGAACAGATGGAAACGGGTTTGTACTCGAAAGAGTTACAAATAGATAAAACTGATGCTGTTGGGTTAAAAGGCGTCTACTTGTACTGTGTAAGTCTGTAAATGAATATGAAGAAGTGTAAAGGTTGGCTTCAGTTTTATTCTTCACCAACAGGCTTTCTGGAATAGAACGTGGCAGCAGAGAATGGCCTAAAGATGAAGGCTGGAAACCAAAATAAAAATTGCAGAATAAAACTGCAATCCTCATATCCATTGTAAAAAATGGCAGAAAGAAGTGTAAATTGTTAGGGTATGATTACCCTTCAATGTTCTCTGAATCTGTATCATACAACTAGTGGAAGAATGAAGTAGGTATGTTGGCACAGGTTACCTCCCAACACAAGATAAAACAAATATGGCCTTGCCATTATCACTTCCTACAAGAGGTAATATCATAAGTATTTTGTGAACTGAATATCCATCATTTGATGGTGATAAAGGTTCGGACCTCCTATTAGAGTTCCTGGATGAAATTTCCTAAAAAATTTGATCTGTTAAATACCTAAGAGGCATGCTCAGAATTTGATAGATTTCAGGACACAGATGGCTTCATGGGCTTCAACATATTGCATAAAAGATTGACTAAATTCAACTCGGGGATCCATGGATCATTATTAGCCATTAAATTACTGGGTTGTGCTAATGTGTCTCATATGGACAGGCAAGTGGTCTAACTGGTGTTCGGTTCTCAAAGAGGGAGGCACTTTTGATCAGATGTCTGCAGGCTTGGAAAAAAATCCTGGGAAATAGTTACTTCCTTCAACCTTTGTGAAACAAACAGGACATTCTATCATGACACAAAAAATAGAGAACTCAATGATTGCCAGATTTCAAAACGGTCCAGCTACTGGATGTAAGCATCAATGCAATGAAAAGGGTTAAAGACAAGCAGAATGAAGAAAGCGCCTTCAGCAAATCTGGCTATTACAGCAGAAGACAGAATTAGAGCTGCAATAATAGATGTATGAATTCCAAGAATGCCCAAAGTTTATAGGTGCTTTAGGTGTGACCTGAAATACTGTTATGTGAGGAACTGCCCGAAGCAGAGAGACAGGGTTCTCGAAATGACAGTGCAGCGAATTCTGAGGAAGACGACGAAGATAATGATGAATACAGACAAATTATACTGTTCATAAGGAGCTTCAGTCAAGAATTCTTAACTGTGCAGTGCTAGATAGCGGTTGCACTTTGACAGTATGTGGAACAGACTTGTTAAAATGTTACCTTGATTCAATAAGTAGTGATGATTGAGACTGGCAAAATTAAGGACCATAAAAGTGCTACCTGCTTTAGGCCTGAGGATGACAAGACAGTGAGGTTGCTACAGAGAGTTGTGATTCCATGTAAAATAGCTACAGTAAGCCATTTTATAAGTACTAATGTAGTCACTAGTAACATACCTTTACTGTTGAGTAAACCTTCCTTAAAAAAGGCTCAAGTGAAACCTGACATGAAACATATGATGAACATTTTTTTTACGGAAAGTCAGTGGATCTGCAGTTTACCCAGTCAGAACATTATTGTACACCCTTAACAAAACCTGGGCCAGAATCTTCAGTTTGGCGAGCGGGGGCAGGCGTAAAATGACGCATGGTGATGTTGGGCGTGTGTCCCGACGTCACCGCACGTCATTCAGATCCTCGGTTTGGCGGGCGCACACTGGAGTCGGCTGCACGCCCGCTGAACTGTCAAAGGCCTATTAAGGCCATTTAAAAACCACTTAAAATAATTAACTGAGCTGTCCAACCTTAAGGTTGGCGGGCAGGCGAAGAGTCCAGACGGCCTTCGCATTTATCATGAAACCTCATCCACGGGCAGGATGAGGTTTCATGAAGGTTTTTAAAGTTTAATAAAAATTTTAAATAAAATTCATTGACATGTACCAGCTCACTTAAAATTTTTTTCTTTCTTTATTAAAATTTTCTGAAGTCAAACTAATCTCCCTGAGGCAGCTCTGTACCTCAGAGAGATTTCTGCGCTCTTTCGCACACACGCGGCCTGCTCCCTCCACCCGCACAGGGAGCGCTCAGCACTTCCAGGTGCGCATCACGCTGAGTGGGCCTTAACTGGCCCGCCCATGTAAAATGGCGGCACGCAGCCGATCGCGGGTGGCAATTGGCTGCGCAGCCCCCACTCCCGCTCCCACCCAAAACCAACACCCCCCCCCCCCCCGACAGGAAGAAAATTCTCCCCTTGATGTTTCTCATCAATATTACTGGCATCAGGTGATTAAAGAAAAAAAATCAGAGAGAAAAAATAAATTGTCTTAAAATTACAGAGAACTTGTTCATCTTACTTGTCAAAGATTAAAAAACCTGCTAAGATATGCAGGTATGATTACTGGAGAGTATAAGGCTAATAGAAAAGATTAGTGAGAAGTCTGAAATCTATAAAAGGTATCGGAGGATGCTGCCACATCCTGTTTTGAGGCTTCCACAGGCACTCGAATTCAACAAGACAGTTGCCAAAGGTCTATAGGTATGAGACAAAAACAGAAATATTTTCATTCTGCATTCTGTAGAACTGGCAACCAGATATAGTCTTTCTACAAAATATATAGTAAGGACAAAAGTGTTATTATAGACAAAATCATGGAGAAATGGACAAGGGCCAAAACTGAGGCACCAGCAAAATGCAATAGTCCTTTGGCTCTAGAAGGTACTACAGTTAGTTCCATCCTTTTTTTCCTACATTTGAATGCTTTAAAGTGAGGGGGGTGGGGGGAGAGATGAACATTTTTCAAGGCTGAGGTCTCGGAGAAAACTCCAAGACCTCTGAAAAATTGTATAAAACCATTTGAGGCAGAACTTAACTCATGGAAGAGAGGGTCACAGGAAATGGAAAGGCCTTGATAAATGTAATAGGTATTGGTGCTAAGAGAGTACTTATCAATTATGACAAACCATTAAGATTCATTCCTCATGACTGATCATAATTAATAACAAAATCTCAGATTCTGAGCAGATGGAAGTAAACGAGGCACCTTGTACCTCAAGTTTTCATATATTTTGTGATGAAGATTCTGAGGAACAGAACACTATAGATTAAGGGCTGGATGGTAGAAATGATGATCATGACAGGGCAGAGCTATCACATCCAAAAGCCAATTGCCCAAAGTGTGTGCTCAGGTGACATATTCCAGAGAAGTCAAGTGATGGAGGGATATGACAATTCTGGGATGTGCTACTGGCAAGTTTAAATATTGGTTGAATGTTCAGGATGATAGCCAAGAAGCTTGATCCATGGACTGACAGAATGGGATGAAGAGTGAAAAGTAAGAAAATATAGTACAAGTTCTAATAGTGGGTCTAGAAATGACTCTTGAGTCAGAAAGCAATGAGGTACTGAAAAAGCCCCTCCAAAAGTGCTGGAGAAAGATCTCACAGTAGTAGACCCTGCAGATATAAAAGTGGCAGCAAAGGCCATAGTTTGAATAAGTTACACAAGGAAACAGAGGCCACAAAGATGTCTTCAAACTGAACTAGAAGCAGAAGTTCTTATGGTCGAGAAGTTTTGGTGGCTGATAATTAACTTGAGGATAAACTAATAGCAGGCAAAACAAGGGTAATTAGAAAATTAGAAAGTTGAAGAGATTTTGCAGTTTAATCTGAGGTACCAGTTAAGGGGCAACCAGCTTCATCACATTGCCGGATTTGAACTGAAAGTCACTGCAGATGGGACAGT
Organism: Carcharodon carcharias; assembly: GCF_017639515.1. Classification (NCBI taxonomy): domain Eukaryota; kingdom Metazoa; phylum Chordata; class Chondrichthyes; order Lamniformes; family Lamnidae; genus Carcharodon; species Carcharodon carcharias. The sequence continues at coordinate 174,085,263 of NC_054474.1, read as the reverse complement.
TAAGACTAAAGTGAGACTAAGTGCTCGGGGTTTTGTAGAGCTATTGCCTAATAAAGATGTTAGCATGGTCTTTGTAAAAGCTGGAAAAGCCATCATGAAAATCTATTTAGCTTTTGGGCCACATATTCATGGGAGTGTAGATCGACATAAAAGCTGCGTTTCAGCAGGGCAATAGTTTCAGAGGGAAGTGTTTCTGGTATTGCCCAAAAAGGCAGCAGATACAGAAGAAACACTATGGACACTAAACAAATGCATTTGTGGCCTGGATGGTGCTTGCAAGGTCTGATACTTTTTAATGAGATCTGTTTTGCTGAAAATAGGTCGTGCTCAACTACAAAATGATCCTGCAATGTTTTATTGGTATCATAAAGGTATCATAAATCTTCACGATACATGTTGATGCATTCTTATTGGGTGGAATTGTGGAATTTAAGAAATGCATTATTAATCAGATTAAAGAAAAATTTATCAGGCTTCCTGAGTTTTTAAATGTTGGTTTATATATTATGCAAAGTAGGTCTGGAATAACTTTAAATCAACAATCCTGTTTAGAGTGTTACTCCCATCCTGATTAATCGTACGAGGTCATCACAGTGTTAAATTCAAGAAGATGACAGAGCAAATGCAAAGCTCAATTGGTTAGCTGAACTGATTGGGCACTGGGACTAGGCCAAATGCTAGTTTTGATGCATTACATCATACCCTAAAGTACAGAATGTTTTAAGGGGAAATAAAACATTAAAAAAATTTAGCCTAGAGAATGCACATTCAAGTTACCATCCTTGAGTGACCCAAAGAACATGAAACTAATCGTTTCTAGTCATTTCACATGCTAAACTTCCTGATGTGCCTTCTGGTGCAGCTGGTTTAATCATATATCTTTTGGGTGAAAACAGGATACGCTGACTTTAGCTCGGGAAGCCAAGAAAATAACAAGGACTGTTAAAGCTATACTGTTTGTTGAAACACTGGCTCCTGTAGCGACAGTGGACATGGGATTCTATTTGTTAACTATTTTAAGTGAAATTTTGTACAAGGGGCATACTGAAGATAGTACATCCATTGAATGTTAAGTAGGTAATTGTTCACTATGGAATGATGTATTCTACGAAATGTAAAAGTGAAAAAAGGTTACGGAATATCCTTGCTGGCTTGACACAAATGCTGTGGAGAAAAGAAATCTCGAAAATTGAATGGGTACATGCAAGTAGTCATCTGATTGTTTTAAAAAGGAAATGCATAATCAATGAAATTGTTAGGGGTCTTGAGGATGGGTGTCTCGCAATATAATGCTTTGTACAGAATATGGAAGTTTTTGATTTAGTTAGTTTTGAAATTTTGATTGCACACACTAATTCAATTTCTTATTTAAAGAGAAAGAAGGGAATCTGTTAATTGCATATTAATTATGTTAAATTGGATCCGAGTGGTAGATATTAACTGGGGATTAATTTGAGCCCTATAAAAATACATACAAACTGTGATTGTTAGGTTAAGAAGTGTATGCTTGTATTATGTAACTCTGTAAAGAAATATAAGTGTAAAGATTGGCTCCAGTTCCATCCTTCACTAAGTGGATTTTCTGGGATTGAACACACTTCCCCACATTGAACTCCATCTCCCTTAGTTTGGCCAACTCTTAGTCTTTGTAAACCCCTGCAAAATTTAGGTAACTTACTGTCCACCTAACTCATTATCTTCAAATGTGAAACTACAATTCTCTATACTTTCATTCAGGTCATTAATATAAGAGGTGAAAAGCTGAGGTTCTAATACATATTTCTAGGGAATAGCATTTGTCATATCTTGCCAATCGATGTTCCTTTCATCATTACTCTGTTTCCTACCGCCCAATTACTGACCCAAAATAACCTCCCTGCCACTTTAATGACAAATTTAGAAATGCATTTTTCATCCTACACACAAGTATATCTTTCTTCAATGTACAAAGCAATTTTAGATAAAAAGGGATGTGTGCCTGCAGGTCCTACTCAATGTAAAGCAAAGAATATTACTGACCTGTAGAGATGCATCATTTCAAATCTCATCATGTAGAAGAATAAAGAAATTTTGCCAAAGATCCAATTTCATTCTAAAATCAGCGTAGCACACAAAGTAAAAGGCAATTTTCTGGAATTAAAATATTACATTCCTCCTTCCTCTCTACAATAGGACTTTCTGAACTCTCATTAACTACTGCCTAGACAGACAGTACTAACCTCCTACACATATAAATACGTTGAAACCACAGGAAATAGAGATTTCAAGTTCTTCTTTGTGATAAATCATTCTAAGACTTCTGAAGGGACTTATGTCTGCTAAATGATACCAGCAAGCTACAGGTGAGAAAAGTTAATGGAAAAAATTGTTTTGTTAAAAAAGAAACATAGAATGTAAGTCTAAAGAAATAACTCTCATAATTTTAACCCACCGTATTTAAATAAACTGCAACTAAAGCCTAATGAATTGGGAACATAGGAATTGTTTTAAATAGATGTAAAACTGAAAGTTATTTTGTGCCAAGATCAAAAACAATCCAAAAGGTTTTAAAATTCTCTCTCTGCCTCCTCAATGTGTTCCTGCAAGTCCGTGGATTTTTTAATGGGGGGGGGGGGGGGTGGCAGAGCCTCAGAAGCAAGAAAGTTAAGAACTCCTGATGTGCGTGATTCTTGACAGCAATTATATTGAGTAAAACATTTTAAAAAGGAAATGTGATTGCCTAGTCACATCCAGGCTATTAATGCACACTGTCGAATGAGTGCCATTGTTGTATAACAGAAAAGGAAGAAAAAATATTTTTGATTTGTGCACAAACATTTGTTTTCTGTTGCAAGGACCCAAAGTTTGTAACATTGGGAAAAAAAACTGAAGGAATCTGTTACAACACAGCCTTCCACATAGAAACGTAGTATGGAGGCCAAATACACTGATTTGGGAAATGATAAATTTGAGGTGTTTTCAAAATTTTAACAAAAATAATCTATAACAAAATAATTTCTTAATAAATCAAATTTATATTTGTACCAAAATGTTACGAAATATTTAAAAAGTAGAAAGAAATACATTTAGACAAACATACACTGCAACAACTTTCAGTTCTATAGCTCCTTTAATGTATTAAAACCTTTCTAATATGCTTCAAAGGATCAAACAAAATTTGACAGCAAGCCATATAAGGAGATTAGGATACTTGATGGTCACAGAGGTCGGTTTTATGAAGCGTGATGGAAGTGGTCAGAGAACTAGCGAGTCAAATTTAGAGAGGGAATTCCAGTGTTTTGGGCCTAGACAGCTGAAAGCGCAGCCACCAGTGGTGAGTGTGATTGAATCAGGGAGGCATAAAAAGCCAAAATTGAAGCATCCAAGATCTCAGAGGGCTGTAGGGCTGATATTGGGAGGGGAGAGCTATGAAAGAATTTGAAAACAAAGTTGAGAACTTTAAAATCTAAATATTTCCTGATAGGTAACCTATATAAGTCAGTGAATACACGGGTGATGGGACTTGGTGAGAGTTGGAACGTGGTAATAGTTTTGGATGAGCTCAAATTTATCTAGGGTGAAAGATGGGGGGCTGCCAGATGTCTTCAGAATATTTAAATCTAGAGATTACAAAGGCATGGATGTGGGGGCCAGCCACAGATATACTAAGGCAGGGTCGGAGACGGACGACGTAGGTGAAAGTAGGTGGATTTGGTGGCGGAGTGACTATGTGGTCACAAGCTGATCTTAGGGTCAAATAAGACACCAATATTGCAAATCATATGGTTTGCCTCAGACAATGTCAAGCAGTTCTATGTACCATTTTAATTTTGGACTCGTGGTTTTAATCTTACTACCGGGTTACTTCTATAAACTACAACAATTAATCCAATTAGCTAGAAACGCATTACATGCTATTGTTCAAATGTGCACGAGAATGTGTCACCATTGTACCCGCCAGTCTCATTGCTGCAATTTACAATGAAAGCAGCCTTTTGAAAATGTAGAACCAAAAGAAAAACCAGAGAAAGAGCCCACATAAGGGATGTTTCTCATTAACTGCCACAAAGCCCAATTTCCCCATTTGTTCTTGGAATCTGTGCATTGTTGTCAAGGCCAGCGTTTATTGCTCATTCTGTATTTGCCCTTGAGAAGGCAGTGTTAAGTCACATTCTTGAACCACTCAAGTCTGAGGTGTATGCACATTTATAACGTTGTTAGGAAGGGAGTTCCAGGACTTTGACCCAGTGATAGTGAAGAAATGGTGATACATTTCTGAGTCAGAATGGTGTGTAGTTTGGAGGGGAACTTGCAGATGGTGGTGTTCCCATGCATCTGCTGCCATTGTTCTCCTATATATTCAAAAGGGAATTGGATCGCTATCTGAAAAGAAAGAATGTGCAAGCTTACGGGGATAAGGCAGGGGGAGTGGAACTAGGTAGAATGGTCTTTCAGAGAGCTAGTGTAGACTTAATGGGCTGAGTGGTCTCCTTCTGCACAGTAATAATTGTGATTTTGTGATGTGGTAGAGGTCATAAGTTTGGAAGATGCTGTTGAAGGAGCCTTGGCAAGTTTCTGCCGTGCATCTTACAGATGGTATATTCGGCCGCCGCTGTGCACTGGACGTTGAAAGAATGATTAATTAAGGTGGTGGATGGGGTAAGCAATCGAGCAGGCTGCTTTGAGCCAAAAGGTATCAAGCTTTGAGTGTTGTCGGAGGTGCACTCATCCAAATAAGCAGGGAGTATTCCATCACACTCCTGACATGCAGTTTGTGTTTGGTGGAAGCCTTTGGGGAGTCAGAAGGTGAGTTACCCTCCACAGAATTTCCAGCCTCTGACCATTTCTTGTAGCCACAATGGGTGTGTGGCTGGTCTAGTTAAGTTTCTGGTCAATGGTAATGCCTAGGATATGGATAGTGGGGGATTTAGCGATGGTAAAGCCATTGAATGTCAAGAGGCGATGGCTCCATTTTCTCTTGCTGGTGATGATCATTTCCAAGCACCTGGTGTGACACAAATGTCACAAATTGAAGTAGATGCCATACCTACACCAAATATGTAGATTACATAGGATAGACAGCACAGAAACAGGCATTTAGCCAAACCAGTCCATGCCAGCATTAATGCTCCACACTGCTGGTCTTGCCAGCAACAAATATACTCAGTCTGGGAATATGTATAAAAATCTCTCAAAAATTAATGTGACCTCAGATGCCAGCAAAAACAAAACAACAATAAAGCAGCATAGTAACATTGGTATACAATTATTAAAGATTTTATTATAGATTAGCAAATCAATGTACACCGTATAAAGATGAAAATGTGATTTAAAGTAATTCGTAAAAATGTTCTTACGTACTCCTGTAGATTTCAGCCAAGCTCTCCGTAATCTATGGTAACAGAGTGCTCAGTGAAGCCTCTCTCCAATGCGCGCGCGCGCGCGCACACACACACACACACACACAAAATCCTCCCAACCCCTCCCTTCCCCCACTCACTCAAAAGCCCCTCTATCGAACACCCTCTTCCCCCCAACCCACTCAATAGCTCCTTTTCCCAGCCCCCATCTGCCCACACCAACCCCAGCCCCCGGTCCCCCCTCACCCCTCACCAACTCACTCAGCAGCCTGGCTTTTCCAACAGCCTTATAGTAATACAAGCTGCCCTAGGCCCCACAGGCCCCTTCATCACCAGGCCGTCATGACTGAAAATTGGACTGATTCACCACAGTCATCCAAGATTTGTGTTCCGCTGCTTCCTCCTCCCCTGTGTCTGACAAACTCCATGGCTCCAGTAAGTGGCCAGCAGTTGAGCATATTGTGCTGGTGGGACAAGTGACAGCAGCTGGGTCTAGGATGGCACAAGGCGGCAGTTGGGGCTCGGTCATGAGCTGTGATGAGGCTCCCAATTCTGGAGTTCAGGGATTGTGCCCTGGACAACTTAGACTTCAAGGATTAGCTGAAAGCAAGAGATTGAGGTTGATCACAAAAACAACTACGGAGAATTGGAGGTTGGAAAATCATTTCTAAGGACAGAATTCCATGTTTGCAAAGTTAGAATTCTGCCAAAATGTGAAAATTTCTCATCCCTGTACCCAAGAAATGGCCATCTTCAACAGCAAAGGGAATCGATGATGAATCAAGGGTCGATATAAGTTTGGCATAACTTCCCTACTTTTCAATTCTATCCCTGTCGAAATAAAGCCTCGTGCTTGGTTTGCTTTGTTTTGCCAACATGTAGTGCAACTTTTAGTGAATGCGTATTTATTCTCCAAGATCCATTTGTTCCTCTACTCTTTCTAGACTTGCGCCGTTCAAGTAATAAGTGACTTTCCTATTCTTCCTACCAAAATGCATTACCTCAGATTTATTTGTGCTGAACTTCACGTCACTTATTTGTCCACTCTAGGTTTATTAATGTCCTCCTGCAATTAGTTGCAGTCCTCCGCAGTATTGAACTTCCCCACAAATTTGGTATCATCCGCAAATTCAGAAATTGTGTTTTTAATTCCAAAGTCCAAATCGTTAATGTAAATCATGAACAGCAATGGCCCAGCACTGATCCTAGTTGGACACCACTTCTCACCTTTTTGCCACTTTGAATAATTACGCTTTACTCCAACTCTCTTCTGTCTTGAAGTCAGCTAGTAAATCTGCCATTTGTTCCCTGGTTCCACATTCTCTAATTGTATTCATTGGTGTAATATAGGGTACCTTATCCAAGGCCTTTTGAAAATCCAGATAAACTACATCTATTCCATTCCATTGTCGACTCTGTCTGCTGCTTCCTCAAAAAGTTCAATGAAGTTGGTCAAGCAAGATTTTCCCCTTTTGAAATCCAAGCTGACTTCATTATTATATTTCTTATTTCTAGACGTTCTTCTATTCTCTCCTTTGGTAAGGATTCCAAGATTCTTACCATGACCGATGTTAAGCAGATGTGATGCAGCAGTTAGAACAAGGATAGAGATGGCCAGAAGTAATTTGTGAAGAATAAAGATGTGTTAACAAGAAAAGGCAAGCTTGTAACAAGGAAAAAAAAACTCATAAGATACTACATTCTAACTATTTTCCTGTTTGCCTCAGAAACCTGGACAATAAGTAAATACCTATGGAAGAAAATCGAGGCCGTTGAAATGTGCATGCTAAGGTGAATGTTAAAAATTCCATATGCAGACCAATGAAGAAGTGCTTGAGATAGCAAGAGCAAAACTAACTCTTCAAAAAAAGTGACATCCAGAAAAGAAAACATCAATATTTTGGCTGAAAAGCTACAGATATCTCTTCTAGAAGGAAAGAGGAGTCAATCTAGCCATTGTTGGATGGCTGATGTCACAGAGTAGTTGCAGACAAGCTTCAGTGGATCTGTAAGAATGACACAGGACAGGCAGCATAGCAGAGGGCATAGCTGCTAGATTGGGTCTGAGGAAACCAACAAGAGGGAAAAATATACTTGATCTCATCTTCACCAACCTGCCTGCCGCAGATGGATCTATCCATGACAGTATTGATAGGAGTGACCACACACAGTGGAGATGAAGTCCCACCTTCACATTGAGGGTACCCTCTTTTGTGTTGTGCAGCACCACCACCACGTTAAATGGGACAGATTTCAAACAGATCTAGCAACCATAAGGCGCTATGAGGCATCAGCAGCAGCAGAATTGTACTCAACCACAATCTGTAACCTCATGACCTGGGATATCTCCCACTCTACCTTTAACATCAAGCCAGGGGATCAACCCTGGTTCAATGAAAAGTGCAGGAGGGATTGCCAGGAGCAGCGCTAGGCACATCCAATAATGAGATGAAGCTATAACACAGGACAACTTGCATGCCAAACAGCATAAGCAGCAAGCTAGAGACAAAGCCAAGTGATTCCACAACCAACAGATCAGGTCTAAGCTCTGCAATCCTGCCACATTCAGTCATGAATGGTGGTGGACATTTAAACAACTCACTGGAGGAGGGGGCTCCACAAATATCCCCATCCTGAGGAGCCCAGCCCATCAGTGTAAAAGATAAGGCTGAAGCATTTGCAACAATCTTCAGCCAGGAGTGCTGAGTGGATGGATTCATCTCTGCCTACTCTGGGGGACCCCAGCATCACAGTTGTAGTTTTCAGCAAATTCGATTCACTCCATGTGATATCAAGAAATGGCTGAAGCCACTGGATACTGCAAAAGCTATAGGCCCTGACAATATTCCAGCAATAGTACTGAAGACTTGTGCACCAGATCTCGCTATGCCCCTAGCCAAGCTGTTCCCATACAGCCACAACACTGGCATCTACCCAGCAATGTGGAATATTGCCCAAGTATGTCCTGTACACAAAAAATGGGACAAAGCCAACCCAGCCAATTACCGCCCTATCGGTCTACTTTTGGTCATCAGTAAAAAGTGACGGAAGGGGTCATCGACAGTGTTATCAAGCAGCACTTGCTTAGCAATAACCTGCTCATTGATGCTCAATTTGGGTTCCTCTACAGTCACTCAGCTCCTGCAGCTTAACTCCAGAGGTGAGGTGAAAGTGACTGCCCATCACATCAAGGCAGCATTTGACAGAGTGTGGTATCAAGGAGCTCCAGCAAAACTTGTGTCACTGGAAATCAGAGGGAAAGCCCTCCACAGTTAGAATCATATCTAGCACAAAGGAAGATGGTTGTGGTTGTTGGAAGTCAATCATCTCAGTTCCAGGAGTTCACTGCAGGAGTTCCTCAGGCTAGTGTCCTAGGCACAACCATCTTCAGCTGCTTCATCAATGACCTTCCCTCCCTGATAAGGTCAGAAGTGGGGTTGTTTGCTGATGATTGCACAATGTTCAGCACCATTCACGACTCCTCAGATACTGAAGCAGTCCATATCCAAATGCAGCAAGGTCTGGACAATATCCAGGCTTGGGCTGACAAGTGTCAAATAACATTTACGCCACACAAGTGTCAGGCAATGACCATCTCCAACAAGGGAGGATCCAACCATCGCCCCTTGACATTCAAAGGCATTATCCTCACTGGATTCCTCACTATTAATATCCTGGAGGACCAGAAATTGAACTGGACAAGCCATATAAATACTGTGGCTAAAAGAGCAGGTCAGGGGATGGGAATTCTGTGGACGGTAACTCACCTCCTGACTCCCCAAAGCCTGTCTACAAGGCACAAATCAAGAGTGTGATGGAACATTCTCCATTTGCCTGGATGAGTGCAGCTCCAACAACACCCAAGAAGCTTGACATCATCCAGGACAAAGCAGCCCACTTGATTGGCACCCTATCCATAAACATTTACTCCCTCCACCACCAATGCACAGTGGCAGCAGTGTGGACAATCTACAAGATGCACTGCAGGGACTCACCAAAGCTCCTTAGGCAGCACCTTCCAAACCCACAACCGCTACCATCTAGAAGGACAAGGGCAGCAGATACATAATACATAACCCACCACCTGGAAGTTCACCTCCAAGCCACTCACCATCCTGACTTGGAAATATATCGCCATTCCTTCAATGTCACTGGGTCAAAATCCTGGAACTCCATCCCTAACATGTGGATGTACCTACAACAGGTGGACTGCAGTGGTTCAAGAAGCTAGCTCACCACCACCTTTTCAAGGGATGGGTAATAAATGCTGGCCTAGCCAGCGGAGACCACATCCCATGAATGAATAAATAAAAAACCATGATAGCAGATCTCCTGGTAGGAGTAGCTACAAGCAACAGCAGCAGCAGATGTTAAGCTGACCTGTCTATAATTCTCTGGGCATGTTCTACCCCCTTCTTAAGTATAGCAATTACATTATTTATCTGCCAGTTTTCATGCACTACATTTTTTCTAGTGATTATTAAATGTATAGTAATGCCTCTTATCTCTTGTCTAGATCCTTTAAAAATGTTTAGATGGAATCCATCTGGGCCAGATGTTTTATCGTCTTTGAGTTTGATTAATTTGTTTAATACATCCCCTTTTTTTATTTTAAATTTGGTTATCTCATTAATCACCTCATCATTCAATGTCATATCTACTTGTTCCATCTCCCTGGTAAATACCAAAATGAAACTTTTCTTCCATCTCTCTATTGTTAGATGTGGTATTATCCCATCACTTAATGATCCTATTCTCATTACAGTCTTCCGTTTTTTTATATATAAAAATCAATGTTCCAGTAAAATATTTCAATATTTTGTTTTATGTTTCTTGATTTCGTCGTTCTTCTTTGCCTTCCCAACTGCTTTTCTGACTTCTCTCCTCATCTCTTCATATCCTCTCTTAACATGCAGTCCACTGTCTATGTACTTAATGTATCCCTCTTTCCTAACCCTCATTTGTCTGCGTGTCTTTATTCATCCATGGAGTCCCACAAGTGTTTGTTCTTTCCTTTTAAGCAGAATATATTTTTCCTTCACTGTGTTGAGCACCATTTTAAATGTTTCCCATTGTTATTTTACATCATCGTTTGTCAATACTAATTGTTAATTTTATTTTCCCAAGTTCTATTCTCAGTCTCTCAAAATCATCTTTTCCCTAATCAATTAACCTGGTTTTCATCATATTTATGTCCTTCACTATTATCATCTTAAAGTGTATTATATTACAATCACTAATGTCCCCCTACTCTTCTCTTATCTGCTCTAGTTCATGCCCCATTACTAGATCCAATACTGAATCTTCTCTTATTGGGCTTTTAAAGTATCGAATTAGAAAGCATTCCTGTACACAATGTAGGGGAACTCAAATCCCTTATCCCTTTATCTCTTCTGTCCAATTATTAGGGTAGTTGAAATCCCTGGAAAGACCTGTTTCCCCCAGCTGAGATTACCAGGAGGCATAGATTTAAGGTGATAGGTAGAAGGATTAGAGGAGACATGAGGGAAAACATTTTCACTTAGAGAGTGGCGGGCATCTGGAATTCACTGCCCGAATTGGTGATTCAGGCCGAAATGCTCAACTCATTTAAAAAGTACCTGGATCTGCATCTTAAGTCTTGAAATCCCCTTTTTTTAACCTCAACCCCCTACTTTGTCTGCCTATTTCTTCCTCCACTCTCTTCCACTATTAGGTGATCTGTAGACTATACCTATTAGTGTGATTGATTCTTTGTCTTTTTCATCTATCCACATGGATTCTATTTTTATCTTGCTGACAGCTGCCTTTTCTGTCTACTGCCATTGTTATCCCTAATAAGTGCAGCTACTCCCTGCCCCTTTTTCCTATCTCCATCTTTTCTAAATATATTCTACCCTGCAGTGTTTGTTTCCCAGTTTTAATTTTTAGAACTATAGAAAAGTTATGGCACATCGTGTCTGCACTAGTTAAAAGAGAGAAAAAAACTAGACTCCCAGCACCTGGTCCGTAGCCTTGCAGGTTACAGCACTTAAGGTGCAGATCCAGGCACCTTTTAAATGAATTGAGCATTTCAGCCTCAATCACCAATTTCAGCAGCAAATTCCAGATGCCCACCACCCTCTGGGTGAAATCGTTTTCCTTATGTCCCCTCTAATCCTCCTGCCAATCATTTTAAATCTATGCCCCGAGGTAATTGACCTCTCAGCTACGGGAAACAGGTCTTTCCTATCTACCCTATCCAGATCCCTCAATTTTGTACAGCTCAATCACCCCATGGCCTCCTCTATTCCAAGGAAAACAACCCTAGCCTGTCCAATCTTTTCTGTAGCCACGTCCCAATAATACCTAAAATGTCTGGTTCCTCCAAAAGCACGATTGCTTCCAGCTGCTCGATTACAGGAGGATTACAGATATTTTAACTCATTTTAAATAGGATTTCCTCATCACTTTATGCTTAACCATCTTTTTAGACTCCTGTTCTAATTCTATTCTTTCCTATGTTCTTCTTCCCTCTTTTGTTTACATTCGGCTATGAACATTTCTTGTAGATCCCTCCCTTCACCATACTAGTTTAAAGCCTTTGCCACCTCCCTATTTGCCCTTTCCATTAAGGCACAAGTCCCATCCCAGATCATGTGAAGCCCATCACATAGGTAGTTTCTTCCTGTTCCAGAACTGGTGCCTGTCCCACATGAAAAGGAACCCCCCTTTCCCACAACAGCCCTTTAGCCAGGCGTTAATTCTGCTGAACTATTTGCTCCAATGCCAATTTGCATGTGGCTTGGTCAATAATCCAGAGATTACCACCCTCGAGGTCGTGCTAAATTAGAGCTGAATGCTTCCCTGTTCCTGCCTATGTCATTTCCTCCAACTGAACCATGACAACCAAATTTACACACCTTCTTTGCCAAGTTCCCTTCCAGCCAGCGAGAGATATCCCTTACCCTGGCACTGGGTAAGCAACACATCCTTTCAGATTCTTGTTCTTGGCTGCAGGGGATGCTATCTGTTCCCATCACCTCACCCCCACCCCGTTACTACTATTACTACCACATTTCTATTCTGCTCTTCTCCCACCTCACCCCCCACCAGACTGTCTTCTGAGTCACAGTGCCTGCATTATGGCCGTCCTCCCTGCAGTCTTTCTCCATGTCCTTTCAGGTAGCGAATATATCATATCTGTTGGACAGGACTAGTGTTCGAAGTCATCCTCCTCAACTTCTCCTAAATCCTCACTGTCCAGCTCCTTATCAGTCACATTGTCCCTTTCCTGAACCTGTGTTTTCCTCTGGGGTGTGACTGTATTCTGGAGAAAACTGTGTGGAAATTCCTCCCCTTCCCTTACTTGTCGGAATCATCTCCTGGAGACAGTCTCGCCGCCAAAAAAAAGCCTCAGATTCTGCAGCCCGGACATACAACCTGCTCTGTCATATCTCCGACGAGCCTTATTTTATTTCTTAAATGAATTAAAGTCTTTATTCTGATTAGTTATATTAAGTAGTTTAATAAATTAAACTGTGAATTTAATACAGTACTTATAGTTTCCTGGTCCTAGTTTAAACCACTGGCCTAGTTTAAAAAAAATACTTTAAAATTCACCAACTAATCATCTACCTGCTTACATTATTAATACATATAGATTTCAGGTCTTGCTGTATCCCACACCCTTTCTTGGGCCAATCCTTGTTTTGTAAATTATTAAAACAGTATCTCTTCCCTCACAGTAAAATTCTGAGTTAAGTAAGTACTCTATTCTAAGAAGTATTTCATCAAGCTGGTCTTCGTGCTTTTAGGCTTCTTCCTCACCCATTTTTTTTTTAAAACATTGTTGTAAGGGCAGTGTAATGAAACCAGAGTTCTTTCTCAGAATTCTCACTGGCCAGCTAGGAAAGTGCCCAGGTCAGCTGAACACAATTAGAGCCAAATCTTGGCGCTTGCTGCATGCTGTCACATCATGACACATCTTTCTGTACTGCACAAATATTTCAACAGTGATCTAAAGATTTGTACAGATTCAGCATTACACACTTCTATATTCTACACTCCCCACCATAAAATTCCCTTCTTTTGAAAGTCCCTCAGGATTGAGAATGACTTCCTTCCACTCCAGTTTGACAAGTTCTAAGATGGCTGAGAAGTCTAATAAGCAATCTGCAGACCCTGCCACATGCAGGGTAGGCGCTGCTTGAAGAGGCAGGCAGATGAAGTGTTTGGAGATTTGTGCACTCTCTCCGACTTTGCCTCTGTGTGCTCCCGAAGTCTCTCAATGTGTTCAGTGCCTTCCTAAATAAAACTTCTCCATTTTGGTCAGTCACAAGTCAGACGCTCCCATGAGTGATGGGGATGTTTGATCCCTTCAGGGATTCTTTGAGGACATGCCTAAAGTGTTTTAGCTATCCTCCTGCAACCGAGTTCCGAGTAGAACAGTTGCTTCAGGAGTCTGCTATCAACGTGACCTGCCCAGCAGAGCTAGTTTTGATGATTAGTGCTTTGATGCAGGGCTTGGGAAAGGGCACTGCTGTTGGATGGCTTATCTTGTGAAGGCACCACTGCTTTGAGTTACCTGCTGTAGGTTGTCCAAGTCTAAAGCCCAGGACTTCACTGACTCCACAGAAATGCAAAAAAAAAGGACACTGAGCCAAGAATGGGGAGGTTGAGCAAGCCTTGCTCACCAATCATATCTGACCTTGCTGATGTACGTTGGTTCTCACTTTCCCAAATTCTCAAATTTAAAATCTTGTGTTTGTCACGTCATGGGCTTCCCCCTCCCCATATCTCTCGAACCTCCTGCAAACCCCCTTCCCCAAAATCTTTGGTATTTTTAATTGAAAATATATATGCATTTTAAGTAAAAAGGCAAGGAGGGGTGACCTAGATCAAATATTAATTTAATTCAAAGTAGCCAGTGGTGGAGAAATTCAGGAAAGGTATTCCAGAGATTGGGACCTAGACAGCTGCAGGTACAGTCACCAATGAAGGGTGAAAGGGAGTGGGTTTGCACATCAGAGGAACAAAGACTTTGGGGAAGGGGTTTGTAGGTTTGAGTGATATGGGGAGGGGGAAGCCCATGAAGTAACAAGATAAACATCTTAAATTTGAGAATTTGGGAGAGTGGGAACCAATGTAAATCAGCATGGTCAGGTATGATTGGCGAGCATGGCTTGGTATGGGATAAGACACTGGTAGCACAGTTTTGGATGAGCTTATTCAGGGCACAGGGTGAGGAAGTGATAAGGAAAACAGCTGAGGGCTGATAAGAATGCTGAAACTGTGTATAGTTTGGTACAGCACAAGACAGTGACCAAGAATGGAGTGGAGTCAATGCTAAAAGGTCTGGAGTTTGTAGTGGGGATTGAAAACACAGGCTCTAGTTTTTCCAATGTTTGGTAACTTTTCATTTAAGACCAGATATTGCACAAACAGTGTAGGGTGGCTGCAGTATATACCAACTGCAGGATGCACTGCAACTCACCAAGGCATCTCTGACAACACCTTCCAAAACACCTGTACTTCCCCCATCCATAAGGACAAGGGCAGCATGTGCATGGGAACATGACCTTCAGGTTACCCTTCAAGTCACACATCATTCTAACTAGAACTGCTGCGCCTTTATTGTTGCTGGACCAAAACATTGGGAATTCCATACCTAACTGCATTGTGAGAGCACCTTCACCATACAGACTGCAGCAGATCAATAAGCTGGTCCACCACCACCTTCTCAAAGGAACTTGGATAGGACATTAAATGCCAGCTCTGCCCACATTTCAAAAATGAATATTTTTTTAAATCCTTAACTGTTTTGAAACTGTAATTTGAGCAACTCATTTGACATAGTGAACTTGTCATAGAATGTCAAAGATAATTGTGCACTGATTGATTATGCCTTCTCTCTTCCTCCTCCTCCTCCACCCCCTTCAATAAATTGTAGCCATGCAAATGGATCTGGCTCTGCGTTTTCTGCCTCAGCATTTGTGAACGCGATATTGACAATTCATTTTGCTGGGAAGATTTTTTTAAAAACTCCTACAGATTTTCTCAATATGAAATGAAAAATTTCTTAAAATTTCTTCCATTTTATACAACAAATTTTGAAATATCAGTGCCACGGAAACTTTCTGTAACCCATGATTAAAAATCTTCAACCAGTTTTCATTGCCTGAAACTCAAGTCCATGCTGAAAATATTTTGTACAAATCAAAAATGCTGGAGATGAAACATTTAATAGCACGTCTCGTAAGATTAAGGAACAAAATGTCACAGAGTTGAGTATGCCTTTTCACTTAAAATGCGTATATATTTTCAATTAAAAATAATATTTTTTTTAAAACCAGCAGATGCTGAGCTATTAACTTTTACATAGTAGAAAGGCATTTTATTTGAAAAATACTGCATTAGCCCTAAACCATTACTGGCAATGGAAAAATGTGCATCTTTGAAAAAACAGATGAAACAATCTAACATGATTAATCCAACATTTAAATTGTACCTTTCGTCAAGGCATCTTAAAATGTATGTCTGTGCTTAAATTCAGCTATCCGCAATGAAATTTAAAACTACAAAGCTTTCAGTGTACGCCAGTGTTTTCGTGAAGTTTGACAATTGTCTATACTGCCTTTTAACAACATACACAAATCACTAAGTCAAAAAATCAACAAGCAGCAGCACAAGCTCTTAAAAAAAAAACACAATTACATAAGCTGCAAAAGCTTTCGGGAATACATGTTTTATCAGTTTATTAAGTAAGATAAGGGTATGGAAAACTTCATATTTAAAAAAAAGCTAAATGGTCTCCATTAAAAAGGGGCCAACCTTCCAATTTTCAACCTTCCAAAACGCCTTACTAGTGTAATTTCCTTCAGAACTTCATATACAGTCGTCTTTAAGTTTTTATATATAGATTTTTAGCGCAAAGAAAACGTTCCTTAAACGAAGATCCAAACTGGGCACTATTTCACACTAGAAATGGAAAGCATTTGCATGTTAGAAATTTATTTTTACTAGCTATACCAATTTTTAAAAACCCTTCTACAACTTTTCATTTGATTTCTCCCTTTATTACTCTTACACAGGCAACAACTTCTGATGCCTTGCACTGGCAGCCATTGTACAAATATTAGCCTCAAAAAAAGAGTTAAGTGGGGACTTTGAGTATAGCAACATTAAACGCAGCTAATTCTTTTCTCATTCAATATCTATATGCAATCAAGCTTCTAACAGGGATAATAATAAGGAGCAGGACCCCCAAGCAGTTTTTCTTCTGCTTTCCTAAACCAAGGATGCAGAGGTAAACTGTAGCACTCTTACCTTCATCTCCTGGAATTCAATAAGATCTGGAACAAAATTTATGATCTTCCTACCATATGGTTCAAAATCACAGTACGAAGTCTATTTCCTATCAGAAATCAGGGTTATGCACTATTTCATTCCTAATGATATTGTCCTTTTCCTCCAATTTACTTAGCTAGTATCACATTGTCAGGTTTTTTTTATTCTTTCATGGGGTGTGGATATCACTGGCTAGGCCGGCATTTATTGCCCATCCCTAATTGCCCTCGAAAAGGTGGTGGTAAACCATCTTCTTGAACCGCTGCAGTCCATGTGTTGTAGATACACCTTCAGTGCTGTTTGGAAAGAAGTTCCTGGACTTTGACCCAGTGATGGTTAAGAAATGGCGATAGAGTTCCAAGTTCGGATGGTGAGCGACTTGGAGGGGAACTTGCAGGTGGTGGTGTTCCCATGCATAGGCTGCCCTTGTCCTTTGGGGTGATAGAGGTTGCAGGTTTGGAAGGTGCTGTTGAAGAAGTTTTGGTGAGTTGCTGCAGTGCATCTTGTAGATGGTACACACCGCTACCACTGTGTGTCAGTGGTGGAGGGAGTGAACACTTAAGGCAGTGAACGTGGTGCCAACCAAGCAAATGCAAAATAATTAGTAAAATATTGAAACAGAAGCTAAAATCTAACGGTGCATCTACACCACATCGACTGCAGCGTTTCAAGAAGCAGGTCCCAGCAATTTCCAGGGCTATTTTACTTAGCTAGGATATAAGTAAATTTAAGTAAACTTGGAACTCTATTGCCATTCCTTAACCGTCACTGGGTCAATAAGGGATAAGTAACAAATGGCCCTGCCAGCCACACTCGCATCCCAAGAATGAATTAAGAAAAATGTTTTATGTACAAGCACAGAAAGAAAAAGCTTCATGCTCCACATACGCGAATGGAACATTTAGATTGCCAAAAAGGTAGCATAAGGATTCACTTTGAACATTTTTTTGTTTCTTAAGAGTTACATGTGTAGGCCTTGTCTTATATACATACTGCAAGTAGTTAAAGAAATAAAAGTTACTTTCCACAGGTATGTCTAAAACAAACTTCGATAAGAGTAATATAATAATCCTGCAAGGGGGTGTGAAGGGACTTTAATCTTCCTATAGACTGGACAAATCAAATGGGCAAATTTTACTTGGCTGAACACGTTCATGGAATGCATTTAGTTTTCTAGAACAATATGTCAAGGAAGCAGCTAGGGAACAGGTTATTTTAGATCTAGTATTGTGGAATGAGACAGGATTCATTAGTAATCTTGTAATAAAGGACCTTTGGGTACAGTAATAATATAAGTTACATGTTAAATTTGAGTGATGTGATTAGAACTTCAGTTTCAGATTTAAAGTTAAACAAAAACAATTACAAGGGTACGAAGGGTGAATTGGTTGAGATAGGTTAGGAAATGAGATTAAAAGATACAATGGTAGACAGCAATGGTAAATATTTAAAGAAATAATTCATAATTCTCAATATACATTCCCTTGAACAAAATCTCTTTTGGAAAAGTAGTACGAGTGGCTAATAGAGAAATTAAGGATAACAGAGTAAAAGAGGCTTACAGCGTTGCCAAAAAGAGTACTAACCTGAGGTATGAGTATCTCTTAAAAATCAGCAAAGGGTAACCAAGAAATTAATAAAAAGGGACAAAACAGCAAGGAATATAAAAACAGATTGTGAGAGCTTTTACAAATTTGAAAAAAAGAAAGGAATTAGTGAATGTAAATGTGGGTCCTTTGGAGGCAGAGACAAGAGAAATATTGATGGGAATAAGGAAATGGCAGAGACGTTGAACAATTTATTTTTACGCTTGTCTTCACAAAGGAAGATCATACTGGAAATTGTGGGGAACGAAGGTCCAATGAGTGCAAGGAGCTTAAAAGTAATTAATTCCAGTAAGAAATTAATGGGACCAAAAGCTGACAAATCCCTAGACCTGATGACCTACATCCTAGGATTTTAAAAGCGGTTCCAGATATGGCAGATGCATTGAGTTTGATCTCTCAGAATTTCCTAGATTCTGGAATGGTCCCATCCCTCAAGAAGAGAGAGAGAAAGAAAGCAGGGAACCAGCTCAGCTTGCCTGCCATCAGTAGTAGGGAAAACGTCAGAATCTATTATCAAGAACATGGTATCAGGAACTTTGAAAAAAAATCACAATATAATTAGGCAAGCTAATGAAATGGAAATTGTGTTTGACAAAATTATTTGAGTTTTTTGACAGTGTAATTAGGAGGCTAGTTTGGGGGAGCAGATGTAGTATATTTGGATTTTCAGAAGGCAGTCAATAAGGTGCCACACAAAAGGTTATACACAAGGTTAGGGCTGATGGGATTGGGGTAGCATATTACCATGAATTGCAGTTCAGTTAATGGAGTATAGGAATACATGAGTTATTTTCAGCATGTCAGGGTTTTACTAGCAAAATGCCACAGAGATCAACGTTTGGGCCTCAGCTATTTACAATCTATATCAACGACTTGTTAAGTGTAACATATTCAAGTTTGGTGACAATACAGGAGGTAGAGAGTAAGCTATGAGGAGGACCTAGAGAGGCTGCAAAAGGTTTTTGATTGCATTGAAACATATAAAATGATTAAAGGGCTTGACAAGGTAGATGCCAAGAGATTGATCCCCTGGCTGGAGTGTAGAACTCAAATGTCATAGACAAGATAAAGGGTGGGCCATTTCACACTGAAATCTCTTCACTTTGGAGAAAATGACCAGTTAAAAGATTGGACAAGATGGCTATTGATGAAATAATAACTTGGGCAAGTGTGAAATTATCCACTTTGGTAGGAAGAATGGAAAAGCAGAACTTTCTTTAAAAAAGGCAAGACACTAATAAACGTTGGTATTCAGAAGGGTTTGGTGGTCCTTGTATGCATATCACAGAGAATTAACATGCAGGTACAACAAGCAATTAGGAAAGCAAATGTTATACCCCAATCTCCTTGTAAAGAGGATAAGAGTAAGGACATCTTGTTGTGATTATAAGGATTTCATGAGATTGCCCGAGTATTATACAGTTTTGGTCCCCTTATCCAAGGAAAGATATACTTGCCTTACAAACAGTGCAATAAAGGTTCACTAGGTTGGCTTCAAGGATGAGAAGGCTGTCCTATGAGCATAAATTAAGTAGAATGGACCTATATTCCCTTGAATTTAGAAGAATGAGAGGTGATCTCATCAAAACATATAAAATTATTAAAGGGCTTGACACCAAGTAGATGCCAAGAGATTGTTTCCCCTGGCTGGAGAGTGTAGAACTCAAATGTGATAGACAAGATAAAGGGGGTCATTTCACACTGAAATCTCTTCAATTTGGAATTTGTGAATCTTTAAAGTTCTCTATTTCAGAAGGCTGTGGATGCTCAGTCAATGAGTATATTCAAGATTGAAGCTGATAGATTTTGGATACTAAGGGAAAAAAGTGGTATGGTGACAGGACAGGAAATTAGAGTCAATGTACAAGTTCAGCCACAATCTTACCGAATGGCATAGCAGGCTTGATGGGCTGTGTGGTCCACTCCTGCATGCATTTTATATGTTCTTATGAGCAAACTTGAGGTCAGCTTCTGCATGCCAACTGTTGTCTGGCCAGCAGTTCAATAAAGTCTCTGGTAGTTCAACACCGAAGCCAGTCGTTGAATGCCCAGAAGTCAACATCCTTTAAGCAATGTGCCACAGTTCTAAACCAGAACAAGCACAATACCCAATTCTGAATGTCAAGCAGATTTTAAAAAATCCAAAGACACTGAAAAATAATATAAAGTATCTCCCAATACACCTATAGTCAACCTATTGTTCTCTATTTCCTTTAACAGCAGAATGTTCTCTGCAAATAGGAAATTTGACAAATTTAGTTCAATGCATAATACAAAACCACACTGAAAAAGCTTCTGTACAGATTGCCACGTCCCAGAACATAAACTTACTGCACTGGTGTATCAACTTCATATGAATTTAGTTTCAAAATAATTATTCATCATCTTATTCCATTCTAATTCTGTAGTCAATACAGAAGAAATCTATTCCTACAATAAGGCCTTTTTTAAACACAGGATATGGCTTTTGAAATAAAGTGAGGGTGTAATATTTGTACATGGCCTGGATCTCGATGCTTTGAGCATAGTAAAAACGAAAACTAGATTTGAATCTACAGCATTTGTATTTACATGGAACTATCGACATTGCTTGACGCTCCAATGCTACTGTGCTGGTGTCACCCGTAATCTTCGAGATTCCCGAGAGACTTACGTAAGTTTTACAGATCACAAAAGATCTGGAGGAGTCAATAGACCGTGCACCCGACACGGAAACGTTTCACTTACACGCAAGCTATAAATATTCTGCGCAAAGGCAACGAAGGTATTTTGCAGTGCTGCATATTCTAAACTTAATGCAATTTTGAAAAACTGCAAGAAATTATCAGTTTTATATGGAAAAGCTCATTTACAGATAATAATTCATGGCTTAGTTCGACAGCTCTAGCAATTCAGAACAAGATGGACCGGTTTTGTAATGCACAACTAAATGTTCTGCATAGCAACAGAAGTGAATTTATAGAATTCCAGCTGCCACCTTGCCGCTGCCTTTAATCATGTACGAAATGTGGTCGAATTTTGTACATATTTCCTTGTATACCCTTACGATGATCACTCTCACGAAATAAGTGGAAAGTAAATTTGGGTCAAGGACAATGCGACAAACCGGAATTTGCACACAAAAAAAAACGAATCAAAATTTGAAACGATTTGAATCTGTAATATTTGCTTCATAACTGCAACCAAAAAAAAAAGGATCCCCCAAATTCTTCGTCGGAGGACGTCGTATTTATATGGTGACCATGTCGAACAATGCACCCTCCGGCTACTAAAAACCTGCCAAATGGTGGACCCCAGGAAATCCAAGTCGGAGATCACTTGTGCCAACTTCCAGGTTAATGACATGATTTTGTTTTTTTTAAAAAAAAAGCATTTAAACCACCCCCCCCCCCCCCCCCCCCCTCCCCGCACCACCACAAAGAGCTGGTGGTTGGAGAAGAGGGGATGCCCAACCTGGTGCGAAACGGAATCAAGGGGGCTCCGTCTTTTAAGGGAGGAATGCCCGATCGCATCCATCCCGTCCCCCTTAATCCATGCGAGAGTAGAACAAAGATTTAGGCGCTTTTTCCTTCAAATGTGTGTGTGTGTGTGTTTTTTTTTTAAATTTCGCAGCGGAGGTGGCACGAATGGGGACGGAAGAGTCACCAGCGCCACTCCAACCACAGTAAAACCTCACACAATCAATGTGCATGGTAACGTGAAACATTTCACACTTGAGGACAAATAAAAAAACTTTTAACAGCCGGTGCATATATATTTTTGTGTGTGTGTTTGTGTGTGTGTGTGGAGGAGGAGGAGGAGGAGGAGGAGGGGGGGTACCCCCCACCCCCCACAAATGGGGCGACCAAAAGCACTTGAAAGATCCCTCGTCTCGCACAACACCGCAGACTTATTCATTCTTATCAATGTCGATGCATTCTCACTAAAGGAATTCATTATAAAACAAAGCCACACGTTAAAACTGCAGCGACTCTTTCCCCCACCCCCCACCCCAAAAAAAAACCATAACCTCATCCTTTTCTTTTTCAACCTTCAGCTTAAAAACAATTTTATAGAAGCCGCTTTCCACGTCAGGGGTCATCAGTTGCTAACGAAAAACACGCAAAACAACGAAACCAACCCCCCCCCTCCCCCCCAACCTTCCTCCGACACAATTATTTTAATAACCTAAACCACAAAGTGCACGAACAAAAGGAAAACTCCTCTTTCCCACCCGAGCTTTTAATTACGACTAAGTTTCCCCCCCCCCCTCCTTCCTCCACCTCCCATTAAACTCACATCCTTCCCCAAGTCACATCGTTCAAATCAAAGTTAAATGTTAAAATTTCAGATATACATATATATTTATATTAAAAAAAATTTCACACACAACAAAAATCAATGTCCCATTGGGGGGGGGGGGGAGGGGAGAGGGGGAGAGAGAGAGAGAGAGAGAGAGAGACAGAATATGGCAGGAAGCAGCGCTGGGCGCTTCTGCGCATGCCCAGGGAGGCCCGAGGGAACGGGCTCACTATTTGGCACCGCACCGGATGGGACTTGGGATCCGACTCTACCACGCGCGCGAGAGACGGAGAGGAAAATACACGGGCATCGCGAGCCAGTTCAGCAATTAAGGAGAGGGGGGGGGGGTGGGGGGTGGGGGTGGGGGGAGAACACCAAGGTGAAACTCACCCGAATCAAATCGGCGACTGCCCAGTTTCGAGAATGTAAATTCATTCACTCCGCGGCGGACGAGGAAAATCAAAGCCCCGTTAATTAGCGTCTCGCAATGAACTGACCTAGCGCATCCTCCAGCGCGCGGACGGTGTGGGGGGGGGGGGGGGCAGAACTCACAACCCTCACTCACTCACTCACTCCGAGCGCCGGCACCAACCGCCGCTCACGTGGGAGGCGCCGACGCCGCCGCCGCCGCCGCCTCTCATTGGCCCGGCCCCTGGCCCCGCCCCCGGCCCCGCGCGCGTGCGCGCTCTCTCTCTCTCTCTCTCTCTCTCTCGCCTTGGAGACGGGGCCTCCTCCACAGCAGAGCCCAGAGCAGCCCTAAGTCGAGGCCATTTCGCAGAACCGAAGCAACCCGGAGGAAGTCAGGTAACTAGGGGGGGGGGGGGGGGGGGGGGGGAGGCGGTGTGTGTGGAGTGAAGTGAAGATTAGAAGCTGAGAGCAGGAAAAGCCCAGGCTGGTCATGGAAGTAAAACCCGGCGGCAAGAAAGCGGGCCAAGCGTTCCTCTTTTGGGGGGGGGAGGGGGAGGAGGGGAATGGACGGACGGACGGACGGACGGACAGGTGACCATAGGAAAGCTGCTCCTACGTTGGAGCTTCGCCGACCTTTATGTGAGGAATTACCAGCGGTTTGGCCGTGTAGGTGTTGAGGGGGTGGGGGTGGGGGGGCGGGAAATACGATGGAGGGCGAGGAAATCGCCTTGTTTCAACAACAACAACAACAACAACAACAAACCCGCCCCCAACCCCAACCCCAACCCCAACCCCAACCCCGACTCTGACTCTGACTCGTCCCTTCAGACGGAAGAAGGACAATTGCCGCAGGGAAGGTGTTGGCTGCGTTCGCGTTGAAGTTGATGTTAACTTTCAACCTGCCCCCCCCCCCCCCCCCCCCCCCCCTTCCCCTCCTCAAAGCAGTTGACGATGGCAGGGCCCGCCCTGCTTATGTGCTACCCAGGGGTTTGATGGAGTTCGGTGATGTTTGGCCGTGTTTCTCAGCTCGGGGCTTCCTACTCTGTGGCCACGTGCACCCCCCCCCCCCCCCCCCCCCCCCCCCCCCCTCAGCCTTGGACGTTCACGTCTTCCCCTCTCTTCTTGTGTGTATTTTTTTTTTACGTCACTTATGGCCTTGTTGGTGGGTAAATCCTTAAACGTTAGGCACCGAGCTCCAACTTGAGATGGAAGTAAACCAATAGAACCATGGATTTAAGCTGTCTATGTGGCTTCCAGGAGCACACCAATGTGGCTCCTGGGGTCAAATACAATTTTCTGTGAGAAATAGGAAAGGATAAATATTTTAATCAAAGCTTCTGAGTAATCTGTTTTGCTGCTGCTGCTTGTAGTTACTCATAGGGTCATAGAGTTTTCTTTTTAACAGCAGGGAAGGAGTCCCTTTGGCCCATCATGAATGTGCCAGTCATCAAGCCCCTATCTACTCCAGTCCCATTTTCCAGCCCCTTGGCCTGTAACCTTCTATGCTATGGTGTTTCAAGTGTTCATCTAAATACTTCTTAAATGTTGTGAAGGTTCCTGCCTTTCAGGCAGAGTGTTCCAGATACCCCCCCCGCCCCTGCCCAACTTCTGGGTGAAGAAAATTTTCCTCAAATCCCCTCTAAACCCCCTTCCCCTTCCCTTAACTCTGTGCCCCCTGGTTATTGACTCCTCCACTAAGGGGTAAAGTTTCTTCCTATCTATCCCTCTCATAATTTTGTACACCTCAATTAGGTTCCACCCTCGGCCTTCTCTGCTCTAAGAAAAACAAGAAGATTCTACACCCCAAATTACTGAGTTGCCAGTCCTGCCCCTCCCTCAACCATGTCTCTGTGATAACAATGATTTGATATCCCCATGTGTTAATCAACATCCTCAACTCATCTGCCTTACTCGCAAGATTCCGTGCATTAAAATAAATAAGCCTTGCCATGCTCCCTTGTGTCTTAACTTGACTATATACGCTGTGCCTTCCAGACCGACTTGGTTTTTCTTCTATACTTGTCTGTACATCACCCCTACTATATCTCCACTCTGTATCCCATTCCCCGACTCATACTAGGAAATCTGCCGTCATGGTATGTCATGCTTGTCTGTCTCATGTCATCCTCATGCATCCACTGTAGTTCATCTCCAACTATTCTGTGATCTCTGTCATCCAACTTTGCCTATGTTGACCCCTCTTCCTGCTGCCCTTCACTTTGCCCTCCAGAAGAGATCTCTTCTCAGCTCTGATCAAATGGCTGAAATACTGACATTTTCTTTTCTGGATGTCACTTTTTAGATTTCTTTATGCTTTTGCTATTTCAAGCACCTCTTCATTGGTCTTGTGGTCTGTATATGGAATTTCTAGCATAAGTCTTAGCAACCACATTTCAAAAGCCTCTGTTTTCTTTATTTATTGTCTGGGTTTCTGAGGCATTTAGGAAAGTGGATAGAATGTAGCATTTAATGAATTTTTTCCTTGTTAAAAGCTTGAGTATTCTAATTATTAACAAGTCCCTCATTTTCACAAAATTCCTTTTGGTTATCTCTATCCTTCTAATTTAGGCATCGCATCTACCATTTTCTGTTATTATTTGTCCTATATGGACAAACTTAATTGCTTGTTCCAGTGGATCAAGGAAAGGTCAATGATTTTAACATCCAAGCTAGAAGCCTTAGGATAAAAGGGCTCAAAACAAACATCTCCTGACGTGGGTGGTATTTGTCCCAGAGTGCTGCGGGAGACTGGGGAGGTAATTTGTGAGGCACTAACAATCATTGAGATATTCTGTGGATACTAGGAAGTTAGCATTATATTGGGTATGCCAAATGCTGTCCTCATAGTCAAAAAATGTGACAAAAGATACAGAACCCATTAGTCTTCCATTCCATATAGAATAATGGAATAAATTGTCGGGTGTAAACCTTAAGGATCATCTGTGCACTAATAAACTACTGAACAGTAGTCAAGATGGATTGAAAGAGATGATCCTATCTGACCAGCCATTTTCATTTGAGGAAATGATGATCCAAATGGATAGTGGTGTATCTTGGTATCCAGAAGGCTTTTTTATAAAGTTGACAGTAAAAACTAATTAAAGTCAAACATCATAAGCTTTGGGAATGGATAAAAATTAGCTGGCTGAGAGTTGGAAGCAATGTTTACTCAATGGAGGAATTATGTTGGGGTGAGGGAGTGGAAGTAAGTGTTGAGTGAGGTACCTCGGGGCTCTGTATTAAGACCACCACTGTTCCTAGTTTCCATAAATGATCTGTATTCAGAAACCGAATACATAGTTCAAATTTGTAGATGCCAATAGACTAGGAGGGCTAGTTCAGAAATTACAGAATGAGTTAGACAAAATTTACATTTGCATCAGACATGGATAACTTTAGAGAACCTGATGAGAAAACCACAGCACAAGCAATAACTGATGTAAGGTTCAGAACTTTAGATCCGAATGCTTAGAAACAATGACAAATGAAATTTAATACAGAGAAATGTAAAGTGCTATACATAAGAAGGAAAAGTAGATGACGTTGATATTCCATATTAGGGAAATAATTAAGGATGCAGCTGGATGAGACCTAGGAATCTTAGTAGACAATGATAAACATGGCCAATCAGTACAGTGCAGCAAAAAACAAAACTCTTAGAGTCTTCAATTACATATCCAAAATAAAATGATATAAATTAGATAAAGTCGTGATCAAATCTTATGGTGCTCTGGTCAGACTGCACCTTGAAGACAGTATCCGATCCTGATTACCAAGAAACCAGGCATTCTGGTGCTGAAGGCGTGAGTCTAACCCTTAGGATCAGGAGCCTGGATTATGAAGAAAAATTGGAAAATGTGAGCTTTTCAGTTTAGGAAGGAATTGTCTCAGAGGTGATATTATGAGTTATAATGGAAAAAGCTAATCCAGAAGATTACTTGAAATAAAAATTGCGGGACTAAAATAAGGAAATAAGGTAAGAGACAGAAAGAAAAAGTAAAATGAGTTTTTAAAAATCTCCAATAATTAAAATCTGAAGAAATGAGACTCTGCACTTATAGAAATAAATCTTCAGTGCCAGTGAGGTGGTTTGATAGTAATTGAGATCTATCGCTCTGTTAACATTCACTTAGTTGAATAGAGAAGTTGTAATATTTTTCTGGCATGTTTAGTCAGTATGTGCTGCAAATTTTCATCATGAGTATTTTAATGCCAAATCTTTTGGTAAGATAATGGTGTAGCAAAGCTTGCAGAGAAACAGGGTAAATTGGACAGCACCCCCTGTTTTCCAGTTTTAACTGCACTTGTGCAGATGCTGGAAGTCGCTATCTGATTTAAGCTATAGTAATAGTGAGCACTGATTATCACAAAACCCAAGCCATTATCTTTGGGTCAAGTCAACCACAAAGAACTCCCCTTATCTCCCACCCCCCCACTGAAGGAGAACAGCCATTAGATGATTTACTGGGGAACTGACTGCCAAGAATGTAGTTTATGTTCTTGTTAGGCGACTAGCAAATACCACAAAGGTAGTATGTGGTGACCTGCACAACTCATTATTACATGTGAGTGCTTCATTACCATCTTCCTGATTGCATATGAATATATACCCTGTCTAATAGTAGTTCCCAGTAGTTGCAGATGTGGAGCTCCAGCAGTAATTATTTGTCTGTCTTCAATCCAGGCTAAAAAAGCACACCCTCAAACCTGACCTCCAGGTTACCCCTTCTAGCAGCTTTCTGAAAGCTCAGAATTTCTTGTCATGGAAAATAGTTAAAAACATTAGGACTTATGCTAAGTTTTACAATTAGAACACACCTTGTCAGTTTTTTCTTTTTCTTTTGTTCTTACGTTCTTCTCATCAACATAAATGTACCAATCATATACAAGGATTGGTGAAACAATAATGTGGGCTCTTTATTTGAAGGTGTGTTGTACATCTAATTTCTACTTCTGCTCGTAGACTGCAAATCATGGGACTAATACAACATATCCTGTTGAGGTAGTAATGATTGACAGCAGTTTAAGATTCCCTCCCTTAAAGGTGCATCACAACATATGTTAACGATTGTGCTTTAATCCTTTCAATGCAGATTTCTCTAATATTTTGAAAATACATCCATTTCTACCATAAAATGTCCTTTAAGGCTTTGTCCAATTTCTGATTAACAAATCATGCTGTAGAAACATCCCTGTGAAATTTGGGAACTCAACTAAATCTCATGACAGTCTAGAGGAAGTATCTGAATGAATCATAATCATTACTTTCTATTGACTAGAATAGTTTTTTTTTATTCTTGGAATGTTGGCGTCTTTGGCAAGACAAACATTTCTTATTCTTTTTGAGTTCTCCACCCAAAGGGAGGTCTGACACAAAGCACCATCACCTTCACCACGGGTAGGACAAGGAGCGGGTCCTGAGTCCACCATAGCCAGTATGGGGATCGAACCCCATGCTATTGGCAGAAATCTGATCCACACTATCCACCCAGCCAACTGACCCACAGAATCAGAGTCAGAAGAGGCCCATCGAGTCTGCACCGACACCCACCCAGGGAGCCTGAGTTGCTGTGGTAACATAAACTTTTACATACATGTTGTAGCCTGGAACCATGAATAGTGATGGTAGAGGCTCCAATTTCTTTTCATCGCGTGGCTGACCAGGAATCTCTCCTGATCTTACAGCCTGTCATTGGCGTATGTTGGAAGAATTTGCAAGTTCAAACTTGTTTGGCCACATTATGGATGCACCTCTCTTGGGCATTGGGTCCTGGAGTGGGTCTTTAACCCAGAGCATCTGGTTCAGAGGCAGGGATGCTATGCACTGCACCACAAGACCTCCTTCCAGCATTTATTGCCCGTCCCTAATTGCCCTTGAGCATGTGGTAGTGAGCAGCCTGCAACTGAGTGGCTTGCTATGCCATTTCAGAGGGCAGATAAGAGTCAGCCACATTTTGACTGACTTCTGGCAGGAATAGGTTCCTGATCAAGACATATGCCATTGTGGCACACTTGATGAAACATCCAAAGGAAACAAACTCCTCTTTGTACTGAAACACCATGGATTTTGTTTACCAGTGGCTGTGTATGGATTATATGCTGATATTTTGCCACACATCTTGTTGCAAAAATGCATCACTCTGCAGATCATCATTGCAGTTGTAGAAATAATTGCATTTTTTTTGTTTCGCCCAATTTTTCCCCTCTCCTAAAGGTTTATTGCCTTCAATTCCATTGATGCTGGTTGCTCCACTGTGCCTTGCCCAAATATGATTATTCTTTTCTGTCGAAGGGTCATGAAGACTCGAAACGTCAACTCTTTTCTTCTCCGCCGATGCTGCCAGACCTGCTGAGTTTTTCCAGGTAATTCTTGTTTTTGTTTTGGATTTCCAGCATCCGCAGTTTTTTTGTTTTTATCATTATTCATTTGTTCACTTGTGTGTTTTGGCATGGAGTGTTGGCAGTAAATTGGGAGGGTGCTTCAAGCTGGGTAATGGTTAGGAACAGGAATCCTGGCTGAATTTAACTGCAAATTTCAAAGCATGGAGTTAGATTGTGCTTTACCTATAGCTACTCAGCTGAGATCAGCTAA
Source organism: Carcharodon carcharias (assembly GCF_017639515.1). Classification (NCBI taxonomy): domain Eukaryota; kingdom Metazoa; phylum Chordata; class Chondrichthyes; order Lamniformes; family Lamnidae; genus Carcharodon; species Carcharodon carcharias. The sequence continues at coordinate 174,055,729 of NC_054474.1, read as the reverse complement.
CTGAAGCTGGGGATTGAAACTGACATTGTCCTGATTCGTCTGGCTTAGCTACATATTGCCTAAATTTGCAAGGGTCAACAGAGAAGTCAAAAGCTCCCCCAGAGACAAGCTGACTTCTTCGAAAGGCAAATCTTTCATATGAAAGAATTATTATGGATGTGGCCTTCTGTGATTTGGGGCTGAGATCTTGATATCATTTTTAAAAATACTTGAAACCATACACTGGAGGTGGCATTCCTTACCTGGAAAATGCCTACTCGTCCCGGTCATAACAGGAGGATTGCACAGTTGATCCTATCCCCACTGCTCCACAGGTCACGATATATGTATTTAAGTTTAATTCCCTCACCAAAATGGCCAATTGCTTATATTTGCTACTGCTATACCCAGTACAAAAAAAACTTTAATCAGGTTTCTTTCAAGAAACTCAAAATAATTGATTCATGAAGAAACAAGTTGCAAAACTGGTTAACATACAATTTGTGTTCCAGAAGTATAATGATTTGCCCCTTTATAAAACCCCAACGCACACACGCACAAAAACAAAGGAGAAGCCAAATAAGGTCTCTGCAAAGGTTGATGCAAGGGAACACTATAAAAAGAACAAAGTTCAAAAAGGCCTTAACACTGTTGATCTGACAGAGTTCTGGTCACAGTAGATCTGGAAGTCCTTTCAGATGGATCTTTGGTGAAACAATGGCTTTGATAATTCTTGCTTGTCACAACTTTGCAGGCTTTCAAAATACAGATGAGTTATTCTGAAATGAGGATTTTCTGGCTGAAGGTTAACTGACTGCAGGCAATACAGAGAAGAATCTTCCTTCACAGTCTGCTTCCAAGGCTGACTGAATTCAAAATAAAATGCCCAGAGAGAACTTTTCCTAGCCCAGTTGTTTTCAACCAATCAGCAGGAGCCGTAGCCTGCTTTTCTTTATGTTTTTTCTTTCGCTCAAATAAACAAAACTCTTCTCTCAACAGGTGCCCCACTGGTCATCTAGCTGAAGACATTTATTTTTTGAAAAGACCTAAGTGAGATGGTAGCATTTAAAAAAAACTCAAGGGAGAGAGACAAAAATTCAATGACCTTCCAATTTTTAAAAATCCATATATTCCTTACACACTGCATCTGCTAGAAGTATTAATAAGCAATGTGAGCTCATGTGTTGACCTGCCACATTCACAATTCCTTGAGACTGAACTGTAGTCTCTATGAATCTCTTTGGTATAATTTATATATAGTTTAGAAGGATGAGGGGGGATTTGATTGAAACTTACAGAATACTGAACGGCTTGGATAGAGTGGACTTGGGGGAGATGTTTCATTAGTAGGAGAGACTAGGACCCAACGGTACAGCCTCAGAGTAAAGGGAAAACCTTTTAGAACAGAGATGAGGAGAAACTTCTTTAGCCAGAGGGTGGTGAATCTATGGAATTCATTGCCACAGAAGGTTGTGGAGACCAGGTCATTGAGTGTATTTAAGCCCAAGATAGATAGGTTCTTGATTGGTAAGGGGATCAAAGATTACAGGGCGAAGGTGGGAGAATGGGGTTGAGAAACTTATCAGCCATGATTGAATGACGGAGCAGACTCATTGGGCTGAATGGCTTAATTCTGCTCCTATGTCTTATGGTCTTATAGTATACCGCATTGTATCTGGTATCTACATTCTACAGGAGATCATTGTTCGTAGGAAATCCCTATTCAAGTTACAAGATTGCTGTGCATTGCAACCTTGGCAGAAACATTATTCATTCGTGGGATGCGAGCAGCGTTAGTAAGGCCAGAATGTATTGTCCACCCCTAACTGTTCTTGAGAAGGTGGCGGGGAGCCACCTTCTTGAACTGCTGCAGTCCATGTGGCGTAGGTACACCCACAGTGCTGTCAGGGAGACCAGCAACGATGAAAGAATGGTGGTAAAGTTCCATGTCAAGATGGTTTGGTTGGGAAATTGTAAGTGGTGGTGTTCCCATGCATCTGCTGCCCTAGTTCTTCTAGGTGTTCTAATTACCAAATACAGCACTGTATTAAGCTTGTAATGCATTCTTTTTCATGTTATTCCCATTCTGTTTTAGAATTCAAGGGACGTAATGTGAACAGATTCTTATGAATTTAAAATATGTCTGTTTAAATAGCATATTAACGAAGCCTTTTGTTTTGGAGATTGTTGCAAATCATGAACTGTATTAATTTTAACCCAATAGGAAAAAAGTACAATTGCGCCAAGTGGACTGATCAGCCACCTATTTTACCAGCTCACTCTCATTTGTGGACAATCCTCTATCAGCCCAGAATTTGACATTTGACAGGACGTTCTAAGACAAGGCATATTGCAGTAATGTGATGCAATGAGGGTAAATCTCTTCAACCCGTAGAACACATTTGAATATAATACAATGTTATTGTGTAAAGATTTAAATTACACAAATTTGCTTTATTTTTAAAATGAGAGAAATGTTAATTTAGTGGCCATTTTGAGGGGATAATTGTTGGCCTGGATACCAGGAAAACATACATAGATTTCTCTGAATAATGACATCCAATCTATTACACCCACCTTAGCAGGCAGAAGGGGCCTGTATTTAGCATTTCAGATGAATTGCACCACATTTCATAATGCAGCACTCCTTCATTACTAGCCTAGATTACGTTCTCAAGATCTGAATTGGTTTTCGGGTTCATGAACTTTCTGACTTGGAGAGGGGAATGCTACTACTGAGCTTTTAATAGAAATTGGATCACACCAAAACTGAGGGGCTAAATTTTGGAAATGTCAGCAAAACAACACAGGAATGACAAAAATAATAAAAATGAGCTTTCAGTTTTGATAAAGGTAAAAACTTATTCAAAGAAATAAAATACATTACACCATAGAAAGTGTAAAATAAAGCACAGAACAGTGCAAGCTCTTAAAGAGTTGAAACATACGGTCCTCATGGCACATAAGTGGCCATTAGCATGAGTACAAGTAGCCTCATGGTTATAGTTCTGGACTAGTGTGACCCATAAGTTATGAGTCTATCCCACCAGGGTATATTGTGAATTTAATTTTTTTCAAAACTTGTGATTTGCAGACTGTACTGGAAAGCAACCATGAAAATTGCCAGAATGTCATTAAAACCCATGTGGTTCACAAGAAGGGAAAGCTGTCACCCCTACTCAATCTGCCATACAAGTGGTTCCAGTTCCATACTAAATGGCTGACTCTTAATGCCCTTGGAACACTTAGGGGTGGGCATTAAGTTCTGTCTTGCCATCATATGGTTCACATCGCACATGAGCCCAGTAGCTACAATGAAAGGGTGAAAATCTTAGCACTCCCTAGCAGAGATGTTTACCAGAGGCCAGTATTAAATTTAGTTTAGAGTGTTCCAATGCATAGGTGCATCCTTACAAGATGACTAAAAACACTGATAACTGCCTATGGAAATGTTTTACAATGGTTGAGGTCTTGGCTTGCAAGGTAAGAGAGAGGGATATGACTGAAACAATAGCCTATGGTATTTTGGACTATCCGGATGGACACCTTCTTATTTTTCTTGTTTGTGCCCATTGTGATGTTTCTAAGAGAGACGCATGAGTTAATTAATGGAGAGAAAATTTAAGGAAAGATGCTTCATGGAAAGTAAAAAATGACCAAAAATCAGTCACAAAATAATATATTTATATGTGAAATGATGAAAATTTGTGAATGTTGCATGAAACAATGCTGGTGTCAAGGAAGAAAAGATTTTTTTTTTTCTGAATGTTCAGCATTCTAGAAGCAGAAGGCTATTGGCCTTGATCTCACAGTTGCTGTTGCACATGCAATAGCCTGCATGTTATTGCTGAGCACAGTGAAGGTCACCTTTGTAGATTTCTTAAGCAGAAAATGGTTGTTTTCTGAGGCTGTAGAAGAGAGCACCAATGATGCATAAAGAATAGGTAGATCTTTCAGGGAAGTCCCCTATGATTATTATTCTAGTTGATATGTGGATGTCATTAATGTAAGATTTAATGTTTGGTATCTAATTTTTTATTCATCAGAATGTCTCCTGAAAATATGATTTTGAATGCATAACACATCCCCATTGCAAAAATTCCAAGATCTTTTGAAATTTCAATAAATCTTACAAGATTATGTGAAATGTCTACAATCTCTGCAATACACCATGTATATGAGGAATTAAAAGGATACTTTTACTCTGTCTTGAAACATTGAGCAGAATGTTACAGGACATTTCCAGAGTTCCAGGATGCTTTTTCTTGGTATAATGAACATACTGACTGCTGTTTAGTTCAAAGGCCTGGTTCTATTCCAACTAAGATAAATTGGTTTAGTATTCCTTTCACATTATAGAGTGTGATTGTTGTAGGTGTTTAGCCATGTGATGGAGTCTGTACCATCTGCCAATTCTCTTGAGCATGAACGCAAACATAATTTACAGTGCATGATCATTGATTTACAGTGACTTAGTAAGTTAAATTATGTTTTTGTGAACTGTTCTAAGATTTTCACCAAAGTTTTGGAGAATGCATTCTATGATTTCATCCATTTTTGTGTGAAAATATGTAAATCAGTGGACGTGATCATTTTAAATGCACTAACATCTTAACTGCTTAATGCAGCCACTTGTTGACAATTTACAATTTCAGACTTACAATTAATTCTAATTTATTTTTGCCAATTTCCCTTAAATCAAACCAACCATGATATCAGCCCTGTTTGCATCTGCTTTTTACCATTGAGGCCATTCAAAGCACTATGATTTTACATTTTTCTCTTTGAACTGCACAATTATTGAAAATTATGCTCTAAATCTTATTTTTAGACATGTAGTACTAAAATGGAACATTTAGTAAACTGACCTCAAAATAAATGCTTTTTATTTTTGTGCCATTTATATGCAACATGCTTTTGTAGCTTTTTTCCTACTCATTACTTCCACCTTTCACCAATTGCAAAAAGCAGAATGGTCTCAGCTTTTGACTGGGTCTCTTAAAATCTTTTTTTCTGTCCCTCCATCTGGGAAAGTATCACACCTCCTTTGGACAACATAAAGAAATCACTTCATTGGTAATCTTGGGCAGCAGTGAGTTAGTGCACCGCTGCCTTTTTGGTTTGTATTTTGAAGCAAATGTGCAATGCAAAATTGAAAAATATGCATCTAGCATATATTGTTTGATATCATAGGTGACTTAGTTGTTATGGAAGAACTTATTGTATTGATGTTGAATGAAAAGATCCTTAAATCTTCAGTTGGTCTTGAAAATTGACAGAGGGTAGAATCATGATGACTGCACAGTAAAAAGCACATTTAAATAGTGCTGTTATTACTGACGAGCATTCAGTAATATACAATACACTTCCAATTAAACAAAATAGCTTTTTTTTTTGAATGATAATTGTTAGAAGAACTGTGGGTTATGCCCTTCTATTTTAGTTTAAGACAAACACAGCTAATGGTTACAATCAGATGCCCAAACTGTCATTCCTAACCATATTTTAAGGACTGAATCATTCCTTAATTGTTACTAGTTGATCTCTTGTAACGTTAACCAGGTCCAAAAAATTAGAGCCATTTTTCTGCTGCTTTTACACTTTTATGAAACTTTCTCATGATCTTTTTGTATGTGTCCAACATTTTATCGTATTTTTCTCAAGCATTCTTTCCAATTAGGTAGGCAGCAACATTATGTAGGTTGGGGAAGGATTAACAGGGGTCCCAGCTCAGAAAGGGTAATTGGAGGGTATAAAGGTCAGGAATAGCTTTAGCGAATGCACTGACATTCTCCACGTCCCCTAATCATAACTTGGATTATATAGCACCTTTAAATTAATACAACATTCACAATACCACAGTTTTGCATGAAAAGTTCCCACAGCAGTGAAAATGTTGGTTTGTGAGTGAATCTGAGTAACAACTAATTATTTGCCCTGAATATAAATTTCTAAACCGCACCTGTCAGATTCTGTGAAAGCTCTAAATTCGACGGGATGCCTGACTTCAGAAGTACAATCAAAGTAAATCCACCAATACTTGAGCATTACTTATGCTTTTGCCAAAATTTAAAAACCAAAGCCTTTTATTCAGAACAGTAGAAACAACGGAGTTGAAAATTGGCAATTTTCATTTCATAACTTCCTAATAGATTTGCAATTTTGCCATGTCATGTGCCAAAGTAGTGCATTTTTACACATTATGTGCATAACCCATAATGTATTGCACTTTCCAAGACTATTACTCGCTGTATCCAGTGCAGAAAGACGTAAATTATACTTCGGAATAAGGGAATAGTGTTTAGCCCTATGTTATAAATTGCAGTGTTGGTCGCAGATTTACAGTCAACCAAAAATGGCACACTTTGTGAATTATCAATGAGCTGTAGTGCCCCAGATCTGCAGCCTGCTTGTTCTTTATATTACTTAAAGCTGTGTTACCAGGAAATCATTTTTGTTAAACTCCTGAGACTTATCAGAAATTGTGATTCAAATCAAATCAGTTTTTGAAATATTAAATTGAAACATTTAATAAATTAAACTTAAAAAGATATATTTTTCTATCTGCTTCCGTTTTAAAAAGTATTCTGACATTGTTATACTTCATATCAAGAATCAGAACCAGCAACCCAATTAATTACTCGAGATGAATCCAGGGCATCAGTTTCAAGACCATTTTTAACCTAAAATTTTGGATCATAATTTTTTAACATTGTTCCCATCCCATTCTGTGCATTACATTTATGTAATTCCATTTAGAGCAGACAGGCAGATTTTTTTTTTTCTCATGCCCCAGTTTATGCTGCCTTGAAACCATCTGCTATGGTTGGTTTAAGAGCATGACAAGTTAATTCACCCTCCAAGTTCTCTTTTTCGCTCAAAAGTATCTTGCCTGCATTCAATAGCTCCTCATCCAAACTGATGGACTGAGACTGGATATTCAAAACATGAAGTGTTAGAGAATTCCACCCTGTTATGGACAAGAGGGGCGTTAATTTAAACTGCTCTGATTATTTCTCTCGCCACCTGCCATAAACAGAAGGTGTTTTTGATTTGCTTCCCCCTCAGTTTTGGTGTGATCCAATTTCTATTAATAACCCCACAGCACACTCATGATAGGGTGAATTCAAAGGATTAGTTTATTTGCACACATTCAAAACACGGGAGGTGGATCACCACATACCTCCCTGTGCACTCTCACAGTATAAGAGGGATAGAGAAAAGATTTACAGGGCAAAGACCACAGAGAAAAGAATTACTTTTTTACGCATGTCCGGAGTCCAGAATCAAAGTCCAATGGAGTATCCCTTCACAGTGGTCAGCAGGTTGAAAATCAATGGTGTATAATTCACTGTACCAGTGGAGTTGACTGATTTTTTTTGTTCATTCATGGGATGTGGGCTTCGCTGGCTGGGCCAGCATTTATTTCCCATCCCTAGTTGCCCTTGTGAAGGTGGTGGTGAACTGCCTTCTTGAACCGCTGCAGTGCATGTGGTGTAGGTACACCCACATTACTGTTAGGAAGGGAGTTCCAGGATTTTGACTCACTGACAGTGAAGGAACGACAATATATTTCCAAGTCAGCGTGGTGAGTGACTCGGAGGGGAACTTCCAGGTGGTGGTGTTCCCATCTATCTGATGCCCTTGTCCTTCTAGGTGGTAGTGGTTGTGGGTTTGGAAGATGCTGTCTAAGGAGCCTTGGTGAATTCCGGCAGTGCATTTGAGCAGTCCTAGCAGAACCCAAACTGGGCATTAGTGAGCAGGTTATTGCTAAGCAAGTGCCGCTTGATAGCACTGTTGATGACCCCTTCCATTACTTTACTGATGATGGAGAGTAGACTGATGGGGCGGTAATTGGGCAGGTTGGATTTGTCCTGCTTTTTGTATACAGGACATACCTGGGCAATTTTCTACATAGCTGGATAGATGCCAGTGTTGTAGCTGTACTGGAACAGCTTGGCTAGAGGCGCAGCAAGTTCTGGAGCACAAGTCTTCAGTACTTTTGCTGGAATTTGGGAGAGCCCATAACCTTTGCAGTATCTAGTGCTTTTAGCAGTTTCTTGATATCACGTGGAGTGAATTGAATTGAATTGGCTGAAGACTGGCATCTGTGATGCTGGGGACCTCCAGAGGAGGCTGAGATGAATCATCTGCTCAGCACTTCTAGCGGAATATTGTTGCAAATTCTTCAGCCTTATCTTTTGCACTGCTGTACTGGGCTCCTCCATCAATAAGAATGGGGATATTTATGGAGCCACCTCCTCCAGTGAATTGTTTAATTGTCCACCACCGTTCACAAACTGGATGTGGCAGGACTACAGAGTTTAGATCTGATCCGTTGGTTGTGGGATTGCTTACTTCTATCACTTGCTGCTCATGCTGTTTGGCATGCAAGTAGCCCTGTTTTTTAGCTTCATCAGGTTGACACCTCATTTTTAGGTATGCCTGGCGCTGTCCTCCTGAACTCTTCATTGAACCAGGGTTGATCCCCTGGCTTGATTGTAATGGATAGTAACTTCACATGAGGTGATGGGCATGCAGAGGTGAATCAGTCTTGTAGGTAATAGCACAGAGGTTCCAGTAGAAGCATTGTAGATGGGGCCAAGAATTCCATCTGCAAAAAGGTAGATGAGGGTTTTCAGTACAGCAAAGCAATATTACTGGTTACACAAGCTAGAGGATTCCATGTTACATAACTCTCACCTCTTCAGTGTCTTTGACAACGTGTGTATCCCCCAAGTTCCCAAGATGGTGAAACATTCCAACCATTAAGACTTGAAAGGAAAGTTGCAGGGCCCTTTGTCCTAGAAGATGGATAGGCTCTGGTTGACCAGCCTGACTTATAAAATGCAGATGGCCTTTGTATAGTTTTCGTTGAATTTGGTCTCAGCAGCCCACAGGGGTCATTGGGTTCAAGTTTCTGTGATACTGCCCTGGTAGCTCCTTTTTGTTCAGGGGAAAATATATAGTGTGAAGCCTTAGTCCCCTGAACTCTTCATAACACCTCATTACACAGAATGCCTGTCTACCAAAATGCTGTACAAGAAGGATTTTTTTTGTGTAATAATTTTAAGAATAAGACAAAATATTGAAGTAACACAGCTTTATTAGTTACTTGTGATTTTGCAGACTGCAGTGCTGCTAATTTTAGTGCTATATTATTCCTGCCACTTTTCAACTTATGTCTTTTCCACTAAGTTAAATTATTTGGGACTGGAAGAAATTGGGACAACATGCCTGGCACATCATCTGTTTTAATTTTCTATGTGAGAGTATGAAGTCACTTTTTTTGTTGCTTTTCTTCCTGTGTAGGCTTTTGCCGGGCATGTACCCCATGTGGATGAGCAGGTTATTCACATGCTTCTGACAGTGCCATCCTTAATCTGGCTAGGATCATTGCAATAGTAGTCTCATAATGACGTGCAATCCTTTTTACTGTCCACAGTAATTTGTATGGGGAAATTAAACTTCTGTTTGCGTTGCCACACATTAATGCTCCAACGTACAAAACAACTAATGCTCTTCCCAGTGCAACATCTCTTAAAAAATGTCCTTAATGACAGAAACTTCCTGAACTGATAGCTGTGGTTCCTGTAGATTTTTATGATCTTTCACAAAAGGAATTGTGCATCTGCTATTTTTTTTCAAAAAGGCCCATTTATTCTTTTTTGAAACATCTAACACTGCACCTAATAGCATTTCAATCTAACAGATCTCCTACAATTATTCTCATTCATAACCCTAGCCTTTACCCTAACTCTCATCTTCTGCCACCAAGCGATAAATTTTTAATACTGCACTCTGATAGCAACCAGTGAATAAATTTCTCTCTCAAATCATTACATTTCCAGAGAAATGGATTAAAAAGCAGCTGTAGCTATGGATTGCACACTCATGATCATCGATACAAACATATGCAAAATAATGAACCGGAAAGTACCTACAGACCCAGCCAATTTGACCCATACAATTGTGATGCTTTGAGTATCACAATGCATTCACTTGGAAGCCTTTTGAGAGGCCAAAGAAAGGTAAAAACTAAGGACAATTAAGGAGAGGGATGAAAAATTCCCCTCCAATCCTTTTGGGCAATCAAATACTAGTCCAGGAGACCTCTGGCCCTTATTAACATTGACAGGTAGCTACCTCTTGTACAAAGAGATCTCCACACAGCCAGAAACCAGTCCAGTTCACATTCGAAGGAATCAATTAATCAGAGTCCATTACATAAGCCAGCAACCTGCTGTCCCACAGGTCCACTATTTCCTGCAAACAGTGAACCTCCCTAACGTCTAATCTAGTTCTGCCATTACATTGGATCTTTTCAACATATTTTCAAAAATAGATATTTATTAGTTGACCAAGTGGTGTATTGATGCATGTAAAAACAAAAAATGATAGTCTGTTGGTCTGATAAGTAAAAACAATCCATATAATGTGGTCCAACCCTGGCTCAAAGGACCAGTCTCTTCTGCAGCAGCAAGATACTTCTGTTCTCGGCATACTGGAGGTTCCCAGAGGAAATTTCTAAAATTTGAAACAGGCATAGTGCAGAGGATATACTTCCTCCTAGGAAAAGAATTATTAGCATTAGTTTTCATTGGATCCAGTCTCAAGCAGCTCTGACACTAAATGAGGGTGAAGGGAATGAGGGTACATAAAAGGTCAAGGTCAGAGGTGCAGCACCTTTTGCAAAAGAGGTTGGTGGGGCGTAGTGATGGAGATAATTGACAGTATATCTCTGGTTTTCTTAAATGGCAAAAGTGGGGGTGAGCTCACCTCCGGAAGTGCTAAGGGCTTTCGTGACAGGAATCCTTCTGCTTAACTTGAAAAGGCTACTGGTACATGAAAAGCTTTGATAGAGAACTTTGTTTATGCACAATTTGATGGCAGGGTTGGTTGGTGAAAAATCCAGTATCCCCATTTCACCAATCTGATACTATTGTGCCTCCAGAAAATATCAAATAGGAGTATATAAGAATTGATACAGATTTCCTGGAGTAGCATATGTTTCATGTGGCTCAGAAGGATCCTGCAGCGTTAGAATCATCATGATGTGGTCATTTTCAATTTTGTGGGAAGAGCCATACTTGTTCTGTAGATAAGATCTGAAACATCTTGATACAACTTTGTGACATCCAGTTTTACAAAGCAGGCATAACGAGATGGGTCTCTGTAACATGTCTGGTACATGTAGAAGGTTTATAAATATGGGTTCTGGGGTAGCAACAGATACAGAAAAAAAATTTCAAATTTCTAACCATCTGAATTTATCTACCTTGTGCAAATCATACTATTATGGGACTGTTCAAAGGGATCCCTATCTCATTAATTTATGTGGATCTATTTAAATGAATGGAGCAATTACAGCAAAATTTTCAAAATTACGGAAAAAAAACTTTCAACAGCAACTCAAAAACACAAAGTATTTCAGCAAGCCAGGTTAAAGAATCCTCTTGCATTCATTGAACATGGGTGATATGAAAGCTGTGGGTAGTCTATCACTCCAAGTTATGAAATTTGCCATGGGATCTAATTTTAATAATTGTTCAATGTTAATGAGACCTGTGCTTTGCCTGAGCAGCAGCCCCATTCTTGATTCCTGAAATCATGGGGAGTATTTTCTCCCCATTGGGAGCGGGCATGGGCGGGCGCGGAGGCGATCGGCTGCATGCTGTCATATTACGTGGGCAGGCCAGTTAAGTCCTGCCCAGTGTGACACACACCTAGAAGCACTCAGAGCTACCTGTGCGCGCTGGGGAAGGAGGGAGAGGCGGGGCCTGCGCTCTTTCCCGCATGTGCGTGAAAGAGTGCAGAAATCTCCCTGAGGCACGCAGCTACCTCAGGGAGATTAATTTCATTATCAAAAATTGAAAAAAGAATGAATAAAATTATTCAGACATGTCACCTCATGTGACATTGCCACATGAGTTGGGTCATGTTTTATCAATTTTCTTGAAACATTTTATTAATTTAATAAACCCTTCATGTAACCTCATCCCGTCCGTGGATGAGATTCCATGAAAAATGCGAAGGCCGCCTGGGCTCTTCACCTGCCCGCCAACCTTAAGGTTGGACGGGCAGCCCTGACAATTACTTCAGTTATATTATTAACGGCCTTAACAGGCCTTTGACAGTTTGGCGGGCGTACAGCTGATTCTGGTGCACTCCCACCGAACTGAAGATCGGAATGACGTGCAGTGATGTCGGGATGCATGCCTGACGTCGGCGTGCGGGGCCCGCTCCCACACACCGAGCAGAAGGTTCTGGCCCATGTGTTTGAAAAATGCAATGCACAGCAAATCAGGCAGGCACCCTTGTCAAGCTCATTTTTATGGCCTAAGCCTACCTCTGGAGAAGGCTCTGCACCTCTTGTACAGCCTCAAAAAACTGATCCTTATAATTCAGCACAAAGGCGGCCACAACATTTATCTGCTGAATACTGAATTGGATTAAAGGAAGGGAATCGGGATATAAACTAGGCAGAAAATAACCACAGCTTTTATGTAAAATAAGTTCAGCCAAGCTTTAATGACAGGAGCAGGACAGGTGTTGCTAATACAAATGTGCACTGACTGTTAGGGTCAATTGAGTGAAACATTTTGACAAATGTAGAAAAAAAACATTCTTTGAAGCAGCTGTAACATTAATTATTTGCTTCTGGTAGATGAAACGTGCAACATAATCATAACACTGTGAAAAGACTGCTGTGCTTTTCCTTATTCTCTGATGCCCTAAATAAGGGTGGTGTAATGGTAATGTCACTGGGCTACTAATCCAGAGGTATAGCCTAATACTCTGGGGACTTGGGTTCAAATCCCACCATGGCAGTTGGTGGAAGTTAAATTCAATTAATAAATCTGGAAGTGAAAGCTAGCCTTAGTAATGGTGACCGTGAAACTATCATTGATTGTCGTAAAAACCCATCTCGTTCATTAATGTCCTTTAGGGAAGGAAATCTGCTGCCCTTATCCAGTCTGGCCTACATTTGATTCCAGACCCAAAACAATGTGGTTGACTCTTAACGGCCCTCTGAAATGGCTGAGTAAGCCATCAGTTCAAGGTGCAATAAGGATGGGCAACAAATGCTGGCCTTGCCAGCAACACCCACATCCTGTGAAAGAATTTAAAAAACCCAATGGTGAGAAATTAGGCTCACATGCCTGTTTTTTGGGGCACTGAGTGCTGTTTCAGCTGGAAAAATGCCATCTGTACTGCTGTACTCATGCCTGTGATGTAAAGCATACCCAAAACACCTTGATACAGACATTAGTGAACACCTGCTACAAGTGTGCACAGCAGGTAGATCATGACCTCCAAATTGATTTGACACTGGCACTGCCATTTTGAAGCCCTTCCTTAAGCATACACAGCTGAACGCACATTATACAGCAGCAAAGACCACTCCACCAATGCTATTTAAAAGGATCATCAACTAATTACAAGTTAGCTGCTGGTTTATTTGTTATGGCTGTTGCTACAATTTCACACATTTTGGTGCATTTCATAGTTACTTTAAGTTTCAGAATTCTACAGGGAATGGTGTGGTCGTGCTGAAGTACTTTTTGCCGACTTCAAGGATCCTGCACATACAGTTCCTCCCAGGTATGGGTGCACTTGTAGGCCTTCCACTTGGAATAGAGTGTGATTTAGAGAATGAGTGGAGGCCATTGTTATGATCCTTTTAGAGACCTTTTAATGTTTAGAGAGAAACCTGAAAACCCAGAAATTAACTGACAGAACTACACCATAAGATTTCACATTTTTAAACAAAACAAACCCCACTAACATACTATCAGTTATAAAGAGTTATGCTATAAACTCGGTTCTACTTGTTACTCACCCCCCCCCCCCCCCCCACTTCCATTCCAAGAGTTCCCTTATATGTTACAAGAATCTTGAAGGTTCACTCACTTTTCCTGGGACCAACCTAAACATATGCTATAGCACTCCAAATGTCACTTTGATTTATCTTCAGTGTTCCAGTTATTCTCTTAGGTATGAAATTTTATGGAGATCCTTCCATTAGCTTTTCAATAACTGATCCTCCAATTTTCTTCAAAGACCTCATAGACTGTGGACTCTTCAGTTCAAGCGTGGGCGTCACTGACTCCTTGCTTAGTAATTTAAATAGCAGGAACACTCCTGGTTCTTAATGGCCTTCTATGTTACCACAGCTTCTGTACAGCTGCCGGCTCCACAGCTGATTCTCAGCTCCTGGTAGATGCTTCCTCTCTTCCTGTTCCAAGCTGACTGGCTGCTTGCTTCTGTGAGCAAGCACATGCACAGATTAGTTAAACAACAGAAACTTTCTAATCCCTCCCACCACAGCCCATCCTCATGACAATGTGGCATACCTGGGATGTTCCAAACAGAAATGTAAATCTTTTTATCTTCAACACAATTCTTTGATTTTCGAACCCATGTGAATAATTTATATCTCTAATGGATATGATTGCCCTCTCTCCAGACCTTCTGGGTCCTAATATGGAACCCCGCTTTGTTTATAAGTTGGTTTTACCTTTCTTTGATCTGGAAATATGTGAATAATTTAAATTTTTAATTGAAGTAACCTTCTGGCTCCATTACAAGTCCAGAGATGGGTCATTCATTGTCTAAGTTTTACACTTCTATCTCTAACCTTGTAAGATGAACACAAATTACCTTTTAATTGTAATTAGCTCAAGCTTGTTTCATTTTTTTGTGTATATATAGATATTACATGCATGCCATTTTCTTAACCGTGTTTCCATTTATCTTATATTTAACACTTTAATTCCTAAAAATAAAAGTTATACCTCTCAAACATATGAATTATGAATAAGATTTTATAACTCCATGCAGAGCAGGACAATTTGCTGGAAGAGGGAGGAGGGGGAGGTGCAAGGCTCTCAGCAGAAGGCCTTATCTGCTCATGTTTTTCAGTTCTCCTGTCTAAACCCCAGTGTGTTTCACTAAGGAGGTCATCACTGAAATTTTCCAATTGCTGCAGCCACATTGGATTACATTGCCAGTTGCTGTGAAGATGACTATGGAAATGAACTTTTATGGGTCAGGCTCCTTTCAGATTGGAGCTGGAAATATTTGCAACATATCACAGTTTGCTGTCCACTGTTGCGTAAGCCTGCAACCCTAACAAAGCTGCATGCTCGCTTTGCCTGCTAGTCTCTGGCAAGAGGGAATGAAGTGGGGTAGAGTTCTGTAATATCTTGTTGAAGCATCTGAGCCTGGACAATGCATTTTGGCAGACAATTTGATTGTGGAGAATGCCATCATATTTAATCCCAATTATGTTTATAGCTGTCATCTGCACAATACACCTCCAGCAGGAACCATTAGACAAAAGTCAGGGACAGGGACACTGGCTGCTGTATGTTCTCAGTCTAGAAGAGCTTTCATGCCTTCACCGGCTCCGGCTGAGATCAACAAATTCAGCATAGGCAGAAGATTGAATCTGCAATCTTTCTGCTCAGAGTGACCCAGTTCTACACAACACGCTGCATTTACCCTCGAGGCACCCATTCCTGCTTCGTTGAAATATGGAAGCACAAGCTTACCTTACAGGTCCCTAACTCATTACATGACATGATAAAAAACTAAACTCCGTCGCTGTTGTGTTTGCATTAGATTTAAAATGGGATAATGGACTCTAGGTATATAAGTATTGATTCCTTTTTGAGTGCATAGTATTAACACGGTAAATATTGTCTCCTGATCATTGCTGAAATATTAATTATAAAATAAAAAACAATGCAGCTCTCCATATTTTCTTATCAATTTACTTAAATCGTCCTTTTTTAAAATTATTTCCCCATCTCATCAGTGAGGTTTCACAGTCCCAAGCTGAGTGACAGGAGGTGAACTATTCCCCTTTACCAGTTCTACCTGCTAGACGCTGCAAAGGAGTAACAGCCTCTGATTTTCACAAAATAATAAATCCCAGAATAATATTATGAGATATATTCTTTCAGTTTTTGGCTTAAACATAATTAAGCTTCAAAATTTGTGAAATGGTAACCCCCCCCACCATGTTAAGATGGAAAGAAATTTCAGATATTTGTTAAACTTTCATACCGTTACCCTATAGTAAGTTCAGCATGTTTATTACAATAATGGAAAGTAATGGATAGAGGTAATGGAAACTAATGGATAGATAATGGAAAGCACATAGGAGTTCATTGCCTGCTTGGACACGTTCCTTTCGAAGGATCTCCTAACAGTTTAAACACCATTTTATTGGTGAGAGATATAAAATATCAAAGGAAGCAAAGCAAAAAGAACTTGTACTTCTTCCACTTGGTGGCCAGAGTAGTTACAGAATGAAGAAAAGCCTACAAGTATTTTCAATGCCTCCATTGTAAGCATGGTACTATAAACAATGCCACACAGACTAAGCAACTGGAGCCTTTTAGAAACCATACCATGGAATCTGTAAACAGGCACAATTAAACCCTTGCTTGGGAGTGGATCAACTTTTGAAACTTCCCAGAGGTTGCTGGGGGAATCACCCATACATAGGGTAGCACTCAAATGCTCCAGTAAACTGAAAGTCACCTTTAATTATATTTATGTAGTACTTAATTAGGCATGTGAAAATCTCCCCAAACAAATATTAAATAAAAACATAAGTGCTGGCACTCTCATTTGGAACAGAATAAAAAGATTGCACCAGAACTCCAAAAAAGGTAACTGACCCTATGGTTTAATGGTTAAGACACAATAGCACAATCAACAGAACACTAGCATTCCCACTGAGATTAAAGAAAACTGTTGACATCAGTATTTTTCACATCACATATCAGTTGTGACTCAGTTGATAGCACTCTAACCTTGAAATCACAAGGTTGTGGATTCAAGTCCCAGTCCAGGACTTGAACACAAAAATAAAGCAGACACTCAAGTGCAGTAGTGAGGGGGTGCTGAGCTGTTGGAATTGCCATCTTTCGGAACAAATGTTAAACAGAGGCCCCATCCCCCCCTCTCAAGTGGATGTAAAAGATCCCAAAGCACTATTTTGTAGACAAGCAGGGGAGTTATCCCTGGTGCCCTGGACGATATTTATCCCCTAATTAACATCGCAAAAACAGAGTATCTTCTGACATTGCAGTTTATGGGAACTTGCTGTGCACATATTGGCTGCCGTGTTTCCTACATTACAGCAGTGACTACACTTCAAAAGCATTTCATTGGCTGTAAATCGCATAAGGATATCCGATGGTTGTGAAAAGCATTATACAAATGCAAGTATTTTTCTTTTCACATTTTAGTAATGTTCTATTAAATGGCTAAGTTATTCTTAGATTAGCTTATTCACTACTTATCTATCCATAAACTTCCTGTCCTCAGCCATAAGCTGGTATACCCAGACAGCTGACTCTAAAAGCAAGGCCAATCTATTACAGTCCAAAGTTTACCCCAAAAATCTAAAGCCAAAGTTTCTGCTTGATGTAACTTTTATTATTCATCAAGCAATTCCAATTGTTCTGTTTGTATGATATTTTTTAGCCCACAGAGAAAAGAAATCTCTGCCTCAGTCTCTCCCCACAACCCTGCAGTTGAAAATTTGTAACACAGATTATTGCCCTGAAGAAGAGTCACACGGACTTGAAATGTTAACTCTGTCTTTCTCTCCACAGATGCTGTTAGACCTGTTGAGTTTTTCCAGCATTTTCTATTTTTGTCACAGATTATTGCAAGGAATAAAGGCACCGGTTCAACTAAATCAAGTTAACTTTTTGTACATGGAATATCTATGATGAATTGTGTTAGATCTATTTTTATATCACTGGTAAATGGCAACTAACCTGATCACAGACAGGGCAGATCATGCCTCACCAACTTCCTTAACTCTTTTTGAGATAATAGTCCAGAAATTCAGGTGCACTTTTCCTTGGGCGCACAGGGAATGCCATGTCTGAATAGTAAGGCCTGAAGTTCCTCTGGTATTGGAGCTTGAGCCTTCATTATAATAATGGAGCTGATATGGTATCAGAGCCAGCCAGTAATGAGTATTTGGTCAACCAAGCCCACTACTAGTGTTGCGTCAAAGCTCGGGTAAGTGAATCTAGAGTTTGCACTGAGCCGCCAATGTTCAGGTCATGGGCTGGATTCTGGAATGGAAGTAGAACCTGAAAAACGGGCACTGTGCGTGGACCAGTTCCCAGACCGTGGTATCCCGAGTGGATGTTGCTAATTCGAATGATGTAGCGAGTTCAAACTTCCAGAAAACCGTTGATGAAGTCTCAAATAAAAGGCTGTTACATGAGTTTAAATTATTGGATATCTGAGGTAAAGCTTGGAGGTTGATAAGGAATTGACTGAAAGAAAAGAAGTAGGGTAAACAGAAGGCCTGAGAAGTGACATCAGACTAGGAAATTATACCAAGCACAGTGCCTCAAGGCTCATGTTGGCACCACTATTCTTTCCAATCTACATAAATGACCTAGATTCAGAAACATATTTGCAGGTGAATGGGTAGAAGAGAGGGGTGACTCTCAATTTTAATTAAGCCACAAGGCAATACAGAAAAACCTTTACAAAATTCAATAGAATTATGACAGATAAAATTCAAGGGATTGCACGTTAGAAGAACAAAAATTTTAACTAATATTTAGTTTATAAATGATGTTTTACTGGCCAAGGAGAGTCTGATATCTCTAATGTCAAATCATTGTGATGCAGCTATCAACAAAGCAAAAAGAAGGGTGAACTGCATTGCCAGAGCAGTGGAATACAAGCCTGAGGTTGAATGGTGCTTTGGTCAGGCCATTCCTGGTGTACTCTATTTCTGTATGCCAAAGCAGAAAGGAAGCATGCAAGCCGTTGAAGTGATGCAAAGAAGGGTAATGAGATTAACCCCTAGTGTTGAAATACTGTATCAAAAGAAAAGGTTAGGAAAGCTCAGTCTTCTTACTCGATTAAGGAGGTAAATGAGAGGGAACCTTATAAGAAAAATCCCTGAATCAAAGGTAACATGTCCAATTATAGTAGTGTCCAGTGATCCTGAACCTTGGAGAATATCTAGTGCAGCCCCAAAATTTGGCAACACCCTCCTTCAATTGTGATCTTTTTGTATGATTACCCAGTCCAAATGAAAGTGGCTAGTTCAGACACAGGCTGACATTACTAATTCACTTTTATCTTTATTGTACAAATTGTGATGGGTCTGTTTAGGCCAACTATTTTAATTCAGTTAACTTGGGGAAGCCAGGAAGATGGACCATTAAAATTTAATGGAACCAAACTACTCATCACCCACTGTCTTCCCACAGTTCTGATCTTAACCTGCTCTTAGCAGGCAAGAAAGATCCTCACCAGTAGAGACTCAGGAGCATGATTTCAGATCTTCAAATATCAGGTGACGTAACTCTCTGATGACTCCTCTACTAAACCTGAGAGTAGAGTTATTGGTCCTTACAAAAGCCCAATTATGTCTATCATAGCCTATGACCCTGCTCAACTGGGTACCTTAAGTTGATGTTCCTCTCCTATGGTGCTTGTCTTATGTGCTTTGTTGCAAAGCCATGCTTTATATCGGAAATGATTTTATGGATTTACTAGCTGGAAACCACTGATTGAATTTTAAAGAGACTGAGGCAAAATTCCAGTGGCTTGAAACTGCAGATTCAAGCTAGCTGAATATTAGCATCACTGTAAATGACAAATTCCAAAGCCATTAAGTGGAGCCAACCTGTCTAGAAAACCTCAGCAGAGACAATTACCTTGAAGGAGTGAGAATGGGATAATCTCCTAACCCCTTCACAATATCTAACCACCTGGATGGGGACGATGTATTAGAAATAATCATCTCAGACAATGAACTCTGGTCGGTAAAAGAATTCACCCAGTCATAATCTAATCAAGTCGAAACCATCCACCTGGAATACACTAGCCATGACCATATTTAGGAACTGGGCATTTGCTGAGAGGGAGGATCATGTGAAAAGCCAGCTAACACTCTTTTGTGTTTTAAGAAACTGTTTTCTCCAGGCCAGAAACAGAAAAGATATTAAAGTGGCAAGGCTACTGTGTTGGCCTTCCTCTCTCTCCCCATCTATTTTTTATTCATTCACAGGATGTGGTCTTCACTGGCTGGGCCAGCGTTTATTGCCCATCCCTAGTTGCCCTTGAGAAGGTGATGGTGAGTTGCATTCTTGAACTGCTGCAGTCCATGTAGTGTAAGTACACCCACAATGCTGTTGGGAAGGGAGTTTCAGGATTTTGACCCAGCGACAGTGAAAGAGCTAGCAATATATTTTCAAGTCAGCATGGTGAGTAACTTGGAGGGTAACTTCCAGCTGGTGATGTTCCTATCTATCTGCTGCCCTTGTCCTTTTAGATGATAGTGGGTTTAGAAGGTGCCGTTGAAGGAGCTTTGGTGAAACTTGAAACCTGTCTGCTGTTTGACTATGTGCCACATGCAAAATTTTTTAAAGAGCTCAACCCAGCAAATGCTACCTCCAGAAGAACAGATAAATTGTCCATCTACATCTTTAAACCACCTTGACACCAAAACCAAAAAGACCATCGAGCTCAGCCTGGATCCACCCAAGTCATCAACGCATGAGAACCGTATAACTTTAAACTTATTGTATTTTAAAAGTATCAGTTAATCTATCCTCCCATTTTGTAACCTATTTTTGTATGTGTGAGCTTTGTGTGTGTGTGTGTGTGCCTGAAAGTTGGAGCGTTTTTTATTATTTTAAGTAGCACAACAAAAACCACCCTCTTTTCCTTAAAAAAAACAAGGAAATCTGTCTGTTGTCCTTTACAGTCATAGCACGTAAACAGTTAAACACTCACTGAATTGGCAAGCACATCTATTTTTCAAAAAACTGTTGCGGTCAAAGGAGGTGTGGGAAAAGAGAAGCCATTCCATCTTTTCTCACCTAATCGTACCAGCTTGAATTGAAAAGTGCTTCCTGCTCTTCCTCTTCCTGACAGCATACATAGAGGGAACAAAAACAAGCTCAGCAGGTCTGACAGTATCTGCGGAGAGGAACACAGTTAACATTTCCAGTCCGCATGACACTTCATCAGAAGTAAAGAGGGATTCTGATATGAACCCCTGTCATGCACCACGTTGTTCTGTCTTTACTGCAGCAAAACGTTTGGGAGGCACTATCCTTTTACAATGTAGAAGAGCAGCAAATCGATGAAGTACTTTTGTGTCAAATGTCTTACCGACCCTGACTTTACAGAGGATTAAAAAGCATTTTTACTTTTTTTAAGCACCTAATTTAATGTGGGCAGCTCGCATTATCTCAGATCAATACCAGGACAGGGTTTGGTTGAGGATCATTCTGTCATCATAGGGCGGAATTTTCCATCCCAGGACTAAGTGCCCCGTGACGGGGATGAGAACAGGGAATGTTTCCTGCCGTGGATTTCGCATTGTATCATACGATGCTAGCCTAATTAATTATGTAGTCAGGGGTTTCCTGACATTTTGCACAGCAGGGTGGGCTGGATGGAGCACATCCTGCGCTCACATTTGGGCACCATATCTAAACATAGAAACTAGGAGCAGGAGTAGGCCATTCAGCCCTTCGAGCCTGCTCCGCCATTCATTACAATCATGGCTGATCAACCAACTCAATAACCTGCTCCTGATTTCTCCCCATACCCTTTGATGCCTTTCGCCCCAAGAGCTATACCTAACTCCTTCTTGAAAACATACAATGTTTTGGTCTCAAGTATTTTCTGTGGTAAAGAATTCCACAGGCTCTCTGGGTAAAGAAATTTCTCCTCATCTCAGTCCTAAATGGTCTACCCCATATCCTCAGACTGTGACCCCTGGTTCTGGACTCCCCCACCATCGGGAACATCCTTCCTGCAGCTACCCTGTCTAGTCCTGTTAAAATTTTATGAGATCCCCCCCCCCCCCCCTCATTCTTCTGAACTCCAGCAAATATAATCCTAACCGACTCAATCTTTCCTCATATGTCAGTCCCGCCATCCCAGGAATTAGTTGGGTAAACCTTCGCTGCACTCCCTCTATAGCAAGTACATCCTTCCTCAGGTAAGGAGACCAAAACTGTAAAACTGAGGCTGGACATCAGCTCATCCACAGTTGAAGGAGAAGATCCACCTCCTGGAAAGTCCTGAAGTTAGAGGATCCACATTGTAGATGCTTACCCACTGCTGCGCATGGTGTTCTGGGGTCTGGTTCCTGGAGGCTTCTACCTTTCCTTCCAATCTCCGCTGCCTCAGGCCGCCTTGCAGGTAAGTCCAATATGTATATGCAATATTTGTCTTCGCATTCCAGACCGGTGTGATATCACACGTACAATCGGACAGGGGGGAATGATTCAGGTCGGCCCTCATCTGTATCCCATTAACAGTGTGATACTATTTGGTTTCTATTGGTTCCCGCCAGCATAAAATATTTCCACTCCAGCTGCATTGTTCCACCCCTGCTGACCATTAAACCCACCATGAGGGTGGACTGGAAAATTCCACCATAAATGCACCAAAAGCTCTTCATTGGAATACCAGTTCTTCCTTTGGATACAGTGCCTTCTCAAATAAAGTTAAGGACCCTATGGGTAGACTGATAGAAGCAGAGACCCAAAATTATGCTTATCCAATTGACTGTGCCTCCTGTTCAGGTGCTCCTGGAGATCCTATACTCAGGAAAATATGCCCTAATGAATCCAAGGAAGTGACACTGATACTGAAACATGAGTAGAACATATGTGTAGAACTGTGTTTGGTTGTGGTGACTGGCAAAAATAGATATACAGGGTGAAAAAGAATTATGTAACAGCAACAACAATGACCTTTTAGGCCATTCAGTTATGAAGAGAAATGACAAAAATATTTCCAAAGGACAGAGAAGATTACACTGCTCCAGATCTGAAACCAATTTCTAATGCAGATTTCACTTTCGTTTGCCTGTGGCTTTTTTCTGTATTCATGTATACATGTGAATGCAAATACACCAAGAATAGTTGAGCAATTAAAATCACAGTGATCAAGAGGTCAGAATTAGAATAGCACAGGTGTCTCTGAGGGTTGTGGGGCTAGGGGAGATTACAGAGATAGGGAGGGGCAATGCCATGGAGTGTTTTGAAAACTAAGATGGGGATTTTAATATCAAGACATTTCTTGACCGGGAGCTAATGTAAGTCAGTGAGCATGGGTGTGATAGGTGAATGGAACTTAAGACATGGGCAGCTGAGTTTTGGATGACCTCAAGTTTATGGAGGGTAGAATGTGGGAGATCAGCCATGAGTGCACTGCAATAGTCAAGTCTGTAGGTTACTTGAATCTTAAAGGATTTCACTCAATGATCAACTCATCTGCAATCACCATGTACTACAAAATACTCATTTTCCCAGCAGCAAATTATCATCCTATCATTTAAGGGTAGTCTGTGCTTCCACCAACATTTAACCCTGAGAAGCAAGTCAGGATACCTTTGACTCAAAGCTCTGGATCCTCTGCAGCTATGGCTTTTAGCACTTCAATGATTTTGTATGAGATTGGGAAAACTGTATGGAATTTCAGGGTTATAATGAGATGTATACAGCCCCCACCAGAAATATCAGCACATTGGCATATTAAAGCAGTCATTCAGGGCTTGGATTGACCTTGACATTCAGCAACACAGCATTGATGAAAATTTCAAGGATTGTTTTAATGCAACGCAACATTTCCTTGCAAAGAAGCAGCATAATGGAGGCTGCAGAGAAAGACCCCCACACCCCTCCCAACCCCATGCAGCAAGGGAAGAATCAAGAGGAGCTGGATTGTCATAAAGAGCTGGCAGCTTGAAAAAATTGTGCCATTCTGTTACAGGAGGCCTTCTCATAACTTGAAAATGAGCCACCGCATTAACAGTCCTTTCTACATCTTAGCATACACACTGGACATATGTCTGCAGCTAGAGTTTTCCGTCTTTAATTCAAGTCACAAATCTGCCGTTCATACCCCTTGATCCTTCCAGACCTTGTCAAGAACACACTCTGCATAAAGTCTGTATTAGTACCACATTTTTAATCTCCATACGTTGTGTGTGCCTGTGCCTTCCATTTTTGAACAGCGCTTTGCCTAAGTAACACTGGCGTTGAAATTAATCCTTGATGTGCATGTTTTCCAGACAGAAAATGAGGGCTAAATTTACCAGTTTTATAGGCCTGGGATATGTTGGTTCTGAGATGAGCACAGATTCTTAGCTGATTGGGAGATATAGTTGGAGCTACTTCTCCTCTATAATAAATGTTTTTTGTGGTGGCCAGGTACCCTGGGATGTTTCAAATCCTGTGTTTGCCATTTTAGCAACTCTGCACACCAGGAATTCATAGCGTTTCGAATATAGTTATGGCACAATTGGTAATTGTATAATATATCCCCATCATTTGTATCTGACTAAAAATATGAAAGGCGGAAGTATGATACACCCAATATCAGTTCCAGTGGAACATCATGTAGGTGAAATTAGATGGACAGAAGCTGTCAGATTCTAGGCTCAAATTCCATCTCCAGCTACTCCAGAGTGCCGGTGTAAATATAGATGTGTTATTTTAAAGGACAAGAAGTTCACTTTGCCTTTAGCACAATAGTATATGTATGATGCGAGAAGGATGAAACTACATTTGCAATAATTGGTGAATTTGCCTTTTTATATACTTGCTACCGAGGAAAATAACAAAAATTTCAAATTAAGTTAGCAGATTTGAGATTGTAATACATGACTGTGTTATGGACAGGAGGGGAATTAATTTAAACAGCCCTAGTTTCTCCTCTTGATTTTAAAATCCTCATCTTAATTTTCAAATCCCTCCATGGCATTGCCCCTCCCTATCTCTGTAATCTCCCCTAGCCCCACAACCCTCAGAGACACCTGTGCTATTCTAATTCTGACCTCTTGATCACCGTGATTTTAATTGCTCAACTATTGGCCATGCCTTCAGCTACTTAGACTTTAAGCTTTGGAATTCCCTCCCTAAATCTCTCTACCTCATTTTTTGCCATTAAGATACTCCTTAAAACCTACTTCTTTGACCAAGCTTTTGGTCATCTGAATATCTCCGTCATATTTAGTTTTAATACACTCCTGTGAAGTGCCTTGGGATATTTTATTATGTTAAAGATGCTTTATAAATATAAATTGTTGTAGTAGATAGTGGCATATAATGGAGAACAAAATATTGTGTGGATATAATTAGTAACGCCTACATTTCTGGTATTCTGCTGTCCTGTAAAATTGCACAACACTCTCACACCGCTATTGGTTGTCCATTGGGAGGGAGATAAACTGTGATGCTGAAGCATACAAGCACATCACTTGCTTCACGCAACCATGCATTGCTGGTTAGCTGATAATCACAATATTCCCAGTGGCAGTTTGAAATGACCCTGATGTACAAATGTAGAGTGCATTTGTGACCTTAGCATCCACTAACAAGCAGATCGGCAACCAGACTTCACCTATATTGCCTTTACTAATGTATCAAAGGGCATATTTAGTGCCCTCACCTCAGGCAAGTTTGGAGGCAGGGGAGCATTTAATCAGGCTAGAGCCTGATTAAGTGGGGACCCAACCAACTTCCTGCCTCTGTCCCAATTAATTCTGGGGCAGGAAGGCTCGTGGATGGCCTTGTTGCCCTGATGCCAATTGAGGCCCTTAAGTGGGTAAGTAATGCCCATTTAAAGGCTTCATCCTGCCGCCACTGATATTCAACCAGCAATGGGCAGGGCAGTCATGGGGAGCCGGAAAAACAAATCCGTGCCCCCTGAAGGATGTGGGGGAGGACCCTTATTGATCAGTACCTGATCAAGGGACACAGCATTGGGAAGGGAGCAACCCATGTGAGAGCCACCCCCTATCCTTACTTCCAACTGCCCTTCTTGCCCCCTTAGGTGATCCCATGGCCCACATCCTACCCTCACTCACCTTTGGTCTCAGGTCCTTCATTGACCCTGGGCTTCTGATGGTGCATTGCTGGCAGCTGCTATCAACCCCCAGTGGTGCTGCCTGCAATGGAGAGCTGCTTTGACAGGCAACTCTCAGTGGGCAGGATTTCTGCCCTTGGGGTCCTTGATAGAGTTGCCAACCTTCCAGGATTGGCCTGGAGTCTCCAGGAATGGCCTGGAGTCTCCAGGAATTGAAGATCGATCCCCAGGATACTGCTGAGCGCAACTCTGGAGAAATATCATTGGGGCCTTAAAAAATATGTTTTTTGTCATTTCCTTTGAATATTTCTCTTTACCAGATATAAAAATATTGAAAATGGGAAATAAAGGGTTGCTTGGCTAACAATCAAACATCATCCAATTGGGTAATGAGTCTTTTTGTTTTCCAATTGGTACAGGAAGGCAGTACATCACAAGGATGGATGTGATAGCTGACTAATGGCTAGAACATTGGAGCAAGGCACGTGACGAAACCTCCAGGAGTACGTACAATCACAGTTGGCGACCCTTGTCCTTGATTCTGGAAAAGGCCCACCACTGGCCAATTAAATATCTTGGAGTCACTTAATTCTCTAATGCATGGCCCTTTTCAGTTCTCCAGCAGGCGAGACCTCCATTACCTGTATTAAATTTCACCCAAAGTTTCCAGCAAAAAAGTTCCCTGTTTGATACCTGCCATTAAAAATTTGGGGTCCAAGAAGAGACTACAGAAACTTAGTGTTTACACTGGCAAAAGAGCAGAATGAGATGGCATCTTTCTGAGGTATTCAAGATCCTTAATGTTGTCAAAAAATTGGAACCTAAGAAACAGTTTACCATGGTCCCAAGAATGAAAGGGTATGGCGTGATATTCAGAAGAGAAGTGAATAACAAATCAGATAAATCTATTTCACGCAGGAAAGGGAAGTGGCCTGCACAGGGAGGAAAAGGCAGCTGACACCATCAGTAATTTTAAGAGGATGTCCAGCAAGCATGTAACGAGAAAGTTAATTGAGAAATAAAGGTAATGAACTGTACATTCTGCTTTTTGGTCTTGTACATTCCTATGTTCTCAAACAAGAGAATGTATACGCATCCCTGCCTGTACATTGTAGTAGGGAGGTACCAGTAAGTGGGGACTGATTCCTCAGGTATTGCCTGATCTTCCCAGAATTCCCCAGAGCTCTTCTTCTTTGTTGTATGTTAGTTGTGACTAGCTGAGGAACAATTATGGAGACATAGATATATCTGAACAGTAACTGTTTATTGGATGAACATAACTATTTACAGATGTACAAGACTACATGTATCGGGGGCTAAGATCTCACACTATATATTTTTATAAAATAGATGTGGATATCCTCATAGCTAATTTCTAAAATTAAAAACTGAACAAAACGGGCTATATGGTAGTATCGAAGAAATTCGCACCTCCTTATCTCTGGAAGAGACCCTAACGAGCCATGCGGGCTGCAGAAACAAATTCAAAGGGAACTATACAAACCCAAGTGGAGAGGTGGGAGTCATGTGACATGACCCCTTCACCCCCCCACCCCCTAGCTGGTGGAACCTGTAATATTGCCTTATGTATCTGTAAAGCTCAGTCTGCTATCTTTCTATCTAACTAGCAGCAGCACAGAAAAGGGGGTCTGTACAGGTTTGAATGCGTGGCCCCCATTACACTGTTTCTACTTCCGAACTTCTGCACCATCACCTACAAGACCATCTCTTCTTGTCATTGTTGAAGTCAACTCTACTAAAAAAAAAAGTGAATTATCCAGTATCAGATCATCCTGCTGACCTTTGTGAAGGAATACACCATTGGACTTTGATTCTGGACTCTGAACTCACTGAAATAATCATCCTTTTCTCTGTGGTTTCTGCCCTCTAAAGCTTTCTTTCTCTATCCCTGTTTTGCTGTGTGAGTGAAAATGAGGCAACGTTGCTTCCCTCGTCCCGTGTTGGAGCGTATGCAAATAAACTAACCCTTTGAGTTCACCCTAACGTGAGTTTGCTGTGGGGTTATTGATAGAAATTGAATCACACCAAAACCGAAGGGTTGGGAAATATGTCACCCCTCATAAAGGAGGAAGCAAATCAAAAACACCTTTCTGTTTATGAACAGGTGGTGAGAGGAGAAATCAGGGCTGTTTAAATTAAACCCCTTCTTGTCCATAACAGCAGGTAATATTAGTCTAAGCCATGAGCTTTCTCCTTCTAGACTCTTGGTCATGTGACTCTCTTACACTATCATGTGGGTGTTTCTCCAGTCCCACAAATTAACTCTTTCAGCCCAAAACATTTTAATACTACACTCTTCTTCCTCTGAAAAACAGAGATCAGGAGAAATCCCAGTGGGAAAGTAATTACAGTACCTTGGTAGCAAGAGAAGGAAAATTTGCAACACTGCAACTATTAGCTCAGTACCTCTTTGTGGCAACAGGGGACAAAAAACAAGTCAAAATCTTAAGTGATGACCCAACAATGTTGCACTTTCAGTACTCTTTATTTTAAAAGATGATTTCCATGCTGAGTACTTTACCTAGCAACCCTGAAAATCCAATTTATCAGAGCAGGTAAGGGAAGCATCATGAAACAGAGTAAATCATAGGAACCTGCAAATGACATTATGCACTAATCTACACTCCATCCACCCTCAAACTGCCAAATGTTTTCTGTAACAGTTCAGGCTTCTTTGGAGAATCACAATGGAGACAATATAAGTGGAGATGTGGTGCAATGTGTTTTTTGTGAGTGCGGTGGGAAACAATCCAGTAATGGAGTCTTGGGTCATTAGTGAGGTCAGCACAGGTCCCTAAGTGACTGTCACCTTTCATTCATAATGGCTTCTGTAAATACAAAGTGAACTTTCAAACTCTCAACATGCATCCACTTCTAAATCCTAAACATTCATTTCTCAATACAACTGATGTTGAAGATTAAACCATTGTGTAGGATAACTGAAATGTGGTTGGTCAGAAAATTCGCACCAAGTATAGAATAGATTGCATAATGTGGAATTAAGTGTAATGAAATTGACTCAGGTCAGCCATTTAAAGAGTTACTTCCCTCACCACCTCAGTCAAATTTATCTCCTCTGCTGGGGAGACAGTTCCACAGGTGCTGGCAGTCCTTTGATAACTCACCCAAGTTGCCACTTTTTATTTGTGAGCTTAAACATAGCAGTGAGAGGCCAGTGTCAGCCAATCCTGATGAGGTCTCCATACAATAATGAGCAGAGTCTGGCTGCTTTTCCCTTCTGTTTGCCCACTGTGGTGCCCTGCATTACCCTCATAAAGATAGGTTAACCCAACAAAGACTGAGGAATCCAAGACTGGATTGTATCTCAATATCACATCTGTTTATTCAAAGGGCAATCAGAGTAGCCTGTTTTTAAATATATAGTGATTGGATTTAGAGCAGAAAAATGTATTCTTCCTTGCCTAGAATCAACAGTAGCTGGCTAGATTTAGTTTTGAAGAGTTATTGCAGAGCAGGCGAATAAAATATTGTATCAACATCAAATACAGTAGAAATGAAACATTTAGTCGTCAGCTATCCAAGGCAGCGCACTCAAATTATGTGAACAAATTGTAACTGCCAATGGTTGGAGTATTTTGATATTTGGATGGCAACAGCTGAAGATTTTGAACCTCTGGTGCATTCATGGAAGAATAGTTGCTGACCTCACTGATGAGGCAACCCATCTGTTCACTGCCTGCAACTTGAAGGTAAGCATGTCTGTTCTTGCTGATTCTGCTCTACAGGGACACGTACATCTGAGGCAAGCACTTTCTGGAAATAATCCATTACATAATTATTTTTGAAGTTAAAATCCTTTGTTATGGCGATTGGGCATTTCTTGTTTGAAAATCATGTTATAAGTGCATTGAACCATTTATTTTATGTACTTTACTACATTGATAAAAATAATTTGGGCCAATAATCAATATGCTTGATTGAACATATCAACATTAGCTAAAAGCAGAGAATCTCATTGTTGCCCAATAAGAAGCCACTAAATAGTAAATAATGGAAGGAGGAATGTTAAATATTTCCAAATTATAGAGTCCATTGAAATAATTATTTACTTAATAACTTCATAAACTTATCAGCAAAGCTTTAGAGGAGAAGTCATGCTGTTCTACATAGATTAAAGTATCATTAATACAGATTATGACAGATGCGAGATAATGGTTATACTGGAATCACTGTGCTAATAATTTTGTTGTAACCACCCTGATTATGTGATATGAGCACAGTGCAAAATGCTTGTGTAATCCATCTTTCTGTCAGATGGTATCACATCTTTTATACATTTGAGAGCGAAATAAAATCTATTTCACATGCAAGCATGACATTAACTTAGGGAATAAAGGTAAAATGTATTGTCCTGAAGAAGAGTCATATGGACTCGAAACATTAACTCTGTTTCTCTCTCCACAGATGCTGTCAGACCTGCTGAATTTTTCCTGCATTTTCTGCTTTTCTTTAAAATTTATTGTAGTTTTGAAATATTATTCAAATTTAGCAGTGGGACTGTTCCTGCCTGATCCACCTTCTCACATCCCGCCTCCCCCTCATCCCAGATTTACCAGCTGCAGATGCTATAGCCATATACCTCTTGCCTGCCCCGCTTCTCTCTCTCCAACCCTGATCTTGTGCCCTTATGCTTTCAGACACACAAAAACTGCCAACTGGCCAGTTAGTGGGGCAGAAGCCTAAAGTTCTAGAGGGTGAAGAAACTACCAAGGAAGAAACACTTGCTCAATCTGGCATTCACAGCCACTAGCCAAAACCTGCGCTGTGCATACTTTAGAGGGAAGTATCGAGGTGGGATCTGGATGTGGTGTGTTGCTAGGCACAGGTGAGCTGCTGCCAGTGCAGGGGGAA
Organism: Carcharodon carcharias; assembly: GCF_017639515.1. NCBI lineage: Eukaryota > Metazoa > Chordata > Chondrichthyes > Lamniformes > Lamnidae > Carcharodon > Carcharodon carcharias. The sequence continues at coordinate 174,024,958 of NC_054474.1, read as the reverse complement.
AGAATCATGAGTGCCCGCTCCCCAGAGATGAGATCATACCGGAATTCTGCTGCTGATGACTCAGATGAGGATTTCGATGGGCTAGTGTACAGAAAGACTCTGCTGGATTTGCACAACACAGTTACTTGGCGCATTGACAATCATGCCAGAAATTGTTGCCACTGTCAAGGTGCATAGAGGAGTGTGGTTCCAACTTGCGGAGATTGGAGCCCATCTTTTCCAGTTGGAGGTGATGGCCAGCACAGTGAGACCACATGCAGAGAGAACATGAAGCAGCATCAGTCAATATCTCCACTTCCATAGCAGAAGCAATCTGAGTGCTACAGTGGAAGCTCGGATTGTTGTCATGAAACCCCAGCTAACTGATATCAGACTGTTGCCATCACAACTGCTGATACCAGTGCTCAAATGAGAGGGGATCCTTCATGCTACTGAATGCATGTTTAGCTGTGCATGCTTAAGAGAGAGCATTGAGTAGCAAAGTCCAAAATGGTAGCACTGGTGTCAAGTCAATGTTAGACGCTGACTGACATCACAGTCTGCCACTTCTGCATACTTCTAATACACGTTCATAATTTATAGAGGTAAGCTAAACTGAAGGGAAGGTAACAGTGGCTGGGGTCAACACTAGGACCACTGATGCTTTTGGTATGCATTAATGACTTCTACTTTGGGATACTGAGCACATTTCAATGTTTTCAGTTGATGTAAAACCTGAATGTGCAGTAAACAGGAAAGATAGTAATAAATTTCAAGAGGATATAGACAGGCTGATGGAATAGGTGGGTTCATAGCAGATGAAATTCCACACACAGACGTGCGGGCTGGTACATTTTGGTGAGAAGAGTAAGGAGTAAAATTTCAAAGGGGATGTGTTGAAAGGGAAGCCTGGATATATTCATGCACAAATGTTTGAAAGCGGCAGGGCAGTAACAAAGCAGTTAATAAAACATGGGATCCTGAGCTTTATAAATAGAGTGCAAAAGCCAGGAATATATGCTAAACCTATATAAAGTATTATTTCGACCCCATCCAGAGTACTGTGTGCAATTCTGGCACCGTGCTTCAGAAAGGAAATGATGGCTTTGGGTAGGGCATGGAAAAGATTTACTGGAATGGTTCCAGGGATGAAGAATTGCAGTTGGAGAAGCTGGGGGTTTCCCCTTTAGAGAAAAGAAGGCTAAAAGGAGATTTGATAGTGTTATTTAAAAGTATGAAGGATTTAGATAGAGTAAATAAAGGGGAACTGTTTCCAATGGCCAGTTCAATAACCAGAGGGCACAGATTTTAGATGATTGGCAAAAGAACCTGAGGTATCATGACTAGAAATCCTTTTACTCAATGAACATAGGATTTTGAATGCACTGCCTGATAATGGTGGAAATAGATTGAATAGCAGCTTTCAAAAGGGAATTTGATGAATACTTGAAGGAGAAAAAAACTGTAGGGATATGGAGGCAAAGAATAAAACTAACTGGAACATTCTGAAAGAGCCAGTGCAGAGTCAACCAGCTGAATAGCCTCCTCCTGTGTTGTAGTATTCTATGATTCCTTTTTTTTGTAATTTGGAAATGAGAAGGAGAAGCTACTGATCCCAGAAGCATAGAACTCCAGTAACACCTTTAGGATTTTAAAGCAGTAAAAGATTTATTAATAAGAAAACTTAAGCACATAAGACTAAAGTTACATAGTTGAAACAGTCTTATAAAACATCCCCCCAAAGAAAAACCACTTGGACAGAATGCAGTAAACTATTTGGTAACAACTCCCTTATAGATTTTTAACTATAAAAATCCAGTAATATGACCTCAAGGCAAGAATGCTGTTACTTTAGTAAAGGTATACCACACGATCCTCAAACACTTCACTCTGCTGTGGAAATCGCAAGAAAGCTCAGAAAACAAACTGCTTTCTGAAGCAAAGACTTTTCTGGTTTGACTGGATGGCTGCTTCAGATTTCACACCTCCTGTCAGCACAGAGCTGGTCTCAGGACATCTCCCCCACACAATCACCACAGCTCAGCTCAATGTTTTTCCTTAAATATCCTTTTACCCTTTCATCTTAAATTCCATTGTCCTTCATACCTCTTTGATCTCAACATTTCCAAAATATAAAAATCTTTCATGTTTTCCCATTGCCTCCACTCTCGGGTCAAATAAAATTTAATAAACTTCCCTTGTTTACTTATGAAACCTTTGTAAGTTGTAAGAGTCCCTTAAAAATTTAACTTTGAAATTTAACAGCTGAAACGCCAAGTCCCTACCTATCTCCTAATGCAAACTCTAAAAACCCAACCTTTTCCCTTGTAAATCCAACTTCGCCATAGCCTCTCATTACAAAGGAATGATTCTAACCCTTTTATCTCTCAACTCTCACAGACAAGCTGTCTCTATTAACCCTCCCCCAGTTTAATTAATCATGAACATATACAGCCCTCTTTACAGAATACCATCATATTCCCAAAATATTTTTAAAAAAGTAACATCCATCTTTACACATCTCGTACAAAATGAGAAATGTGGTGTACTGGGCAGGAGCAGGTCCCAGCAGGAGGGTCAACTTGGGGGAAGAGGGGCCATGGCCAAGTGCTTCATTTTTTGCTATGTGGGATAGGCAGATACAGCAGATATGATGCCTGCCCACCAGTTTAACTGTATAGGAAGCCATAGCTTTACATTTACACCTTGATCAGGGTTTTCTGTCAAAGTCACACCAGACAAGTGGGAGAGCCTCTGTAGAAATTCACCTGCACAGTTTACCCACATGATAAAATAATCATATAATCACAATGCCCATGTACAGTTTAGAGTTTATTTGATTTTTGGTTTAAAAATGTAGTTTTCTGAGCAAGAGAGGGAGAAGATTAAGAGTGAGTCAAAAAAAATAGGAGAATTCACTAAATGCTAAACAAACCTCATTTTGTTTCTGTTCAGTTCCAAGCTCCGTGACCTCCACAACTGAGAAGACAAGAATAGCATATATTAGAAACACCTTCACCTTCAAGTTCCCCTCCAAGCCACACACAATTTTGAACTGGACATACAGACACAGGCCAGGATTTCCCAGGGGGCTCAGCGCTGTTGGGGTGCAGATGGGAGGAGCGTGAGTGTGGAAGTTCACACATGTGCCCGGGTTGCAGCAGTAAAAGCTCCCTGAGGCACAGAGCTCTTCAGGGAGCTGAAGATTTTCCAAATAAAAAATAAAGCTATTAAAAATGTAAAAAAAAACATGCCCTCTCATGTGACTCTGTCACATCAGCAGGGACATGTCAGAGATGAGTGCAAAATTTTTTTTTCAATTAATGTTTTAAACCTCATCCCGCCTGTGGATGAGGTTTCGCCAAAAATGCAAAGGTCCCTTGGCCTTTTCACCGGCCTGCCAACCAAACGGCTGGATGGGCGGCAAAAGATTTGAATCGATTACTTCATTAAGGGTCTTAATAGGCTGCTTAATTGTTGGCAGGCACTCTGACTATTCCCGCATGCACCCGCCGACCAAAATATCGAGCAAGTGCGCGATGATGTCGGGATGCTCACCTGCCCTCATCGCGCGTCATTTTATGCTCGTTTAGGTTGGGTGCACACACCACCCCACCCCCAGGCGAGCACAATATTCTGCCCACAGTGTCCCTTCTTTATCGGTGGATCGCAACCCTGAAATTCCTTGACTAACATTTTCAGCACTTTCATGGAAGCACCATCATCACAAATACCATAGCATTCAAAGAGAAAGCCCCCGATCTCCTTATCTGGACAACCAGCAGTGGGCAATAAATGCGGCCTTGCCAGTGTTGCCCACATCATGTAAACAATTAAAAGAAAACCTTCCCCTTCCCACCAATGTGCCAGTTATGTGGACGACAAGCCCTCATATACAATGGGAATGGATTAAGGAATGAATTGCATCAAATATACATCTTGGTCATTTTGTCCAACTGGCCTATGTTGGTGTTTTTACCCACAATAATCCCTTCTCATTTTAACTATCTTTACACCCTACTCTCATCTCCCTCTAATCCTTTCAGATTCCTTCCTGATTTGTGGAAGCATCAAGTGAGGATCAAACATATGCTCACACTGAGCATGAAAACTGAATGGAGTCTTTATTGGATCTGCCTTGTGTGTTGCCTGCCAGCTGGCTAAATCAGTATTGGCAATGATTTAGAAACCGGCTGCCAACAACATCCTCTCAGTTGCAAGGGTCTGGGTTCAGGACTTTAAGGGCTTGGATACACAAATCTTTAGAGTTGCGAGGGCAAGTTGGTAAAGTTTAAAAAAAAAATCAAATGGGATGTTTTATAAATAGGGGTGGAGATCACAAAAGCAAAAAGGCAATAGTAAACCTATGCAAATCATTTAGAACCATCTTACTGAGCAAAGCTTGTCTAGTTTTGGGTGCCTTATTTTAAAGTTCCAAACATTCTCTAGATATAGTAGAAATCTTCAACTAGGGCGGCAAATCCCTCGCGTTGCCCCTGACCTTGAGACATGCTCTATGGCCTGTTGAGCCATTTCCGTGCATTCATGCAGCCCTTCAATTCTTCCCTAACCATTTCCAGTAAGGAAGTAGACAATGAAATTGGTGGGTCTGAGACAATCTGTCGTGCTGAACGTTTTACACCATTTTATCAGACACTCCCAGGGAAATTGAAAGACACCTAGGAACAAAGATTTTCCTTTTTTTTTTATTTTGGGGTTGGGGGGCGGGTGTTGGAAAGGTTAAAATCTCAGTGAAACGAAGGCCCCAAAATCCCAGCTTGGTTCAAAGATGGAGAGCAGGCAGGTTGATAGCTGCAACCCAAATTTTTGTGTACTCGGTTCCTCTGTGATTCTACCGCGTTTTATCATCAGCCATTTTCTGGGAGGAAGGCACCCCCATGGTAGATCCTGCATCAAAGGGCACTTATTGGGAAGCTCCTGGAGTACCCTAGAAATTTCATCCTCCGCCCCCTTGAAGGACTTCAGCAGAAATTGCATCACCAAGAGTGGTATGATACCCCTTGAGGCTTCCTAAAATGCCCCAAACCTTAATCCAAACGGAATTACCTGGAAAAACTCAGCAGGTCTGGCAGCATCGGCGGAAAAGAAAAGAGTTGACGTTTCGAGTCCTCATGACCCCCTTAGTTCTGTCGAAGGGTCATGAGGACTCGAAACGTCAACTCTTTTCTTCTCCGCCGATGCTGCCAGACCTGCTGAGTTTTTCCAGGTAATTCTGTTTTTGTTTTGGATTTCCAGCATCCGCAGTTTTTTTGTTTTTATCTTAATCCAAACGGATTGGTTACATCTGCCCGGAGCTAAAATGGCTTCTCTATGAGCTGAAAAGTGCAATGTTTATTCTTACCTTTGGCCTAGAAGGGTCAGGGTCACCTCAGGTGGAGCAGCCACCGCAGATTTGAGCGCTCTTGAGCTTTGGAGCAGGGTCTGCGGCCACGGCAAGGGCAGAGTTCCACTCCGCTACTCTTCTGCCACTGGAACGGACTCCATTGGATTCCGAGCCCTAGATCTCAAAATAAAGGAAAATTGAAAGAAGCAAGCTGAGATCTTGCAGCTAAGTGAACCTTTCACAGACTCACTGCTGGTGTTTCGCTTATGCTGTGAATGTAAGTAGGTCACTTGTATCTGCAATGCAGCTCATTGTTCTGGAAACCTCACAGTTGGATATCATTTTGAGGATAGTTTCAGGACACATCAGGTCAGTTGGACAATCCAAATGTGTCCAGTTCAGATAAGAAAGTTATTGATCCCAAACACAAAGCAACCAAGGGCTGAAGACAGAGTTGTAACAATAACGCCAATTTTCCAACGTGAGTCTTTCGCTGGAAACAGTGTCATTGAATTTACCTTAAATCTAAAGGGGCTAAATTGGATAGCCCCCAAATCCGAAATGAAGGAAGGGGATCATGATAAACAATTATCTTGTGCCTGTTCCAAGAGATGCAGGCAGCAGCCCGCTAGTTATAATGATTGTGCCATGCAGACCAGCACTGCCTGCGTCATTGGGGGCCCAGGTTCATGCAAACATAACAGTACTTAGCTAGCCAACCCCATTTAAAGCCAGACTGCACCTCTGAAAGGTGCATAAGATGTGTTCTGGCTGCATCAGATGCTGGAAGTGATTAGGGAAGAGTGCAAGAGCTGCATGAATGTAGAGAATTGGCTCAATGGGCCATTGGGCATGCCTCAAGGTCAGTGCCAGCACAAGGTGATTCACCGCTGTAGGTGAACCTTCAGTCTGGTGCCCTCCCCACCCCCACCGTCACCCCAATTATCTTGCAAAAACGAATACCGTAAAACGCTTCCACTCTCACACAACCATTAAAAATAGTCAAACTCACAGGTAGATATTATCCGTGGCCTGCCTTTGCTCTGGCTTCAGCCACCTGAGTCCCATCGCACTGTTCTGCTTCCTCAGCAACATGTTCCCTTGGCGCTGCTCCGATTCGCATGCTCCGCTCCCACACCTCTCGTGGGACCTCAGTCTGCGTCACAAGATCATCACCTGGAGGGGGTGGGGGTGGGGGGGGCGGGGTGGGGTGCGAGGAAGATAAAGCAATGGGATGGTCAGCGAGTGCCTGCACGCAGAGGAAATGGTCAAGAGGTTGCGAGCATGAGTGGGGGTATGGGCAGGGCCAGGAAAGAGCTGCTCGCTGCTGTTGCCTGCTAGAAAATTCTAGCGGGACAGGGAGGGAGGGGGGAACAACTGAACTGAAACTGCACAGTGCCCTGCCCTGGGAACTGGATTAAGTTGCTCATGCACATAACAAAGTCATAGCAATATAATTTTAAAGTTTCGCAATTCAGACTTTGGCTTTTTGTCACACTGCCATTGCTGCCTGTATAGCTTGCACCCTCGGCAGTGGCTTAGTTCATCTGGTGGTTGCACTAGCCCTGCTCAACGTTCACAGATGTTGTGCTAGAGGACTTGGTGCAGGAGGTGCACCAGAGGACCGAATCTCTCTCCATTTGGGATCAGGAGGCCCTCCCTTCCAGTACTAAGATGGCACTCGGACCAGGTAGCCGTTGTGATTCTTGCCAGCACTCTAGTCCAGAGGACCTGGATGCATGAGCAATCAAGGTGAGTGAATGCATGTTCAAATGCCATGTTTTGGTTTTTTTAATTCACTCATGGGGATGTGGGCTTCACTGGCTGGGCCAGCATTTATTGCCCATCCTTATTTGCCCTTGAGAAGGTGGTGGTGAGCTACCTTCTTGAACTGGTGCAGTCCATGTGGTGTAGTGTTGTTAGGAAGGGAGTTCCAAGATTTTGACCCAGCAACAGTGAAGGAACAGCGATTTATTTCCAAGTCAGGATGGTGAGTGTGTGTCCTACCAACTACACCACTATCTTCACACACTGCTTCTTTCGTCACAACCCCTTCACTTGTTTACCAACAATATCTGTCAGCCATGATTCATACCTCACATTCATATCCTCAACTCAGTCTCACATACTTAGCCCTGCTGCAAGCCACACACTCACATCTTGCTCACACTGCCAGCTATTTAACTGTAGCAGGCACATCACCCAAAGATAATGCACCACATTCATTGGCAAACTTCCTTTTCTCATAGGTGATCCACAATAGGTAGCAGCAATAACTAATTAGTAGGTGGCAGGCACAGCTACATGTTCAGTTTCCTGGGGAAGACAGTAATGGAAATAATTGGAGCAGCTGTGACTGAGACAGTGGTCAGCAGTGGGACTGTTCCTACCTGTTCCACCTTCTCACATCCCACCTCCCCCTCATCCTAGATTTACAAGCTGCAGATGCTATAGCCATATACCTCTTGCCTGCCCCGCTTCTCTCTCTCCAACCCTGATCTTGTGCCCTTATGCTTTCAGACACACAAAAACTGCCAACTAGCCAGTTAGAGGGGCAGAAGCCTAAAGAACCAGAGGGTGAAGAAACTACTGAGGAAGAAACACTGTTGCTCGATCTGGCATTCACAGCCACTAGCCGATACTCGCACTGTGCATACTTTAGAGGGAAGCATCGAGGTGGGATCTGGATGTGGTGTGTTGCTAGGCACAGGTGAGCTGCTGCCAGTGCAGGGGGAAAGAATCTGAGATGAGATCATACCGGAATTCTGCTGCTGATGACTGAGGTGAGGATTTTGATGGGCTAGTGTACAGAAAGACTCTGCTGGACTTGCACACACAGTTACTCGGCGCATTGACAATCATGCCAGAAATTGTGTCAAGATGCATAGAGGAGTGTGGTTCCAACTTGCGGAGATTGGAGCCCATCTTTTCCAGTTGGAGGTGATGGCCAGCACAGTGAGACCACATGCAGAGAGAACATGAAGCAGCATCAGTCAATGTCTCCACTTCCATTGCAGCACAAGCAGAAGCAATCTGAGTGGCTACAGTGGAAGCTCGGATTGAGGTCATGAAACCCCAGCTAACTGAGATGTGGACTCAGACTGTTGCCATCACAACTGCTGATACCAGTGCTCAAATGAGAGGGGATCCTTCATGCTACTGAATGCATGTTTAGCTGTGCATGCTTAAGAGAGAGCGTTAACTAGAGTAGCAAAGTCCAAAATGGTAGCACTGGTGTCAAATCAATGTTGGACACTGACTGACATCACAGTCAGCCACTTCTGCATACTTCCAATACACGCTCATAAATCCCACTATAGTGCCCTCAGCAAGATGTCTGTCAGCATGGACCACATCAGAAGGCATGGCCAGAAGCAGCACGGACACCATTTTGCTTCTAAACCAACATCCATAGTACCAAAACCATGACACGGAGCCAAAGTTTGCAACCAATATATTTTTTCCTCTGGGGGTGAAGTATATTTTCTTTAAGTTCCCTTTCAACATTAAGGGATTTGATATGCAAGAAAGTAGGAAAATATTTCATCATTCCTCAAAAGTACAGGCACAGAATTTTACAAGTTCATTTGATACCCATGAATAATGTGAAATGAAGAGGAGCATGAGTAGAGGAACAGATGCCCTAGGCCTCTCACTTAATGGAAACCTGAGGGGTTTTCCATTTAGATACCATACAAATCAACTGTATCTACAAAATTCTATCCAAAAACCTAGAGGTAATTTCACACCAACACAAAATCTGAGCACTCGGAACAAGTTATCAGGTTTACTACTGTTCAAATCCCCTTCTTTCTCATATCCCTTATTAGGCTGGCTATCCTGAGTTTTGTTTAGCTATCTGTTGAGACTCTCCCTCCTTCCAAATATCTGTCTTGTGTATTAAAGTGTCTGCAAGTTGTATAAAAAATCTGGGGACTTGAGAATTCCAAGTCAGATACAACACCATGTATGGGATCTAAACAGCATAGAAGGTAAAGTTATTGGAGATGATAGAAACTGAAGAGTAGCAATCAAACGCTCATCTCTCTTACATCGAGCACCAGATCCTTTATTCTGTAGTTTAAAATTATGCCATAAATGTGTACAGATTTTTGACATGAGTTTGCTTTAGAATCTTCCTCCAAACCTAGCTCCAATTCCAAAGATTGACTCAAAGATATAAATTTCTCTTGAAAAAAATCAACCTGTCTTTTTTATACTTCTCTGCAAAAACAAGATCTGAATGCTGTTGTAATGTTTTGATTACCAAGCTGCGCATCAAACTAACTTGGTGGGTAAGTGGAACAAGGCACAGTTACAGAACATTCAATTCCCAACATCTTACCAATCTATGGAAAATTTCTGTTCATTGTTATAGCTTCCTTGCCACCTCACTGATGTTAAATAGAAATACCGTTTTAATTTCTGTGAAACTCACCAGAATAACCAAGTTTAAGGCCTCCATCTCTGTTGATTTTACAAGAACTCTCTCCTATTAAAAGTGGCAAGGGTAGGTATTTCTCTGCTTAGCACAAGATCAGATAAGTCAAGTATTCTAGAGATACTCTTGGCTGATTTGTTTGATGTTATTCAAAAATTGCACTTCAACAAAATATCTGTCATGGTACTCCCTTTGGATATAGAGTTATGGGGGTATTTTGGTGAAAGATTGAAAACAGACATTAAGTGAATTTTGCTAATAATGCCTGTTTGAAAATCTGGTTTGAGTTTGCAGTTTTGTTCCTATTCCTGATTACCATAAGTTGACCTTGCCTGGGATTGCTAAAAGCAACACCTGCAGGTTTAACACTCAGGTCTGAATAGAAACAATTTTCACGGAGCAGTATACATGCATGCCACACATCCATTTCCACGGAAGATGAGCAGTACGTTGGCTGGCACATAGCAGGTTTCACGACGGCTCAGGACCTGAGGGAGACGGTGAACAGGTTTTCGGACACAATACTGGAGGTTCTGGTGTTGGGGGATGTCCTGTACCCACAGCGGGGAAGGAGTCCTTATTGGCCTTCTACCTTTCTCTCATCAAGCAGTTGGTGCTGCTCTCCCTGGTCTCATGCTCCTCCAAGTCCCCCTGAAGACTGAAGAGGATTCCTACCAAGTTGTCCATGACCAAGCACTCCCTTTATCCTGATGACTTCTATAAGGTGTCCAATAAGGTAGAGTAGCATAGGACTCACTCTTTATAGGCGGAGTCCCTGGAGAATTTCCAGAATAATTGTTGATAGAATGTTAATAAAGTCTTGAAAAGTTGTTCCAGAACGAGTCCGCATGTGGTCCAGAGATCCTCTTCAAGCCTTTAGCAGCAACAAGTGAACGGTGGAAGATGAGTTTGCCTTTAAGTAGCATTCAAAATCCTCAGCAACGGCTTGTTTACGTCTATTCAGCTAGTCATTGTTGTGAGAAGGTGTTAGGTCAAGCACCAGTCACCAACATGTCATGTAGCCTCTTTAATGAGCACTGGCAGGCATTTTAAGTGGCAATCGGCCCTTAACAATCCTCCTAACAATACTTCAACTCCTTTACCAAGACAGTGCCTTTTCCTAAACGTGGCTTAAACCAGCTTTTCAGCTCAAGACCGAATCTTGCCCTTGAAGGCTCCTTAGTGCCTAAAAAAGCTGGTGAAAATTGCACCACCCCCTCTGCTCCTCCCACCAAGTACTTATGAGATAAACTCAAGTTCTCTCTTCAGGTTCTTCAAAGGCTGGCCTAAGTATAGATTGTTCTACACTGGGTCTAAAGCACTTTATTCTGTCTCTATGTTGTGAGTGGGCAAAATGAGTCCTCCAGCTTTTCCATGTCCAGAGGAACTCTCTGTTCTACTTCACGAGTTGTCAGTGGCCATACGAATCTGTGCAAACATCTCGGAATGAAGGCTGAAGACAGTGAACGCAGAAGTTTTTTTTTCAGATTGAAGACATCCTGTTATAAGTGACTGAATATGGTCTGTTTTCCCTATATGTTGCAATCCTAACACCCACGTGGAATTTTTTTTCCCAAATGTACTGTTCAGGAGGCATTTTCAACTGTATCCTTTTCTATTAAGATTTGTTGACTACTTAATAACATAAAGACCAAATGCAGCTTATCCAATACTTTGCTCCCCATATCCTAATTCATACTGAGTCTCATTCGCCAATCAGCCCTGCTCGTACTGACCTACACTGGCTCCTTGTCTGATATTAAAATTCTCACCCTCGTTTTCAAATCCCTCCATGGCCTCAAAACCCTTTCTGACTTGCTGCACCACCTGCCTCCCCCCCACAACCACAACACCCACCCCCAACCGCCTCCAGTCTCTGTGAACTCTTTCAGCCCTACAACATTCTGAGCTTAAAAGCAAATAAAAGGTCTGGCTATGGGCCCCAGCTATGCCTGTCTCTTTATGGGGTATGTGGAACATCCCTTGTTCCAGTCCTACTCAGGCCCCCTCCCACAACACTTTTTCTCGGTATATCGACGACTGTTTCGGTGCTGCTTCATTCTCTCGTCCGGACCTGGAAAAATTTATCAATTTTGCTTCCAATTTACATCCTTCTATCACTTTCACATAGTCCATCACTGACACCTCCCTCCCCTTCCTGGACCTCTCTGCCTCCATTTCTGGTGATAGACTGTCCACCAATATTTATTACAAGCCCACTCACTCCCACAGCTACCTCGACTACAGCTCCTCACACCCCGCTTCCTGTAAGGACTCCATCCCATTCTCTCAGTTCCTTCGCCTCCGTCGCATCTGTTCCGATGATGCCACTTTCCAAAACAGTGCTTCTAACATGTCTTCCTTAACAGAAGTTTCCCCCCCGACTGTAGTTGACCGGGCCCTTAACCATGTCTGACCCATCTCCCATGCCTCTGCCCACACACCTTCCCCTCCCTTCCAGGATCATGTCCTCACTTTTCACCCCACCAGCCTCCACATTCAAAGGATCATCCTCCGCCATTTCCGCCAACTCCAGCATGATGCCACCACCAAACACGTCTTCCCCCTGTCAGCATTCCGTGGGGACCATTCCCTCCGGGATGCCCTGGTCCACTCCTCCATCACCCCCAACACCTCATCCCTTTCCTGGGACATATTCCCATGCAATTGCAGAAGGTGCAACACCTGCCCCTTTACTTCCTCTCTCCTCACCATCCAATGGCCCAAACACTCCTTTCAGCTGAAGCAGCGCTTAACTTGCACCTCCTTCAATTTGGTCTACTGCATTCACTGCTCCCAATGCAGTCTCCTCTAAATTGGGGGAGACCAAATGCAGACTGGGTGACCGCTTTGCAGAACACCTTCGGTCTGCCCACAAGCATGACCCAGACCTTCCTGTTGCTTGCCATTTCAACACTCCACCATGCTCTCATGCCCACATGTCCGTCCTTGGTCTGCAATGTTCCAGTGAAGCCCAACACAAACTGGAGGAACAGCACCTCATCTTCCGACCAGGCACTTTACAGCCTTCTGGACTGAATATTGAGTTCAACAACTTCTGACCATGAACTCTCTCCTCACCCCTTTTTTAATCCCCTTTTTTCTACATTCATTTTTATCTTTTATCCTTTTATTTTTATTCATTTTTATTTTTATTCATTTATTCATTGTTTTATCCCCTTTTTATCCCCCTTCTATCACATTTGCAATCCTTTTTTATCCCACCACCACCCCTCCTCCCACCCCAGCCCCAAAAGGGCAATCTGTTACTTGTTCCATGTTGTTCTTTCACACAGTGCTCACCCTTTTTCTGCTATTATCATATTCTGCATTCTTGCCTTAACGCCACCATCAGCACCTTTTTTAGCCCTAACCACTACCATTAACGCTCTCTTTGTCCTTCAGTTCATGACATCTTATTCAATCTGTCCTTTGTCCCCCCCCACTATTGCTGACCTTCTATCCAGCTTCACCTGCTCCGCTCCCCTCAAACAGTATAAATTTAATCACATTTCCATTTCTCTTTAGCTCTGAAGAAGGGTTATATGGACTCGAAATGTGAACTCTGTTTCTCTATCCCCAGATGCTGCTAGATCTGCTGAGTATTTGCAGCATTTTCTGTTTTTGTTCAACATCCTGAGCTTTCTGTGCTCCTCTAGTTCTGGCCTCTTGTACACCGCTGCTTGGACCCTAAGTTTTGGAATTTACTCTGTAAACTTCTCTGCCTCCCTCTCCTCCTTTAAGAAGGTGCCAAAACCCCCCCTCTTTGACCAAGCGTAGGTCATCCATCCCAATATCACTTTATGTAGTTTGGTGTCAAATTTTGTCTGTTTATGCTCCTGTGAAGTTTCTTGGGAATGTTGGACTATGTTAAAGATACTATATAAATGCAAGGTGTTGTTCAACACAAAATGAATACAACTATGCTGAACTAGGGAATAAAATTCCAAAATGAGCACAGTGTACAGAAATGCACTATGCATCATTTAATGCCTCAACACAATGAAGGTGATAGAATCTAGCCCTCATTTTTGGAGTGATTCCAACTCTCTGGTTTATGTAGCTTTAAAATACATGCCATATTTATCAAGCCTTTTATCTTTAGTTGACCCAGCTACAGGTATTTTCACTAGTAATCTACTCTTTATAAACAGGGCTTAAACCTATTGCATCAGCCAACTCTCTGCTACACCAGAAGCAAGATGACAGATGGCACAACACACAGCAGGATGTTAGATCGTAACAGGACCTTACTGAAATATAAGTCAAATTTTATGATGTCCCAGCTATTGTAACTATTAACATAATTTTTGGTGGAAAAAATGATGGCAAACTTGATCTGGCTGTTGCTATATTAAATATCACGGTTAATATTTCTCTCTCTAAGCATTATCAGGTTGCATATTATCTTACATTTATTGTCATCTGGATTCTTGCTGGATATTGTCTGGCACTTCCTGAAACAGGTTGCAGTATGGGTAAACAAATGACCATTTAGTTTGATCTATTCTGATAATTTTAATAAAACAATTAATTTACCAAAAATCGGCAGTTTTAATGCACTGTCATCAAATGGCTATTTCTTTGCATGAAGCCACCCTTAGCTAGAGCCAAGGGAAAAAAATGTGCATTTGCCTTGCTCAGTATAGTCTATAGGCCACCAACTAGTGAGAAAGAAGACAAGGAACAAATTTGCAAGGAAATTACAGAGAAGTGCAAGAAATATAGAATAGTTATAATGGGGGATTTGTGAAAGGAGTAATGTAAAGGGCAGAGAGGGGAAAGAGTTCCTGCGGTATGTGCAGGAGGGTTTTCTATACCAGTATGTTTCAAGTCCAATAAGAAAGGAGACATTGCTGTGCCTGGCTCTTTGGAAAATGGTGCCAGTAGGAGAACATTTAGGGAATAGTGATCGTTGTATCATAAGGTTTGGGTTGACTATAGAAAAGGATAAGGAACAATCCAGAGTAAAAATAATTAACTGGAGGAAAGCCAACTCCAATGGTGTAAGAATGGTCCAGATAAACTGGAATCAAAGATTAGCAGGCAAAACTGTAACTGAACAATGGGCTGCCTTTAAAAATGAGCTAGTTCAAGTACATTCAAGGTATATTCCCATCAAGGGGAAAGATAGGGCAAACAAACCAAGAGAGCTGACTGGATGACATAAAAGATAGAGATTAAGATGGAGCAAATAAAGTGACAGCTGTTGGGTGGATAATACAATTGGGAACCAGTATGAATATAGAAGGTTCAGAGGGAAATTGAAAAGCAAAGAAGAGAAGCAAAGATAGAGTATGAGATGAGACTGGCAACTAATATAAAAGGGAATCTCAAAGTCTTCTCTTGGCATAGAAATAGCAAAATGTTGGTAAGAAGAGGAGTGGGGTCGATTACGGATTGAAAAGGGGATTTACGCATGGAGGTAGGAGGCATAGCTGAGCTATTAAATGAATACTTGGAATTTATCTTTACCAAGGAAGAAGATGTCATCCAGGTCACACTAAAAGAGGAGGTAGTTCATTCACTTAAATAGTTTAAAATTAATAAGGAGGAGGTATTGGATAGGCTGCCTGTACTTAAAAGTTGATAAAGCACCAGAATTGGACAAAATGCATCCAAGGGCATGGAAGAAATTGAGAATGGAAATTGTGGAGGTACTGGCCATAATTTTTCAATCTTCTTTAGACTCAGGGGTGGTGCCAGAGGACTGGAGAATTGGAAATGTTAAACCTATGTTCAAAAAAGAGTGTAGAGGTAAGCCTAGCAACTACAGGCCAGCCTGTTTTACCTTGATGATGGGGAAGCTTTTAGAAACAATAGTTCGGGACAAAATTAATAGTCACTAGGGTAAATGTGGGCTATTTAAGGAAAGCCAATGTGGATTTGTTAAGGGAAAATCATGTTTAAATAACTTGCTTGAGTTTTTGTTCAGGTAATAAAGAAGTTTGATGAGGGTTATGTTGATGTGGTGTACATGGACTTCCAAAAGACATTTGATGAAGTGCCGCATGACAGACCTGGGACAGGTAGTGAGATGGTTACGAAATTGGCTGAGTGACAGGAAACAGGGTAGAGGTGAAGAGTTGTTTCTCGGACTGGAGGAAGGCTTATAGCGCAGATCCCCAGGGATTAGGACCGCCTGCTCTCCCTGATATATATTAGTGACCTAGACCTTGGAGCACAGGGCACAATTTCAAAATTTGCAGATGAGGCGAAACTTGGAACAGTGAGGGGGGTTAGTGTAGAACTTCAAAAGGACATGGACAGGCTGATGGAACGGTCAGACAAGTGGCAAATTAAACTTAATGCAAATAAATTTGAAGTGATTCAGTTTGGTAGGAAGAATGCACAGAAATAATATAAAATAAAGGATACAATTCTAAAGGGAAAGCAGAAGGACCTGGATGTATGTGTGCATGTCACTGAAGGTGACAGGACAAGCTGAGGAAGCGGTTAATAAAGCATATGCCATCTTGGACTTTATCAGTAGGGGCATAGAGTACAAAAGCAACTAAGGTATATTACACTTGTATTAAAAAAAAGCACTGGTTTGGTCTCAGCTGGAGTATTGCATCCAGAACTGGGCGGGCACCACACTTTACGAAGGATGTGAAGGCATTAGAGAGAGTGCAGAAAAGATTCACAAGAATGGTTCCAGCAATGCGGAACTTCAGTTACATAGAAATGTTGAAGGAGCTGGGATTGTTTGCATTGGGGAAGGTTGAGAGATGATTTGATAGAGGTGTTTAAAGTCACGAAGGGTCAGGAGAGAGGTTTTTTTTTTATTCGTGAGATGTGGGTGTTGCTGGCTAGGCCAGCACTTATTGCTCATCCCTAATTGCCCTTGTTCAAAGGACTTTTACGAGTCAACCACATTGCTATGGGTCTGGAGTCAGATGTAGGCCAGACCAGGTAAGGGAGACAGATTTCCTTCCCTAAAGGACATTAGTGAACCAGATGAGTTTTTACAATAATTGGCAATGGTTTCATGGTCATCATCAGAATTTTTATTCAAGGTTTTTGTTGAATTCAAATTTTACCATCTGCCATGGTGGATCTGAACCCGGGTCCCCTGAGCATTACCCTGGGTCTCTGGAATACTAGTTCACTGTTCCCATTGGTGGAAGGATCAAGAATCAGAGGGCACAGGTTTAAGGTAATGACAAATGATGCAATGGCAATATAAGGAAAAACCTTTTCATGCAGCGAGTGTTAGGATCTTGAATGCACTGCCTAAGAATGTGGTCAGGTTAGGTTCAATTGAGTCTTCTCAAGGGCAACTAGGGATGGACAATAAATACTGGCCCACCCAGTGAAGCCCACATCCCATGAATAAATGAAAAAAACACACAGCAAGCGACTGTCTCTCCAGAGGCATGACACCTCGAATTGAATTTAAAGCCTTGCGTTGTTACCGAGAGTTTCGGCTGAAAGTGGCTTTTCACAAGATTTACCAACTCATCAAAGCTCTTGGAATCTGGGGCGATGGCTGTCACTAGACTACAAATTAGGCCGCATGTTTCACTGCCACACGATGATAAGAGGGTTACCCGCCTCTTCTGCTCCCCCAAAATGTCGTTAGCCAAAATAATATAATGTGACCAGTCATCGGTGGTCTGATCAAACGGTTCGATGCGGCTAAAGTGTGGCACACTGGAGGGAGATAACTTTGACGACGATGGTGAGGGATGTACTTACAATCAGCCAGCAAGGCCCGGCTGATTCACTTCAATAGAGTTTTGGTGGCTTTCCTTGGTGTCGTCGACTGGCCATGTTGTTCCTCATCGCCAGTTCTCATGTTCCACTACGTGGGTCACTTTGCTTGTGAACCGGTTGCACACTTATCCATTGGCAGGTGAGGTGATAACATTCTACTGTAGACGCAGAGACCAATATGAAGTGAAGCACATGTTATTTATTTACACAGACAACAGGGCACTAACATGATGTGTGCTTCTCCAATTAGACCTTAATCTAGACTAACATTAACATTACAAGCCACGTTACACAGCCATTGGGTCACAAAGTGATGTGGTCAATCTGCTCATATTCACTTAAAGGTGTATTGCACCTCATTAATCACAGTGTTGAATTTCAGGCTGTTCCATTTTGACAGAAATAATGCTTTCCCTCTTCTCACCAATACTCTCCCCCCATCCCTCCTCTCCAATCCTGAAGGCACTGATTTCTTTCTGAGGAATGATTCTTCAAGCTCTTTGTTGCCCTTCACTTCCACCGAAGTGTTTACTGGATGGCTATTCATCAACAAGAGGCTTCACAGCTTCACAGGTAGATACTATCCTCACTTGATGCCCATCCTTAATCTGCAATCTCATGGCCTGGCATATCCCTCACTCAGCCATTACCATCCAGCCAAGGGATCAACACTGGTTCAACGAAGAGTGCAGGAGCAGCACCAAGCCTATCTAAAAATGAAATGTCAACCTGGTGAAGCTATAACACAGGACAACATGCACGCCAAACTTTGGAAGCGGCATGCATTAGGCAGAGCTAAGCAATCCCACAACAGATGGATCAGATCAAAGCTTTGCAGCCCTGCTACATCCAGTTGCAAATGGTGGTGGAGAATTAAACAAGTTACAGGAGGAGGAGGAGGCTCCACAAATATCTCCATTGTCAATGATGGGGGAGCCCAGCATTTCAGTGCAAAAGATAAGGCTGAAGGATTTGCAACAATCTTCAGCCAGAAGTGCTGAGTAGATGGGCATCGCTGCCTCCTCCAGAGGTCCCCAGCATCACAGATGCCAGTCTTCAGCCAATTTGATTCACTCCAGGTGATATCAAGAAATGACTGAAGGCATTGGATACTGAACAGATTATTGGTCCTGACTGTAACGTTTTTGTTCTATTTGCCATAAATGCACCAATCATACACAAGGATTGGTGAAATAATATTTGAAGATAAGACTATGTACAGATAATGTTCACTGGGAACTGAGTCTAGTGCATCTGACTCCTACCCTGCTGTTTGCCAACTGACTACAAGTCACGGGTCTCCCAAATCATATTCTGTCTCAAGGTGGTAATGATTGACAGGTTTAGTTTAAGATGTGCTCTCTTAAAGGTATATACACACCATATCATAACACTAACATCAACCCAGATGATGAAGACTTGAGCTCCAGGATTAACTGCGCTCCTAACCAAGCTGCTCCAGTACAGATACAACATTACCTGATAATGTGGAAAATTGGCCAAGTATGCCTAGTCCATAAAAATCAGGACAAGTCCAATCTGGCCAATTACCGCCCCATCTGTTTATTCTCAATTATTAGCAAAGTGATAGAAGGTGTCATTGACGATGGTATCAAGTGGCACTTACACAGCAATAATCTACTCACTGATGCTCAGTTTGGGTTCCACCAGGGCCATTTGGCTCCTGATCTCATTAGAACTTTTGTCCAAATGGATGTGATGCGAGAGTGACTGCCCTTGACATCAAGGCAGCATTTGACCAAGTGGTGCATCATTGGTTATGAGTAATTATCTTTAACATTATTTTAATTCAATGTAACCATCTTTATTATGTACATGATATTTTAGTACCATGAATCATGCAGCTTCAGCCGAATAGAAATAATAATTGTAGAGACTGGAAACATGGGCCGTAATTTTCGCTCCCAGGTGGGGAGCTCGGAGTTGGAACAATTCCTGGTTCCACAAACCCGACCTGAAAGAAAATGCCCCCAAAAGAGTGCTCCATGGGGTGGAAGGGGGTGTTTATGGGAGTCATGGAGGACAACCTGGAAACAGTGCGGATGCTACCGGATGCAGAGGCAGGCTGGGCAGAAGGCCTGCCTTGATGCACCAACACTTTGTTGAAGCAATGAAAAAATAAAGCAAAAAAGAGCCTCTGGCCCTCACCTGTCACACACCCTCAAACCCATCCCCACGCCGACAAACTCCCCATGCCCCATCCATGCCCACCAATGTCTTTTTACCCACCCCCCAAGGCCCTCCTAGCCACCATGCTGATCTATGCCCCTTTACTCACTCCTTGGCCCTTTTTAGCCCCTATGCCAACTTAGTGCCAACTCATGTCAACCCATGCCCATCCCAACCACCACCCTTAAATCTACCATGCCAACTCACCCAGTATCCACTATGGGCATACCTCAGGACCCATGCTGAGGTTAAATAAAGTTCTTGCGTGTCTTCTGGTGAATTCACTATTTCACAATAAAAAACTCTGATAAAAACCCAATCACTACATTTAACTTCCTTTAATCCCTTATAAAGACAAGCATGCTGGAAATCCAAAACAAAAACAGAAACAGAAATACCTGGAAAAACTCAGCAGGTCTGACAGCATCGGCGGAGAAGAGCACAGTTGACATTTTGAGATTTCATGACCCCTCTGTTTTGGATTTCCAGCATCTGCAGTTTTTTGTTTTTGTTTTTATCTCCTAGCCTACCTCCCTGGGGTCAGGAAAATTCAGTCCTAACTTTGTGGTACCTGAAACTCTTTCCTAATAACAGTTAGTTGAATTTCAGACAGCATTTTCTTCTTAATTTTGCTTGTCCGGTGCATGTCAGAAGGCTGAAGAGCAACAAATGAAGCAAAATTGCAGCATCATTGAATTCCTGCCCAGAATCATCACAGCTTGCTGCAATTTGCACCATATTTGTGATGGTATAAGAAAGCCACTTTAAGTAAGAGATGCTGGATGATGCACCAAATAAAGAAATGGAACAACCATGCACCATATCCCTGTAAATTAATATTGACACTGAATGTGTGCTGAAAATATGTGGATGTCACAATATGTTATTTAACCACTTGACAAATGAATGCATCATTTGTTTATTAATCATGATCTAAACTTTTCATATCAATCAGGGCTGATATTAAAATATTATTTGCTGACAGGTCAGACATTTTATGTTGTCTAGTAACAGATAAATCATATACTTAAACAAACTTGGAAGAATTTTCCTTCCCATTGGACTCTCAAAATAGTTTACAGAATTAATGTTTAATTTCCAAAGCATTCCAGCTTTCAAGAACATTTTGTGCTAAGTTTAAAATGTTTACATGAAAGAATGGCATATTTATACCTAAACGTACTATATATTACTCAGGCTACTAGAATCAGTTTCTCTGCTTTCCTTCATACAGCACTTCAGCACATAAAAAATGTAACCGGATGAAAGGTTTTGCTTATCTATTAAATGCACAGAAGTTCCTTACTAGTCTACACCCACTACTTGTACTATCCATATGCTGAAACATATTGCTTTTACACTTTTAAAGCCAATTGGAAACACAATTAGCTATTTATTTCATTCTTGGTATCTACATAATGTTAGCTTCATAAAAATCAGTCCCCGTACTTAAATAAAAAATAATTTGTTATGTGAGCTATTTTGGGAAGTTTCAATGCAAAATCTTAATGCAATCATCACTTTTATTCTGAACTATTCTCTGTGTGCAAAAAATAAAAAGAAAGTTTTATTTTGCACCTATCACTACCTCAGAATGTGCCAAAGTAACAAGGAAATACTTTTGAAGTGTAGTTGCTATTTAATGTAAGAAACATGGCCTCCAATTTAGGCAAAGCAAGGTTCCCCAAAAAGCAGAGCGATGATGACCAAATCATCTATTTTTTTTTATGATGCTTGTTGAGGGATAATATTATCCAGGGCACTGGGAAGAGTCCCTCTGCTAATCTTTGAATAGTGTCAAAGGATTTTTTTTACACTCACTTGAGAGAGCAAACAGTGATTTGATTTAATATCTCATCCAAACGACAAGACTTTGAAAGTGCACCACTTCAGTGCCAGCCTGGATTATGTTCTTAAATTTCCAGAGTGGAACTTGAACTCACAATGTACTCAAAGGTGAGCCAAGTTCTTGAAACGTTGTGGGTGTTACTGGAAACTGTCATTGTGCTTCTGTCATAATAATTCGTCATGACGATGTGTTGTGTGCAATGTGGTATTTTAATCCTTAGTTTCATTGGCTATTGTAATGCCTCGGATTATTTTTTAAAAGGAAAGAAACAACTAGAACTGCAAAGATGCTATGTTTTAAAATGGCTGCAGAAGCCACATGACCTGCCACTTGGTCAAGTTTCTAGAAGCCTCTGGAAGTGGATTACCAAGGGAAATGTCTGGATAGTTCCCCTGATTATAAGCTTGTCTGTTTCTTACAGCAAAAAAGAGTCTACAGAATGCACCAGTAACATCAAGAAGAAGACTGTAGAGCATAACATCATTTCTGTATCCCTGCTGCCCTCAAGTTCTGGTCCTGTCTCTGTTACATTTGGAAAACATCACAGAGATAACTCATTTCAATCAAAAGGAACTTCAAGTGTTGTTAACATCCACTTTGGTAAAAGACGGATTGCAGTGATGGATTTCACACCTGCCATTGTCTGAACTGTCTGCAAAACATAAGGACAACAGGCCACCAAACTTCCTAACTCCAGAAACTGCCAGGAACAAAGAAGGACTAACAAAACTCATTATGCAAGGAGGTTTTATTAGCATCTTGATAGCCTTGACAGCGGTAGATCAAACACCTTTCTTAACATGGATTGCCCTCCATTGTGTGCCAATAGCCAGCTCTCACGTGATTGGAACCCCATTTTTGAAAAGCTGTGATTATAAGCTTGTTTGTTTCTTACAACAAAAAAGCTTGCAGAATGCACCAGTAATATCAAGAAGAAGACTGTAGAATGTAACATAATTTCTCTCTCCCTACAGTTCTGAAGTTTGAGACCCTATTCCTGTTACATTTGGAATAGATCACAGAGATAGAGCATTTCAGTCGAAAGGAACATCAAGTGTACTAACGTCCACTTTGGGAGAAGACAGATTCCAGTTTAAAAAACACTGTCTCCAGAAAAACAACCAGCTTACATCAGCTGCAACACCACCGGAGTTTCAAGGTCACCAAAGGAATGTCAGAATGTATATCTCTTTTTCTTCTTGTGGACTTAACTTTTATGAATTCCCTTCCCCCCACCCTGTAACCTGTTCTGTTTTGCATGCTATGTTTGTGTATGTAGCAGGATTCAGGACGTGTTTTTGCTTTTTGTTTATTCATTCATGGGACATAAGCATCTCTGGCTAGGCCAGCATTTACTGCCCATCCATAATTTCCCTTGAGTAGGTGGTGGCGAGCCACCTTCTTGAATGGGTGCAGTGTTTAATATGTCGTATATTTTTACCTGAGTGAGTTTTAACAATAAAATTAACACATTACTTGTTAACACAAGAGATTTGTCTGGCTTATTTCTTCATATACCTTTATATATGGTAAAGTACATACTGAATTGAAAAATCACAACTTTAAAAAAAAATTCAAACTCTGTTATAACCAACTTCAATAATGGAAAATAAAGGAATTTATTCACCCTCCCTGGCTTGGTCATAAAAGATTGGAAGGTGTGCAATGATACCTTTGTGGTATACAGGATTAAAATTTCAGAGGTAAAATCCAGCATATAAATTGAACATTACCTATTTGGCTATTGTTCTTGTGCACCCAGCACATCTGTTAGTTCAACATGGAGCACCACAGTTTTTGAAGGAAACTGAATAAAAATTAATAATGTACAATGATATCTAGGCATTTGTGTTCATGATTTATAAAATATGATTTTATGTAAAATGAAAATATAAGACAATATATAAAGCAGCAACTTCACAATTTGACACACTTTGATGAAATATTCACCCATTTTCTTTAAGGTATTCAAGTTAGTATTTTGTAGCTAAGCTAGTTGGCAGATATGGCCATAGGTTCACTGTATTATAGAATAAAATATTTAACTCTTAGCTTGTTGAAAGAAAATTACATATTCATGTACATTTCAGTAAGCTAAAACAGCAGGTTTCGGGGAAATTGAGGAGGAACAGGCAAGAGCAGAGCTGCAAAACAACTGCCCTGAGGCAGGGGGAGAGGGTGCGGGGTGGAGGGGGGGGGGGGGGGGGGGGGGCGGTGGTGTTTGGGGGGGGGTGGGGGGGGGGGGGGGGGGGGTGGTGGTGCGGGGGGGTGGGGGGGCGGGTGGTTGTGGAACACTTAGTAATTCAATTAGGAACACAGTAAGTGATGGGAGATTCAGAGTGAGTGATTGGGATTGTCTGGGCCATTTTTTGGGTGCTATGAGTGCCCTTGGAACTCCAAAACACTCTGGCAAATCGTGTTAGGCGCCATATTGGTGAAGGCTTCAGCATGTGTGCGGGGAACTGCTGCCAGCAGGCAGATCACGATGCTATGCTGGTTTGATGCCGGCAGCACCATTTTACAGCTCACAGCTACAGCTAAAGCCTTATTTTAACCTTGGCCAACACAGGAAGCACCTCAACCAACACTATTTAAAGGATTGACCAACTACTTACAGGTTGGTTGCTATGATTCTACAAGCGTTTGGTGCTTTCTATAGCTGTTTAATGTTGCAAACATCTACAGGCAGGTGCTGAAGGGGTTTTGCTCACCTCAGGTATTGACACAAACCAGTTGCTTCCGGACACGGGTTCGCTAGTAGGCATTCCCTTTGGAATGCAGCATAACTGGGAGAATGAACAGAGGCCACGCAGTGAGGGCAAGCTTTCAGAAGAGGGAGGGGAAGAGCAACTCTCAGCAGGAAGCTAAATCTGCCTAAATTGTTCAGGGGGCAATTTTCTTAACTGAACCTCAACGAGGGATAATGCGTGAGATGTCTGTATTTCAGTAAGGGCATCCTCTCTGAAATCTGCCTACTGCAACCATACCCACAACCTCAGAGCAGGGCAAGGACAGCATTGCCAGTGCCTGTGAAGGTGACCATGGTGATGAACTTCTAAGCCTCTGACTCCTTCCAGGCTGGAGTTGGAGGTACTTCTCACAGTTTGCCATCCACTGTACATAAGGGAGGTCACCGAGGCTGTCTATTCAAAGAGAGCTAACTGTATTTAATTCTCTGAAGAAGAGTCATATGGACTCCAAACATTAACTCTTTTTCCCTCTCCACAGATGCTGCCAGACCTGCTGAGTTATCCCAGCATTTTTTGTTTTAATTCCAGATTTCCAGCATCAGCAGTATTTTTCTTTTACGTTTAGTTCTCTCTTGCCGAGAGAAGCAAGTAGAAGGAACATGTAGCTTTGCTCAAACTGCAGGCTTCCAGGTGGTACATTGAGTGCATGCACATTGTTTTGAGGGCAGGTGAACATAGCCCTTTATTGGAACAGAAAAGGATTCCACTCCATCAATCCTGTATCAGTGGGGAGCTAGGAGGCCCTTCACACTTAGTGGGAGCAGATAGCTGTGGAAGTCGTCTCGAGAATCTGGATGCAGTGCAGCAAGCAGTTCAATGACCTCACATGAATGTTTATGATCAATGAACGCATTTTCAAATGTCACATGGAAGCGACTACATCAGTAGTCTTAGACACTGTTCAAATCATCACATCCTCTTTATTCACCTACCAACAATCTTTATCATTCAAATGCTTCACCTCACCCTTACACACTTAGCACTGCTGCAAGCCTCATACCACATCTCACAGCTTGCACTCACTTTTGGACCCTACCATGACACAGCATTTAACAATTACGTTGCAACTTCCATCCCAGTACAAGAAGCACCTGCCCAACATCCATATGCTGCAGTGGAGATCCCTTTAAATAACACTGGTGGTGGGTCTTTCCTGGTACTGAATGTGTGTTCAGCTATGTGAGGTTGGGAGGGAGCATGAGCTGGACATTGTGCTCTGAAGTACCTTGTTGATCTGCCTACACTGCATAATTTTGGCATACATTCACTGCACGCATGCTACCTCCCTCATCAATATGGTTTTGGACATGATTCACCCCATAAGGATGCACACCTGCCATGGGCACTATCTTGGAGGCACTCATAGTGCCCAAAAGCAAGTGCTAATGAGCCCCACTTCTCCCTTGTAGGATGTGCAGTCTGTGTTTTTTCAATTGTTCAAGCTGCTGACAGATAAAAATGAAGCTTTAGTTCAAAAATATGGAGATGTAAAACATTTCAGACTGTTTAGAGTTTAAAATATAATGAATTATTGCTATCTTAAGGCTTTTAAATGATCTTGTGATTCATATTTACATGAAGATGTCAAAGTGTGACCAGTTTGTCACCTAATTTTCCTGGCCTGGTGCCTATGACACAATATTTTGCAATGGAATGTGGAGCAGAAGTGGAATGATTTTAAATGATATCTCTTCATTTTTGAAGACTATGAGGTGACAAAACTGAAAACCAGGACAGGGTTAATTGCAAGAAAGTAAGGGAAGGGATTTACCTGATTATAGCATAATGATGCGTTTAACTTCCAGCTACAGTAGTTCCACGTACAGTTTGAACTTAGGTTCTGAACTTCCTCAGGAGTTCTGTCAATCTCACACTACAACTCTGGCAAGAGATTGAGAAAAAACCCCAGGAAAGCAGTTGGAAACTCTATGATTCCCTGAAGCTCCTGATGACCTAGCGCCAGCCTAGATTTCATATTTGAATCTCTGGATTGTGACTTGAACCCTTGGCATGTGTCTCAAAGGTGAGAATCAGATCAGCCATGGTCTTATTGAATGGCAGAGGAAGCTTGAGGGGCCAAATGGCCTACCCCTGCTCCTATTTCTTATGTTCTTATGAGAATGCTACCGCTGAACCATTGATGACAAAGGTAGATAGGACCATGGCCAGGGAGGGGTTGGGCAATCCCTCCTATGGACAGGTGGGAAATCTAGAGACCTATGTAAATGAGATGTCCTTCCACTGACCTTCCAGCCTCTAAAAGCAGCAGTGCTGGAGAGCACCGCTGCCTGTAAATGCTAGCGGACTTTTTTTTTATCAGTAGGTTGTAGGTTCAAGTCTCATTACAAAAATAAACTGGGCTGACACTTAAAAGTATTGCTGTGAAAGTGCTGCATTGTCAAAGGTACTATATTCCAAAGAGATATTAATGGATGTCCCACCTAACTGCCCATCTGGATGTAAAAGATCCCATGCCATTGTTTGAAAAGTAGCAGCCCTCTTAGTGAACATTCCTCTTTCAAGAAACACCATAAAAAAGAGGTCATATTCTGCTCAATCATCTGTTGATGTGTGGGATCTTGCTACATGCTAATTTGTTGCTAATTATGTCCACGTAACAATAACTGTACTTCAAAAAGAAATTCACTGGTTCTAAAGCACTTTGGGAAACCCTGAAGATGTGATACAGCGTTTATGATGTTTTCAGGTTTCTTTATTTCCTACTCTAGATGTGTTTTGCTTCTGCATTTCCTACTGTTGTGGGTCTGGCTCCTTCTGCAGCCAAGAGTGTTTTAACTAGCTGCAGGTAACCTAGATTACATTCACAGCGTGTCCAGGTAACTAACAGAGGAACCTTTGAACATAATTTCAACCTTATGCTGTTCAGTGCCTTTGCAAGATAACATTACAGTAGACTTTAACTGAGGCTTCAATTGCAGAACAAATTTATTAAACAGTAAAAGAATATGCAACTGGCAGCAGTAACACAACTTATATTTTTAAGCTACAGTCCAGGTCTCAAAATAGCTTGGCCTCCTGACAGCAATAATTGGTGGGCGGTGGTACATTGTCTTCAAAGATTGCAGTTTTTGCTCTTTATCTCTGTAGTCCATTTTATAATTTGGCTGTTATAATGTACCTTTCTTTGGGGTGGGGGTAGGGGGGCAGGGTTGGTGTGCTTCATAGAACATGATGGATTTTGGACCAAGGAGGGGAAGAATGGGATATAACCCATGCAGTGAAATTTGAGGATATACCTTTCTTTTATCCTGTCCACTGGCTGCAACAATGCATTTGTGAAAAGGCCAAAAGCTTTTCTTTTGTCAACATATTTTGTCCCTTTCCCTCACCTTCTGGTGAAGACCATAAATCCAATGAATAGATATTAGCATTTTTAGATGGCATAGCTAGATAGGAATCAGGAGCAAGAACTCTGGCTGATTTTCACCTCCCTGAGAAGCACTGAGACCAACTGTAGAGCTGCTGGCCCAACTGAGTTTGACTTTAGGAGCAAAGATTGGGGACCAAATCTCAATTTTCCTGTTCTTTATGACTTTGCCACTCTATCATAGCTAGCTGAACCTCAACAAAAGACTCCTGAGTTGACAGTTTTAATATAAAGTTTTCACTACTGGTGGGGTAACATAGCATTTGTCTCTTTCTCTGTCTGTAGTGAGAGAAAATATTGCCACAAGTTACCTGTTCAGTAAAATATGTGAAACATGAGGAATTGTAATCTCACACATGGTACTCCCAAATGTAATGGTGCTGATGGAACTGGTAAAATTGCCAGCCATTCTGACTGGGGAATTAATATGTAATTTATTATAGATTGAAGGGTATGTGAAAATGAGTGTGCTGATTTAGTTAAACCCAAGTCCCACAATCACAAATAATTCTATTGGTCATTCTGTCAGTTGTTGGCAACAGCGTTTCTATGAGTTTCATCACCACCACAAACATCAGTAACCAAGCTCACAATCCTTCCACCATTCAGATATCATATTAGCTTTACTAAATATTTACCCTCAGACTGTCTAATTTGTTCTGCTACTTTAATTAGCTGCCATGTTTCCTACATTACAAGTTTTCATTTCATAAATTACTGCATTGACTGTAAAGCATTGTGAGATGTCCTGAAGTTGTAAAAAGCGCTACATAAATGGAAGCCTTTCTTTTTTTTTAAACAAGTAGCAAAACAGATGGTGAGACTATTCTATAGCTTTTTTCTTCTTACAGAGCACACTTATGTAATGTTAATGGAATTATGGCTGTTCTAGGAACATACAAAATCAAATACATGTTGCCTTGTTTACACTGGAGTCATGACAGATCATCTAAGATAAGGAGAGAACTGAACCATAAACTACTCATATTAACTTTACGATATTTCCTTATAAGGATGAGCGGTGATGAAACTTTCCACATTGAACAGATCAACTACAGATTATTTATTCTGGGTTTTGGGTGACACACGCTGGTTAGTTCAGGTAAGTGCAGCCTCTAATTTTTAAGGACAGATGGTTTTTGTGGTTTTTCCTTAGTTTTTAAAATTAGAGGATCATTTGCTCCTTTATTAAGGCTCACTGAGCACACATCACTTTCAGACAAGAGGATAGACAGGAAACTGCTAATGTCACTCTTCTGGCAATCCTCTGAGATTGCAATACTCTACTCAGCTTCTCCCTGCACGGAGACATCTGGGCTCTGTTCAGGCATTGCTGTGGAGTAGCTGAGACCAACAGCATGGCAGAGTGATGTGCTGTTTACCCACTGACTTTAAAATCTTCATGTTAATTAATGTGAAAATGTGTAATGTGATAGTGAAGGAATGATATCACATGTCTTGGTGTCATCACATCACATGTAGCAAACTAGTAGTAAAGCTAGCAAAGCCTCCAATGATTTACAACACATTCCCTTTAATAATGTCTGACTGGCAGAATTCAGAATAAAATGACATGTCTCCAGCACACACTATGTAGATATGAGGCAGGCAGTGCCTGTATTTTAGGTGCCTCATCGCCTCCCAAGTCTTCTATTTGGCTCTGAGGAAGTCCATACACATTGCAAGTTGAAAGTTCACCATTCACCATGTTGGTAATGCCCAAAAAGAAAATTGGTGTGCTGTGTCCAAGTTTGAAGCAGGCGTTAGTCCCCTTCTGTATGCATATAAGAAGGGTGATGCTTGTTTGAGACCCGCATTGCAAGATTAGTTTGCCCATACGCAGTTGGTGCCAGCATCAGCTGCATTTAGGAAAACCAGATCTACATGAGGCCCAAAGGCTGTTCTCGAAAGGATTGTTGCAGGTTGCAACCAACAAGATAAGTTTCTAAGAAAATATTTATCTGAATGTGGAGCCAGGGGGCACAGGAGAGTTCCTCATGACCCCATATTCAAAGAATGTGGGCCACTGCTACTCCTCTGCTAATCGCTTCCAATACTGCCCTTCCACCAATCATTGTCACCACTACCCCTCAACCAATCACTATCACCACTACCCCTCAATCAATCACTGTCACCAACACCCCTCCACCAATCACTGTCACCAACACCCCTCCACCAATCATTGTCACCACTACCCCTCAACCAATCACTATCACCACTACCCCTCAATCAATCACTGTCACCAACACCCCTCCACCAATCACTGTCACCAACACCCCTCCACCAATCATTGTCACCACTAATCCTCAACCAATCACTATCATCACTACCCCTCAACCAACCACTGTCCGCACTACCCCTCAATCAATCACTGTCACCAACACCCCTCCACCAATCACTGTCCCCACTAATCCTCAACCAATCACTATCATCACTACCCCTCAACCAATCACTGCCACCAATACCCCTCAACCAATCACTGTCATCTCTACCCCTCAACCAATCATTGTCCCCACTACCCCTCAACCAATCATTGTCCCCACTACCCCTCAATCAATCACTATCACCAACACCCCTCCACCAATCACTGTCACCAACGCCCCTCCACCAATCATTGTCACCAACACCCCTCCACCATCCCTGTGATAAAAACAAAAATACTGCGGATGCTGGAAATCCAAAACAAAAACAGAATTACCTGGAAAAACTCAGCAGGTCTGGCAGCGTCGGCGGAGAAGAAAAGAGTTGACGTTTCGAGTCCTCATGATCCTTCGAGAGAACTAGCCTTTCTTGGATTCACTCAAGTTCTGTCGAAGGGTCATGAGGACTCGAAACGTCAACTCTTTTCTTCTCCGCCGATGCTGCCAGACCTGCTGAGTTTTTCCAGGTAATTCTGTTTTTGTTTTCCACCATCCCTGTCATCACTGCCCCACTGGTGTAACACTGCCGCTGCTGCTCCTTCACCAATCCCATGCTATCATCACCCAGGTCTGTTCCCTACCACCTAGCTGATCACCGCTCCTAACTCTGCTGCTTGCTGCCTCTACTATCCCTTCCCCACAACTACCTCCCAACCCAGTGAGCCTTGCTTCCTGATTTGTTTGAGGGCCCTGCAATACTAGCATGAGCCCAATCTTCAATCACGCCTTTGCCTGCAAGTTGCCTGTTGCTCTTAGCAGCTTGCTGCATCATTGTAAATATGGCCCAAGTTCTAGTCTGAGGGCTGTCTTGGGATTAAACTTTGAACTCGGCTGTGTGTCCAAAATTTAACCCCTGAATTCCTCAGCCAATTATGTAGTAAATATTGTCACTTCAGAGTTGGGTAATTATGTTCCTTACCAAAAAAGGAAATAAAAGAAACCTTCAGATTCCATGGGTGGAAGAGATAAACTAAAAATAGCAGTCTCTAAGTCTTTGCTTGCCATGAAACTTAAACCACAACTGGTTACTATTTTTAAAGTAATGTATACAGTATTTCACATGCACTAAATTAACTTTTAATAACATAACAGAGTTCCACATGGACACCCAGCTTTATCTCTCCATCACCACATTCGAACCCTCCACTACCTGCAAGCAGGAAATAATTGGGTGAGGCACACAGATCAAATTCAATCCCCAATTTTAAAGTAATAGATAGTTTTTATATAATACTTCAATTAAGTTTATCTGCAGCACAGGCTAAGGAGCTGGAAGGCAGAGTTGTAAATATAGCCTCTTTAATAAGACTGATGCCAAGACTTTTATAAATTACAGCCTACTTTTGCTATATAGTAAAATAGCATAGCACAAAACAGGCTCTATGTAGTATGAAATGGACATTATGTAGGTATAAAAATGAAATATTTTGCTGCTCTGTATCTCTTTTACTATAAGCAGGTTTTGACAGCAAGTATATTATCACGTGAGCACCAAAGTCATCGTAAATATCATCTTCCATTGTTGTGTCTATTTTATTCTCTTATTGTTGGAGCTTATGCCATTACTGCCCTCTAGTGAACTGACAACAGAATGGAGAATAAACTAACCCCTGTACAATATTGTAAGGGGAAACTGATGAATGGGGATCATGGGATACTTGGCGTAAAACTGAAGCTTGTTTGTGAGACAGAGAGTCATATGAAAGATTGGGGTGGGATGGGTGGATCGGGAAGAGGCAGAGGGACATATGACAATGTGATAAAGGAAAGATGAGTTCGGGGAATAAGTTGGAAAGATCTAATTAAAGATGAAGCCGCTGAACTTTTTGTAACTGTATAGATTGACTGCTCAAACATTGTACTGTAAAACCCTTACTCGTGAGAGTGGGGCTTCTCCTTGCACGCTCTTAATAAAGATCACTCACTTGAACAAGACATCCAACACTCAAGATAGCGGGGGGCCAAGCCCCAGCTGTTTCTATAGGAAGCACCATGACTTAAAACATCAAATCTGATTCAAACCAGTGGACCCTGTTTTCCTCACCATTACTCGTGAGAAACAATGGGCTAGAACTTGCTGAAAAAGTAACAGCATGTAGGTGAGCAGTTCTGATATTGCAAGGGAAACCTGAAGGTAAGTTCAGTGCATCTGTCAGTGATATTTTAATGCAGCCAATTCATGTTAGTTCTGAGTTTGGTGCCGATTGCATGGCAGCTAGATGCAATCACAAATACCGTCCTTAAAGGTTCTTGAAAAATGGAATTTGGAAGAATTTGAAATTGGAACCAAGAGCAGAAGAATTTGGGAATGGATTCATTACACCCCACATCAATGACACCTCTCTTGATGTGCTGCTCAGGGCTGTGAAGAGTTGAATAGCTATCGCAGCAATGGAGGAAGAAACCAGCTTCTGCCACAAAGAAGGTGGTTAGAGGTAGACCAGGAGATCAGCAGTAGGAACATTGGGCCATGCTCATGGATTCAGAGCAGATAACGCTTTGATGAACTGACCAGATCAGGAAGGGTGAGTGCAGTTACACATTCACCTACATCCTGCTGTGCACATCATCCCATCCCTTCACTCTGCTTTGTCAAACCTATTCCATTATATCACTCTTCACATCCACTTATCTTGCAAGGGCAATCCTTCTCTCTCTATGCATTTCCTCACATCCCCACTTATCCATTCACCACTGCCACTTACACTCATCCTAATGTAGTTCCATGTCTCTTCCTGATAGTCACCCTGACCAAATGCAGTGCATCCATCAGGTGAACACATGGTGATACAGAGCCACATAGATCTGTTCTTCCCCCTGAAAGAAGAGAACGTAGAACACTGGGGAGAGGAGAGGGCCTGAAATGGTCCTCCGCAGGTTTCCCAGCTAACAAGAGGTGTTTAGTGCTGTTTCAGCATCCCAGGTCACTGGAGTTGGAGAGACAGCCTGGTGACAATTAAATATCAGCAACCCACATGACATACAAAAGTTAGTCATGCTGACTTGATTTCAACAGGGAGTGAAATATGATCATCTTCATAATGATAAGTTGCAACATTCTTGGTTTGACATTACTGTACTGACTCATATCTTCTCTTCTTCCTGGGCCTCCATGCATACAAGCAAGAGTCGATGGATCTCACAGATGATGAATCCTCAGAGGAACTGTTTCCATCCGAGGATTCACAGTCACTTCCATGCACCAGCTTAGATACTCATACTTTGGTGGGGCCAGTTATACAGATTTTCACCTGGTGATCCACATTTCACAAGTGAGAAAGAGCAGATGACAGAGGCAGGGACAGCAGTGGAGTGTCCATATCAGTAGCGCAACCCTCTCTAAGCTCTGCTGAACTGGACACAGATGATGTACCCTGGAGGCTGTTGGTGAAAAGGAGAATTGTTGAGGGCCATCAGAAAAATGTACAATTGCTGAAAGCATGGAGGAGTCTACCTCTGAGTGGAATGAAGTCGCAGGGTAATGTGACAATGTTTTCTTGACTGGCCTTATCCACAGAATGTCAAACACAGCAGTCAAATAAGCCTTGTCCACATCCATACTCTGGATGCCAATATGTCTGCTGACTTATACAGGATGACAGATACCTTAGCCTCAGCACTAGGGTGCCGTACTGATCTGCACCATAGTGCTGTCTAGCAGAATGGTAGCAGTGAAATGCGTGAGAGGGGTGATAGCAGAAGGACTTGGAAATAGGGACCCTGCTCAAAGCATTTCCACAGTTCACCCTGCCCACCTCAGTCAGTACCAAACATACTGCCTTGCATTCCAAAAGCTGAGTCTATCACCACACAGGCGCAGATGGAGCAGTCTTTTGCAAGGCCCTCAATGGTTCCAAACCCAGAGGGCATCAGCCATGAGCATTTACGCAGTCAAAACAGGGGTCGGAGCAGCCTGCTCCACTTCTACTGAAGCCACAGTGATGCACCATGTAGAGCAGTGAGAAAGGAAGATGCACAAGGCAATGAATATGGATGTACAAGAAAGTATTATGTTGTAAAGCTTCCAATCTTCAACAGATTCAAACAAATTTTATTAGTTTGCTAGAGGTGCAAACCCAAACGCCTCTTTATTCTGACTGGCATCATTGCAAGTGAAGTTGCCTTAACTGCTGGCCCTGGCAAACAAACCAGCAGTCACCTATCTTAACGGATTTATGGGCCACTGACTGAAAGATTCTGGATATGTCTTTGGCAGAGCATTGGAAGTTGAGGGCAGTGATAATTTTGACAGCCAGCGGGAAAGTATCCAGCAGGCAGCTTCTTTTAAGAGGGACTAGGTGTCTTCCACTACCTGATGCAACAATGTGAAACTTCTGAAGTGTTGTTGTTTTAGAATCGTTACAGCACAGAAGGCAGCCATTGGGCCCCTAGTGCCTGTGCTGGCTTTCCTAAGGAGCAATTCAGGTACTGCTACTCCCCTGCTCTCTCCCCACATCCCTGCACACTCCTCCTTTTCACATATTTCGAAAATGTAGACAAATTTATGGTACACTGTGCCAGTGGAGAAACAAGCACCCAACCTAATTCCAATTTCCAGCACTTGGTCCAAAACCTCGATGTTACAGGACTTCAGGTGCACACACAGACACCTTGGAAATGAATTGATAGTTTCTGCCTCTACTACCAGTTCAGGCAGTGTTCCAGACCCCCACCACCTATTTGGGTGAAAAAAATCCCTATCTCCTCTCTATTCCTTCTACCAATCACTTGAAATCTATGCCCCCTAGTCACTGAACTTTCTGCTAAGGGAAATAGGTCCTTCTCATCCACTCTATCCAGGCCACTCACAACATTGTACACCTCAGTGAAATCTCCCCTCAGCCTCCTCTGTTCCAAGGAAAACAACCCCAGCCTATCCAATCTTTCCTCATAGCTGCAATTTTCCAGTCCTGGAAACATCCTCATAAATCCCTTCTGTACCCTTTCTAGTGCAATTACATCCTTTCTGTAATGAGGTGACCAGAAGTGCACACAGTACTCAAGTTGTGTTTTATACAGCTCCAGCACAACCTCCTGGCTCTTATATTCTGTGCCTTGGCTAAAGGAAAGTATTCCATGTGCCTTCTTAACCACCTTGTTGACCTAACCTGCTACCTTAGGGACCTGTAGACATGCACTCCAAGGTCCCTCACTTCCACTACATCTCTCAGAATCCTCCCATTTATTGTGTAATCCTTTGTCTTGTTTGACCTCCCCAAATGCATCACCTCACACTTGTCTGGGTTGAATTCCATTTGCCACTTTTCTGCCCACCTGACCAGCCCATTGATATCTCCCTGCAGTCTACAGCTTCCCTCCTCACTATCAACCACAGGGCCAATTTTTGTGCCTGCAAACTTCTTGATCGTGCCCCCTACATTTAAGTGCAAATCATTAATATATACCACAAAAAGCAGGAGGACTAGTACTGAGCCCTGTGGAAACCCACTGGAAACAGCCTTCCAGTTACAAAAACACCAATCAACCATTACCTTTTATTTCCTGCACTGAGCCAATTTTGTACCAAGCTTGTTAAATTCCCTTGGATCCCTTGGGCTTTTTTTTTAACCAGAATGCCATGTCGGACCTTGTCAAAAGTCTTGCTAAAATCCAAGTAGATCACACCAACTGCATTAGCCCCATCAATCCTCCTTGTTACCACCTCAAAAAAATTCAGTCAAGTTAGTCAGACACAATCTTTCTAACGTGTCAAAGGAACCAAGAGCCTGTGTTACAGGTGGTGTCTCCTGTGGGCTGCTCCCTTCTCCACTGTCCAGCTGCAGATCTCTCAGCCTCAGGTTGCTGCTCATATTGTTCCTCATCGGAGGTCCAATTTCAGGCCCAACTCATCCAGGCGTGATTCAGAAAACCAGCAAAGTGTAGAATGCAAAGTCCCAGCAAAATTACTATGAACAAGTCCTTTCCCTCTCACCGTCCTTGCACTAGTGAGCTTCTGGAAGCCCAGAAAACCTGGGAATGCACTCAGATTGAGTGATTAGCAGAAGTTGATAGAAAACCCACCAAACATGCTCAGATTAAATGCAGAAGTTGGCAGGTTGGTGCTGGCTTCCCAGTGTGCTTTTTTTTTTGCCAGATTTAAACTTCCCCATGGTGCCACCCACATCCACATCTATGCATTCCTCTAGGTTTTTGAACTATTCTTGCTGAATCTGAAACAGCAAGTGCAAACTTGAATAGTTAATTCCATATTAAATCTTGTACAGAAAGCAAAATAAAGGGAGGGAAAGAAAGCTGGGCTGAAGATAAAGAGAGAAAGAGAGAGAGAGAGAGCTAAAAAAGAGAAAGAGAAAGTAAAAAAGAGAAACTACATTTTAAAAATCTCTAACAATAATTAAAAGCTGAAGGGGAGAGAAAGAAAGACTTGCATTTATATGGTATTTTTCACAATCATTGGATATCTCAAAGAACTTACAGCCAAGGAAGTACTTTTGAAGCGTAGGTACTGTTGTAATGTTGGAAGCATGGCAACCAATATGTGCACAAGAAAGTCCCCCAAACAGCAATTGATTACACCCAATAATCTGTTTTTTATGATGGCAACTGAGGGTTAAATATTGACCAGGATAACTCTCCTGCTCTTCATCAACATAGTACCATGGGATAAAAAGAAAAAACTGTGGATGCTGGAAATCCAAAACAAAAAGAGAATTACCTGGAGAAACTCAGCAGGTCTGGCAGCATCGGCAGAGAAGAAAAGAGTTGACGTTTCGAGTCCTCATGACCCTTCAACAGAACTGAGTGAAATTAGGAGAGGGGTGAAATATAAGCTGGGTTAAGGTTGGGGGTGGGGTGGGGGGAGAGGAGTTGGGGGTGTGGGGTGTGGTTGTAGGGACAAGCAAGCAGTGATAGGAGCAGATAATCAAAAGATGTCACAGCCAAAAGAACAAAGAGGTGTTTAAGTCGGTGATATTATCTAAACGAATGTGCTAATTAAGAATGGATGGCAGGACACACAAGGTACAGCTCTAGTGGGGGTGGGGTGGAATAAGACTAACCGGACATAAAAGGTATAGATTTAAAAATAATGGAAATAGGTGGGAAAAGGAAAATCTATATAAATTATTGGAAAACACAAAAGGAAGGGGGAAGAAACAGAAAGGGGGGTGGGGATGGAGGAGGGAGTTCAAGATCTAAAGTTGTTGAATTCAATATTCAGTCCAGAAGGCTGTAAAGTGCCTAGTCGGAAGATGAGGTGTTGTTCCTCCAGTTTGCGTTGGGCTTCACTGGAACAATGCAGCAGGCCAAGGACAGACATGTGGGCAAGAGAGCAGGGTGGATTGTTAAAATGGCAAGCGACAGGGAGGTTTGCCTCATTCTTGCGGACAGACCGCAGGTGTTCTGCAAAGCGGTCGCCCATTTTGCGTTTGGTCTCTCCAATGTAGAGGAGACCACATTGGGAGCAACGAATGCAGTAGACTAAGTTGGGGGAAATGCAAGTGAAATGCTGCTTCACTTGAAAAGGAGTGTTTGGGCCCTTGGACGGTGAGGAGAGAGGAAGTGAAGGGGCAGGTGTTACATCTTTTGCGTTTGCATGGGGAGGTGCTATAGGTGGGGGTTGGGGAGTAGGGGGTGATGGAGGAGTGGACCAGGGTGTCCCGGTACCATGGGATGTTTTACATCCACATAAGCAGGCAGAGTGGGCCTTGGTTTAACACCAAAAACAATGCAGCATTCCCTCAGTACTGCACTGGAGTGTCAGCTTTGATTTTTGTACTCAAGCCCTGGAGTGGGATTTGATCCTGGAATCCTAGAGGTGAGAATGCGACCAACTGAGCAACAGGGTGACACACAAATGACATGTAAATAGAGATGGTTTGGTAGTAATTAAAAGTCATCACGTTAAAAATTCATTAACACTTTAATGGACAAGTTTTAAAATTTTCTGACATGTTTAGTAGGTACTGGGATCTATCGTGTAAGTACCCAAATATCACACCCTTTTATATATTTGAATGGAGACTATCTTGGTGAGATACTGTTATAGCAAAGCTTTTGGAGGAACCAGGCTACTTAAAGAGTAACATCTTTATTTGCTAAAAACAAATTTGAAGACTGTAATATGTTTCTAATTTTATTAGAAGTTGCATTATTCAACATATTGAGGTGGCAGATAGTATTGACTGAGATATGAACTAAGCTGTGATTGAGTTAGATCCCAGCTTCGACTCTGGGATCTCTTCCCTAGGGGACACTGACCTAAAGCACAAAACTCTCTCTAATTCAACGCTAATTGGAAATTTTGCTGAGAGGGGCCCCAGGATGAATAATCTGGGAAATTGAAAAATGCCCAGTGGGTTTCTTTTCTGAGTTTTGGATTAACCCATTTGCTGGGGCAGAGTGAAGGTAATTTATTCTGCAGCTGGCTGTCCTACGTCTGCTCTGGGAGTGCATGATGCTGACACTGGGTGCTGGAAATTGATATCCATCACATGAATGATCACAAAAACTGTTATTTCAAAATATATGTAAGCCTGGATATTAAACCAGGTGGGTTAGATAGGCAGAGGGGGCAGAGTTATAGATGAGAAACCTAGAAGTCCTAGTTTGCCCCTCATGTGGTGGAATTTTAACTCCACAGTTTGTATCTTTTGTGATTGACACGTTCCCAACCTGAAAATCAACCTGATTTACAATTTTGCAGCAAGTCGCATGAACAGGTAGGTCACATGAACAGAAGAATTAGGAACAGTAGGAGGCCATTTGGCCCCTCAAACCTGCCCTGCCATCTGATTAGATCATGGCTGATCTGACTGAGGCCTCCACTCCACTGTTTGGCCCCCATAACCTTTGACTCCTTTGCCGATTAAAAACCTATCCAACTCAACCTTGAATATATTCAATGACCCAGCCTCAAGTGCTCTCTGGGGAAGAGAATTCCACAGGCTAATGACCCTCTGAAAGAAAAAAATCCTCTTTATCTCAGCCTTAAATAGGAAACCCCAAAATTTTTAAACCGTGTCCCCTAGTTCTAGACTCCCCCACAAGGTGAAACATCCTCTCAGTGTCCACCCTGTCAAGTCAGCTAAAGATCTTATAAGTTTCAATATGATCATCTTTCACTTTTTTTACAATTCCTATAGATATAGGCCCAACCTGCTCAACTCTTCTTTATAAGGTAACTCTTCTTTATAAGGTAACCCCTTCATCCCAGGAATCAGTCGAGTGAATCTTCTCTGTACTGCTTTTAATGTGATTAAAACCTTTCATAAGTAAGGAGACCAAAACTGTATGCAGTATTCCAGATGCTGTCTAACAAAGGCCTTGTACAGCTGCAGCAATACTTGCCTACTTTTAGACTTGATTCCCCTTGCCATAAACACCAACTTTCCTTTTGCCTTCCTAATCACTTGCTGCACCTGCATGAAGACTTTTTTTGTGATTCATGTACCAGGACACCCAGATCCCTCCCTGCCATCGAGTTCAGCCAATTTCTCTCTATTCAAATGATATATTGTTTCTCCATTCTTCCTGCCAAAGTGGACAAGTTCACATTTTCGATTCACAACCCCAGGGAGTGGGCCTGATCCCTGACCTCGGGCTTCATATGGGTGGTGGTGGGAGGGGTGGGTTGTGGGGAGCTTGGGCTCTGATTGGAGATGAAGCATTTCTGCTCCTCCGGACTCACAAGAAGTGCTGTAAAGGTACTGACCTTCCCCGCAAAGATGTCTCACCTCCCCTCAGTTGCCATATTTCCCGAGAACTGTAAAATCTGAAAAGCTGGGTGAGTCAGAGGCTACCTTATTAAAACCTTGGCAGTGAGTTGGCTGCCCACTCGTTCCTTTGCCCCTGTTACATCCAGAAGTGGGCAGGATGTAAGTGGCTTCTGGTTGGGTTTCAATTTGTTAAAATTTTAACATCTGTCCCAATCACGACCCGTCCCTTTTTAGCTGTTAAAATCCAGCCCGTAATCTTTGGTATATCCTTTATATTTTTCCACAGGAAAGGAGAGGTAGCAACTTGCAAAAATCCAGGCTGCGTTGAAGGTGAATGATGGAAAGTGATTCCCTGAGGAAGTGTAGGAGGGAAATCAGAGGCCTTGTTACATATTGCTGTTGAGCACTTGTTATGAGTCATTCACAACACAGCGCTGGTGGGATCAATCACTGGTTGCACAGTGACTAGGTTATTTAATGCCATGAGAGGGAATGAGATGGAGAGAAAATCTCTCAATGTGATTGACAGTTGCTCAATCTACCCCAACGGATTTAGTTCTTGAGCATGGACAAACTGTTAACCCAAATTATACCGTAAATCAATTGGAGCCTTTTTTTGATCAAGCAGTTGAGTCTCCAGAAACCCGGGCGGGGGGGTGGGGGTGGCGGTGGGTGGCACCAGGTGATTTGGGGGGAGCTATGGAACTCCAATTAGCTTTTCTTGTACAAAGATATAGAATAAAGACAGCCAACAGACTTTGAATATTTTTGTCCTAAAGCACTGTATTCACCGAAACAGAACTGTTACAGCACTGAAGGAGGCCATTCAGCCCATCATGTCAGTGTTGGCTCTCCAAAGGAGAAATTGACCTAGAGCCAATCCCCTGCCTTCTCCCCATAGCCCTGCACTTTCTTCCTTTTCAGATAATAATCCAATTCCCTCTTGAAGAACCAGATCAAACCGGTGTCCAGCACAGTCTCAGGCAATGCATCCAGTATATTCGCCTTGCTAAAGCTGAAACTACTCATTTCAATTCAGGTAAAGTAATGCTGTTTCTTTTCTCTTGTTCTCTTTAATTTTATTATGAAATAAAGTTTTTAAAGATGTAAGCTATTCAGCCATGCAGCATTAATCAATTTTTAGTCCAGCTTTAAAACAGGGGTTATACAGGCTCTGCTTTCAGCTAGAGCTGGTTAATTAGATAACTGGCTTAAACAGGTTTTCAGAAGCTAGATTCAGAAAGCATAAAACCAGGCCAGCTACAGTGCTGCCTTGTCTGCACTGGAGTGTTGTTTTGAGATGCATTAGAGTGCTTAGGTTGGAGTTTTGTGAGTGAGGGAGTTCAGTGAAGAGGGAAAGAGGTGATCCTTTTGCTTTATACCTTTCCTCAGAAAGAAGGGCAGTGGCCTTGGTAAGCAGGACCTGGTGAGTATTTTTGCTGTCCTTAATATTCTCTAAACTAGAGGAAGTAAAAGTAAAGGGAGTAATTTAAGGGTAAGTCATGGCAGGGCAGCTTGGCCACATGGAATGGTCCTCCTGTGCAATGTGGGAAGTCAGGGACACTTCCAGTGTCTGGGCAGCTATGTGTGCAGGTCATGTCTCCAGCTGCAGCTACTCAAAATCCACTTTTCAGAGCTGGAGCTGCTGCTGGAATCATTGTGGAGCACCCACAAGGATGAGATCTTTGTGGATAACACATACGGTGAGGTGGCCACAGCACAGGTAAAGAGTGCACTGGCAGAAAGGGAATGGGTGACAGCCTGACAGAGTAAAAGCACTAGGCAGGTATTGCAGGAGTCCCCTGGGTCCATCTCCCTC
The DNA here is from genome assembly GCF_017639515.1 of Carcharodon carcharias. Classification (NCBI taxonomy): domain Eukaryota; kingdom Metazoa; phylum Chordata; class Chondrichthyes; order Lamniformes; family Lamnidae; genus Carcharodon; species Carcharodon carcharias. The sequence goes on along the minus strand of NC_054474.1, from coordinate 173,983,385 downwards.
TCTAACAGTTTTGGATATGCTGTGGGAGGGGATGGGGGATTGGGGAGGGAGGGGTGGGGGATGGGGGATTGGTGGGGGGGTGGGGGGGATGGGGGATTGGGGAGGGGGGTGGGGGATGCATTCTCAGAGGAATTCTCAGAGGAATTCAGCAACAGCCAAGTCCATGGTACCACGAGTGGCTCAGCCTCACAGTAATAGAGAGAAAGGAGTGGGAGGGCAATAGTGATAGGGTAATAGGGTATTTTATCGTAAGGGGAACAGACAGATGTTTCTGCAGCCACAGATGTGACACCAGGGTGATGTGTTGCCTCCCTGGTGCCAGGGTCAAGAATGTCACTGAGCGGCTGCAGGACGTTCTGAAGGGGGAGGATGAACAGCCAGAGGTCATGCTTCATATTGGTACCAAGGATATAGGTGAAAAGAGGGATGAGGTCCTGAAAGCAGAATATAGGGAGCTAGGAAATAAATTAAAAAGTAGGACCTCAAAGGTAGTAATCTTAGGATTACTCCCAGTGCCAGATGCTAGCGAGATCAGGGATAGGAGATTGGACCAGATGAATGTGGGGCTGAGCCACTTGTCTTATCCCCCTCCATGACCCATCCGATGAGACCTTCACCTACCAGACTCTCACCGTGGACCATCCCACCCCATCACATCCCACTTGCCCCCCTGACTGACTGTTCCCTCCTATCACCGGTACCATGGGTTCTTGCCCCAGGACCTCACTGTCGAAACCACTGACCCCTCCCTTTAAGACACTCTCACCTCCCTTCCCCAGACGTTCTCCACCCCCCACCCCTCCCCCCGCCTCCTCCTGCCCTCCCTGGACACTCTCCCCACCCTTCCCCGGACACTCTTACCCCACTACCCAAGACACTCCCCACACCCTTCCCCGGATACTCTTACCCCACTACCCAAGACACTCCCCACACCCTTCAACGGACACTCTTACCCACTTCCCCAGACAGCCTCCCCACCCTTTCCCAGTTAGCCTGACTGACCTGTCCAGCCTTCGCTCCACCCCACACACCGCCCCCCCCCCCACCCCACCACCCCACTTCCAGCCTTCACCTGCCTCCCTTGTCCAGCCTTTGCTAATGGTACTGAAGTGAAATTATGCGAGACCCCCACGAAGGAGAAAGCAACATCTACTGACCTCAAAGTTACAGAAGAGGTAAAGTTCACCAGGTGCACACCACTTACATACAGTCGCAAAACTGAACGTTCTAAATTCTCTCTGCTGAGGAACTTAATTTGGAGGATGAATTTAATTCTGGTGAGATGGTTTTTTAATTAGAATGCATGATATTGTAATGAATGCAAATGGAGTTCATCAGGAAACTTGACCCATCTTTAAGCAGCCTTGAATATTGAGAGAATAATATTCACACAGTTTATCCCGGCATTGGAAAACAGATTTTTTGCCTTCCACCATTTAAGTGCACCTGCCTGCCATGATTCTCGATGCTGATAGGAGCAGAAAATTCTACCCAGATATCAGTAAAAGTGACCATGAAGCTGTCATAAAATAAACAATTGTTCCACTAACAATTATATGGTGGCCTGCTGTCCTTATCCTCAATGTGTTTGACTTTTAACTGAAATGGTGAAATGGTCAAGCAATTTGCGCTAGTTGTGTTAAACTGCTACCACCTGCTCAGGGTTTATTAATAATTCACAGCCTTGTTTGCAAAACTCTTCCCAAGAATGAATAATGTTGTAGTGTAAAGAACCTATTTTTATTTTTCTTGGACTGTGGCTTTAAAATCTACCATGGCTGCAATTGAAAGACATGTTCACTGGAACAGGATGAGCAATATCTACAATGTTGCTATCCTGGAAGAGTGTGTGCCATAAAAGAACAGGATAGTGCTGGAAAGGAGTCCTGGACTAAGGGGAACTGCCTGATGACAGCATTTTAACTGGCTCCTGACCAGATGACTAGGGTTTTGTGTGGTAACAGTACAGGCAGTACAGTTCCTACCCTGCAAAGAGGAAAAACCTAAAACCTCTCTCTGCTGTGTTTGTAGGATTCCAGTAATTCTGTCACAGTAGCTAGCCCCTATCAAGAGGAAAAGGGGAAAAATCACCAGTAGAGACATTGAGAAGCAAGTTTTTCAACGAGTGAACCCATTATATTGAGTATTCTGCTTAGTTTATGGGAATAAGAACCTGAGACAGCCTACATTGAAACAGTGGCTGGCACAGCAGCAGCTCTGTTTTAAGGCCACACTTGCCTAGTTGATTTGACAGTGGAAGATGATATAAGCAGAGTGTGGACATAGTATACACAAGTGATTGAATGGAGCAGCAAATTCTTTGCTCCAGAGAATGTTACAGTACAGAAACAGGCCATTTGACTCACTAGGTTGAAGTTTTGTCTCCCAACTCAGAAAACCTGAGTTGGGAAGGGTAAAGTGGAGGAGTGCAGGGCCACAACTTTGAATTTTAACTCAATGTTAAGCTTGAGTTCAAAAATTTCAGGCCATGAACTCTGCCCTCCATTCTGATATATATCTACTTTTCTCAACCCCCCCCTCCCTCACAGGGCCAGTCTGTAACTTGTTCTTGTTTTGACTTCAGAGAGTGCTGACTCTTGTTCTATTAACACATTTTGTTATCTGTTCTTAATGCCACAATTAGCACTTGCCTTAGTCTTTAACACTATCCTTACCACTCCCTTTGTCTTGTGTCCATGATATCTTTGTCAAATCTCTCCTGGGCTCCTACCTGTCCCTGACCTTCCATATTGCTCCACCTGCTCCAGCCCCTCTCTTCAACAGTATAAAACCCATCACGTTTCTACCTCTCTTCAGCTCTGAAGAAGAGTCATCCAGACTCGAAACGTTAATTCTGTTTCTCTCTCCACAGATGCTGCCAGACCTGCTGAGTTACTCCAGCATTTTCTGCTTTTATTTCAGATTTCCAGCATCCGCAGCATTTTGCTTTTAAGTCAGTTTATGAACCTTGGTAGAAGGCTGCTGAGTGGGCAGCAACATTTTGACAGCTAAGTCTCCACAGAAGCAGTTTGAACAGATGGGCAGGCATCTGTTTTTTCCAGATGGCCTCATTATGAATGTTTGACTGAACTCCAAGAATGGCTAGTGGGCTCAGTTTAGCAAGGGTCTGTTGTATAGCTTGAGGGGGAGTGCTAGCTTTGTTTAACTGACATCTTTATTGCCTTGTCATAAGTCTTTATTTGATGTGGAGCTGGATTTTTCACTAAAGAGGTGGAACATTTCAGCTGGGAGGCGTTGGACTAGTAACCCAGAGACTCAGGGTAATGCTCTGGGGACCCAGGTTCGAATCCTGCCAGATGGTGAAATTTGAATTCAATAAAAATCCGGAATTAAAAGTCTAACGATGACCATGAAACTATTGTCGATTGTAGTAAAAGCCCATCTGGTTCACTAATGTCCTTTAGGGAAGGAAATCTGTCATCCTTACCTGGTCTGGCCTACATGTGACTCCAGATCCACGGCAATGTGGTTGACTCTTAAATACCCCCTGAACTAGGGCAACTAGGGATGGGTAATAAATGTTGGCCTGGCTAATGACACCCATATCCCTTGAGCAAATAAAAAGAAATTAACCAACTTGGCAGCCCGGTCTCCATATAAATGGTCCCCGCGAGCACTATTTTCACTTCAGGGGGCTGGGGGTGTTGGGGGGGGGGGGAGGGGGCGGCTGTGGTGTGTGGGGGGGTGGGTGGAGAGGGAAGTGGTGGCGGGATTGAGTCGGGCCTATCGACTTCAGAAGCACTTTGCAGGCAGGCATGGAGAGGGAAAGTACCGAGGCACACTGGTTAGAAAGCCCACTTCTGTTTTTGGGACTGCAAGCTAGTTATATTAAAAGCTGTTAGACCCTGTGGCCCCCAACACCCATACTGCCTCGCCCGCTACCCACCCCCACAACTTCTCATATTCCCCACCTCCATGCACCCTATACCTCCCCCAAACCTCAAGTCTGTGCAGACAGTTTACTTACATGAGCCACCTAGTTTAATTCTACTCTCCTGCTCATTCTCACATCCTTCAGTATTTCTATTTATCTAGCAACTACCTAATTATCTTTTAAAAGGGTTTCTGAACTTTAACAACAATTTGTAACAACAAATTCAATCACCCTTTAATCAGTGGAAAGATATATCTCTAACTTGTTTTAATTCTTTTTGGGATGATTTTAAGTTAACGACCTCTTGTTATTGTAATGCTAACTAGTGGAAGTAATCCATAACTATGGGCGGAATGACATGCTACCCACTGGCCGCAATGGCGGCTTCTCACACTGTATCGTCCCAGTCCTGCCACATTAATTATGCATTCCCTGGAAACACGCCATTTCGATGGTGGGTGGGCTCTCATTCACCCACCAGCCATTACCTCGCTGCTTCCTCACTCCAGTTAGAGTGTATCCTCATTTTATTGAGCTCGGTTGATTATCTTAAGTTGGGTGTTAGTGTATCTATTAACGCACTCAGGATTATTCAGCAAGTACTGCCCAATAGCGGATTCACATCTAGTAGTTGACATTTTGAACAACAGGTTAAGCAAGCCATTTCATGCTGTTATAATGGAGTGACTATACAAGTGGTATTTTCCACTAATAGAATGCTGCCAAAAGTTCAAAAAGATGTTCTACTTTCCATATAATTGAGCAATGTCATGTATGAATTTCAGGGCTGGTACACTGCCAGGTACATAGGCCATACATCCCAATGATTGGCTGATCAAATCAAACAGCATGTTCCTTCGCTTGTTTGTAATAACCAGAGTACAGACCGTACTCAACCAGCTCACGCTTGCAAATCTCAAAACATAGGCAAAACTTCATGTGCGGCTGCTACACTGCCTGAACTCATCGAACACTCCTGTAGCATCTGTACAAACTCCTTTGTCTCTGCTGGAGGGAGGGGGGCAGTGCCCCAGAATATGCGTGATGCAAAGATTGTGACCTTGTACAAGTACGAGGGTAACTGCAGAAATTGCAGCAACTATTGAGGCATCAGCTTGCTGACCGTCATGGGAAAAGTGTTTGCCCATGTTGTCCTTGTCAGGCTGCAGTTCTTGGCTGAATGCGTCTACGCCAAATCCCAGTGTGGTTTCAGAACCAGAAGACCTACAACTGCCGTGATCTTATCAGTTCAGCAGCTGCAAAGAGAAATGCGGTGAACAAAGGAGACCATTATAAATTGCCTTCATTCATCTCACCAAGGCATTCAGCCATGTGAGCAGAGGTGGTCTATTTAAGCTGCTGGAGAAAATTGACTAGCCACCAAAGCTGCTCAATGTGATCTCCTTTAATCCATGACAACATGATGGGTAAGGTCAACTATGACAGGATAACATCAGAACCCTTTAAGATCCACAGTGGGATCAAAACCACGTTGTGTTCTGGCACTGACACCCTTTGGTATATACTTCTCTTTGCTGCTGTCATAAACCTTCGGGTCATCAATAGAGGGTGTCTGCTTATAGAAAGCTGCTCAGCCTTACTCATCTGAGAGCCAAGACAAAGATGCAGCATGTCCTCATCAGAGAGTTGCTATATGTTGACAGTGTTGCACTTGTGTTCCATACTGAAGAACATCTTCAATGGCAAACGGACAGACTCCCTCATGCCTGTAAAGAGTTTGGTTTAATAATCAACATCAGGAAGACAAATGTCATGGATCAGGATCAGGATGTTGTCGTACCTCCATCTATCAGCTTGACAATGTGAGGCTGGAGGCTATTGTTAGCTTCACATAGCTCAGTTCACAATCCCTGGCAATCTATCATTTGATGCTGAAATCAACACATGCATCGCAAAAGATGCAGCTGCTATATTCAAGCTGAGCAAGAGAGTGTGAAACAACAGCAACCTGACTAAGAACATTACCAATCTACCAAGCTTGTATCTTCAGCACATTCCTCTACAGTGGTGAGATCTGGACAATATACACTAGGCAGGAGAAAAAGCTGAGCAGTTTCCACCTTTGATGTCTCAGAAGTATTTTCAGCATCAATTGGCAGGACAAGGTCACCAACTCAGAGGTCCTGGAGTGTGCTAATTCCATCTGCACACACTCATTGATAAGCCAACAACATCTGTGCTGACTCAGCCACAGTCATCCAATGGATGGCGGCCATATACTCAAAGATCTTCTGTACGGTGAACTGGCCACCGGCCATGACCTCCTAGGCGTCTATACCTCCGCTAGTAGGATATCTGCATGCACGATGTGAAGATGGCGAACATTGACACTAATTATTGGGAGACAGTCACCGAAGGTTGTGACTTCTATTGGCCTGTTTGGGAGGACATTGGAAGAGGTGAGCAGAATCGAAAATCTCAGCTGGCCCAGAAGACCCAGAGAAAACAGAGGCCAACAAATTATGCACCTTCTCAGCCCGTTGTCTTCCTGTGCGGCAAATGCGGCTGAGATTGCCATGCCAGAGTGGAGCATCTGAGACACACCAGGCAATACTTAAAACAGAACTAACAACCATAGCGCAAACCAGCAACCTATGAAATGGAGGGCTGCCAAAAGCAAGTTATGGAAATCCATAACATGATTCACAGTTCATCACTTTTTCTTGGGTGCTGGGAGATGTTGGCCTGTTTTATCTTTAGTTTGTTGGTTGTGTCCCAGAAACTGAACTTCCAGAGCCATCGATCGGCTGACTGCAATCCCCTCTGGGGGTTGTACTTCTTTCTTGGTTACCTGCAGAGGAGTTCAGAATCTAAGCCCCTGAAATAGGACTACAATTAGCAGAGCGCTATGCTCGTTGTCCCCCTCCTGGAGCGAGTTGGTGTAACTGAGTTGGTCAGAAAGTGGCCAATTGCCTGCAACTTTCCTCCACTAGGGATCAAAACAACTGTTCTCATCTCGTCTTATGCTCTGAGTCTCAGGTCTGTTGCATTGAATTCGATGCTGCCATGTTTCAATCTAGGTCTCGATTTTCCTCATTTTTCATTATCTTTACATTTAATAATGTAAAAATTGTATTTTCAGTCTAACCTGCTTTGCGGATTATTTTTGCATCCTAACGTTCCATTGCTTTATATTCTACATAATTAACCTATAAATAGTAAATGGTATCCTTTAACTTTAACCAAGCATCTGTTGGGCTGGAATCTGCTGTTGACATTGGCTCACAAAAGGCTGTTCAGACTTTTCCAAGGGTTAAACCAGGACTTCAGGAAACTCAGCAATTCACTTCCCATCTCTATAATTTGATTTATGCCTGTAAATGTACTTTAAATAGAAACATAGAAACTAGGAGCAGGAGTAGGCCATTCAGCCCTTCGAGCCTGCTCCGCCATTCATTATGATCATGGCTGATCATCCAACTCAATAGCCTGCTCCTGCTTTCTCCCCATACCCTTTGATCCCTTTCACCCCAAGAGCTATATCTAACTCCTTCTTGAAAACATACAATGTTTTGGTCTCAACTACTTTCTGTGGTAGCGAATTTTAGAGGCTCACCACTCTCTGGGTGAAGAAATTTCTCCTCATCTCAGTCCTAAATGGTCTATCCCATACCCTCAGACTGTGACTCCCCCACCATCGGGCACATCCTTCCTGCATCTACCCTGTCTAGTCCTGTTAGAATTTTATAGGTTTCTATGAGATCCCCCTCATTCTTCTGAACTCCAGCGAATATAATCCTAATTGACTCAATCTCTCCTCCTATGTCAGTTTTTATTTTACTTAACAACTTTGGAATTAAACAAATCTTATTTTTGCTTTATTATGTAGAGATTCCTAAATAAATGTTGAATGTGAAGTTTTCCTATTAAACAAAATATTTTAAGAAATATTTTACTTTAAAATATAATATGAAGTGCATAATTGCATTTGTAAGAATACCAAGGGCTTTCATACAATTACTTAAAACCTCTAATTAATAATGCCTAGAATCCCCATTTTAATTGACAGCCAATACTGGGTTAAAAAGCTCTCCCACCTTTCATCCTTTTCATTGAAGAACTGTGCTACAGGGATGGAAATAATGAAATGATTCATCAGCAACGCCTATTAAAGACTTGATCAGATATTTTTGAATTTAAAATATCATTATTTTTGTATTAAGATGGGTATGTTCAAAACATTTATCTAATTTACCACTCGGCTCTCAAATAATGATTGAACATTTATAGTATCTGCACATTTTGAGTTTCCTCCAAGGCTTTCCTGTGGAAATATCCAAGTTGGAACACACTAATAGATGTGTTGAAACATGAGGGCTAATAGATTTTGATTTAAAAATACAAATAATATTTAAAACTTACTACCATTGCTTGCCCTTTGTCCCTTAGTCATTGTTATGGGATCTCTGCTTCTTTCTGTTTTCTGCATGTGTATTCTCTGCTTGTCCCATCTTCCTCATTCCCTCCTCTTGCACCTCTACCCCAGTTGCTGTAAAACTCTGCTTTTGTCTCTCTGCTTTTCTTCAATTTTGAATCTTTTTGCTCTCCCACTTTTTTACTTTACTTGATTTTTCTCAGTCTGTTTCTATCTGCTTGTTAAACTGTCTTTGTTTCTCTCTCATCCCTTATCTTTGGCTTTAAAGTTATGTCACTCAAATTTGAACAAAGCAGTGTTAACATATTTAAAATAGTGTTAACATTGCTGACAAAGATATTTTCATAAAAACAGCTTCAGTATTTGTATGCTAGAATTGATTAAACTTATTGCAACAATTGTTTTATGTCTCTTCTGTTGATTTTAACTTATTTTTCTTCCTACCCTCCTTCGTAGTATCTCAGTACATTATTTCACTTCCTTCTCTCCTTCACATCCAACTGCTACCAGGGAGTCTGGAATGCACGGTGGGGCACATATTGATCCCTTAGTGTTGGACATTTTCTCAGCTCCTGTCACCATTTTAAACAAAAGCCTGAAGCCCCTGTTGAAATCTGTTCAACTAGCAGTTTGTGAAACCTAGACATTGTCAGTGTTCCACATGCCAACACTGCTATGTTACACAGAGATAAAAACAAAAAAACTGCGGATGCTGGAAATCCAAAACAAAAACAGAATTACCTGGAAAAACTCAGCAGGTCTGGCAGCATCGGCGGAGAAGAAAAGAGTTGACGTTTCGAGTCCTCATGACCCTTCGACAGAACCAGTTCTGTCGAAGGGTCATGAGGACTCGAAACGTCAACTCTTTTCTTCTCCGCCGATGCTGCCAGACCTGCTGAGTTTTTCCAGGTAATTCTGTTTTTGTTACTGCTATGTTACATCTTTTTGGATTATTGGGAACCCTAGCTACTGTGAGAAACAAGATTTTGTAAGGTTCATAATCAAAGTCAATTCCAATGTGAATATTAGTAATCATAAAACATCTGCCATTAAAAATAATAATATCCTTAGTCCATATTCTTTCACCTGTATTATTGTGCGACTTAAGCATAATACATTTTCTGTTCTGTCTTAATATGAACTATACGTAACCAACAGGAGTGATTTCTCCTTTGAAAATTGTTGAGATTCCCCTAGACACTTTTAAACTTTAAAAAGATATTCACACTTTCAACTGATAGCTGAAAGAATGACATAACAAGATTTCACATTTTAAAACCTTTACTATAACAAATGACTAAAAACACTATTGATGAAACACAATTTTCTTTGTGCATGTAACTTACAGTTAAACTACAGAATGGGATGTTCCCCATGTTTGCTTATTATCGATCACACTGTCCACAGAATTACAGTTCTTTTAGCAGACAGACCAGCTTCCAATGGGCTCCCTATCCCCGTTTCGCTAAGTGGTAACTTTGAACGACCATCTCCAGTCACTTTCCTCCAACACCAGAGACTAAAGCCCGTTCTGATGATTCTTCTTCCCTGACAAATCTTTAGATGGCTGCAGGATGTGTCTCTTTGACTAGAGTTCATCTCCTTCCCACATCCGGCTATTATAGCTCGCAGAGCCAAGCAGTTTCTTCTTTCTGCTGACCACACAGCACTGCTCTCTGCCTGTGATATTCATTGATTTGTAGGGAAGCCTGTAACCTAATCTCACAAATGGCTTCCTCTGCTCTCTTCCTCATGCCAAAGTAAAAACCACATTAACCTTGCATTTAAGTAGAAATATTCATTTACTATCCTTGACTCCTTTCTTTCACCCTAGAATTAAGTGGACAGTTTACAGCCCAACGGTTTATAACCCGGTACCTTCAACACTCTTCTGGAAGTTGGGAGACTCAGGGTCTGCTCTTTGTAAACTCAGAGATTGCTGCCATTGTCTCCATGCATAAAAACATTGCACTTTTTTTTCCAGTAAAACAACCTAAGACTTCCTTTGATCTCTAACAATCAAACCACTGAGGCAATATCGGGCAGAATGCAGAACAGGTCACATTCTCCCTAAATTTAAGGCTACAGTCCCAAAATATAGTAATCTTATAGACCTCATTATTGTAATAGTTGTCTTCTATCACTCTGTCCTACTATATGGAATTTCTGTAGATGGAATTTCTTTGTCCATCCTGATCTTCATTCCAGTGTACTTCTTAGGCTAATGGCTTGTACACCAGCTGGTGCCATGCATGGATTTCTCAAAACCCATTAATATAGTAACTAGGTTTTCTGGTTGAAACTTAATCAATTCCAACAATTATCATGCTGAATTTTGCTTTATGAGTGGTTGGGCTTTTTTCTTTTCTCTTTTTAAGATATTTCATTATAACAACCACACTTTCAAGTCAACTACATCTGAAAAGTCTGTGATGCATAACATAGGGCTTGTGGCTGATTCAATGATATAAAGCTTGGCTATGGATGCTTTGTTGCACTTACCTTGCAATTTACAATTATTTAAAAGAGATGTCCTGATCGGGACCCCTTCCTCTGAAATCTTCAAAACACTAAAGGCGGAATCGTCCCAGATTTGCACTAAGTGTGGTAATGGGCAGGTAAAACAACGTTTTACCCAGCGGCTGCAATGGTGTCTTTTCACATCATATCGTCCCAAACCCGCAGCATTAATTATTAATTCCTGGGAAACACGCTGTTTCCATGGCGGGCGGGGTCTCATTCACCCATCACCTCCCCGCTTCCTCACACCGGACGCCATATTTAAAGTGTAGCCACGCACACACCTCTCAGTGCTTCCAGCCCAGGACCTGCTGCAAGGCAGACATGGTCCCGAAAGGCAAGAAGACTGCAGCCCCCAATGACGCATCCCTCAAGCGCTTTTTGGACACAGTGGAGGCTCGGTTTGATGTCCTCTACCCCCACTCAGGCTGCAGGGTGAACAGCAAACTCACTAATCTGGTAGCAGTGGTGGTCAGCACCAATGCCCTGCAAAAGAGGACAGACAGCCAGTGCCACTACAGGATGAATGCTCTCATACGTTCCGCCAGGGTAACTCACTCTTATCACCACTCTCAACTCACACACCCACAAACCCATCACACATCCACAGGGATCTCATACCTCGAGGGACAACACCACTAACTCTTACACACACCCTCACATCTCCATCAGGATCATAACCTCTGGAGCTCACATCCTCATCCTGTCCATGTCTCCGCTCAGCACACAAACATCCCACCCAGTGCCATGTGTCCTGCTCACACTCTCTCCATCTGTTTTCATGCAGGAGAAGCTGTTCACATCAGCAGGGAGAGGTTCCAGACCAGGGGGTGGAGTCGCCTACATTAGGCCCCTCATTCACTTTGAGGAGTGTGCCATTGTGCTGACTGGTGAGGATGTGGACCGTGCCTGTGGGGATGGTGAGGTCAGTGGTGAACACCCACCTGAGGATCCTGTACCGCATCATCCCCCTCTCAACGCAACTGTGAGTGTCTCTCTCTCCTGCTTTTGACTCTGCTGCCATGCACTCATTATCTCTACTGTGGTTCACAGGGAGCTCTGCCAAGCGAAAATCACCCTCAGGCAACCAGTCCCTCAGCTCCATCCACGTCCTCACCTCCAGCCAAGAGGACGCCTCCTCCATTGAGTCTACTCAGAGGCTTGCTGGGGAAGAGGCATTTGTGGAGTCCAAATCAGATGACGAGCCTCTAGATTCAGCCTTCCAACTCATCCTGGAGGGTCAGCACAAGGTGTGGGCACATCACACAGAGCTATTGGAAGCCCTCAACAGAGTGGCACGCGAGTTGGAGGAGTGAGTCCGCCTGCTCTCTGATGAAGTGGTGCCCTGATGTGCCCGTATGGAGGTCTCCATGGGGAGGATGGCAGTCACCATGGAGACTCTGGTCCAATAGAACATGGCGATGTGAGCAGATCTGGACTCCATCCCTGGAACCATGGGGAAGTTCCTGCAGTGACAACGTGAGAGGGAAATGGGGCACCTCAACGTCCCTCCAGGAGCTCCTTCCCCTCAAGGAGTCAGACCAGGGACCCCGGACACCCAAAGGGAGGAGGAGTGGCAGCTGGACAGCCCTGGGTCATCCACTCAGGAATCTCAGAGGCTGTCCTCTCTCTCCGAGTCCCCTTTGCCTGAGACCCCCTCAACCTCATCCTCTGTCACCACAGAGGGAGCAGCTGGTCAGCAAATGACCCTGGAGGGAGAAATGTGTGTGTGTGGCAGGGCCTTTCGGAGCCTGGTGCAAGCCTCTCCCATGCACATGGGTCCTTCACATATCACACTCACCTCAACATCCTGCACATTTTGAATGCTGCTTGCTGTGGGTCACTTTCAATTGTCCATCTGAGCTGACCTGTGTCTTCACCCACCCAATGATCACACTGCCATGCAACACCTGATCTCGCCCAGCACGATTGTTACTTCACTTTCGATTTAGACAGCATGGTTTGGATTGGTTTTATCGTCAGATCCCCCATCTTTTCCCCTCCCCCAGTCACCCATTTCCTTTCCCCATCACTGTTGACCCCACTGGCATCACCTTCCACCTCCCCTCTGTGACCGACCAGCCACAATCCTTTTCCATCGGGAATGTCCAGGTGAATGTGGACATTCCCTTCCTTCCCGGATATCCCAACCCCATCCACATTCACCTCCCCAACCTCCTTCTTCCCACCCCCGGGGTCCGTGTCTGCCTCTGAGTCCCCACCAACCCACCCTCACTGTCCCTTCTATCGCTACTGCCAAACCCTCACCCTCCCACCCTACCGCGTCCCTCTGCCCTTGGTCATCCTCACCATCCCCTTGTCCACACCCACCCTCAGTTTGCTCCCAGGAGGCAGCCATGGATTCATCAGCGCCCTCCCTATCATGTTCATCTGGAAATCCCCACCTCCGGGTTCCTTCCCCCCCATTGCAACCCCTTCCCCTCACCCCTGGACTCCCCACCTCTTGGTCCTCCCCCCCGTCAGACTCCACCCCCGCTTAGTCCTCCCCCCTTCCTGAGTCCTTCGGAAGCCCTTACTTCTTCTCCATCCTTACTTCTTCCTCCAGCCTTATTCCCTCCCCTCTCTGCACTCCTTCCTCCCCCTGGACTCACTCCCCTCTCCACAATCCTTCCTTTCCATGGACTCCCTTCCCTCTCTGTACCTCTTCCTCCCCCCCAAACTCCTTCCCTTACACCTACCTCTGAAATTGCTGGCTTCTCCCCATTACCCCCTCCTCCCTCCCACTTACTCCCTCCCCCCTCCCAACCTCTCCTCCTGACACCTTCATTCACCCCCTCCCAACCCCTCCTCCTGACACCTTCATTCACCCCCTCCCAACCTCAAGCCACCCTGACACCTCTTCCTCTCCCAGTCAATCCAAGACCTTCTTCTCCCAGCTCCTGATACATTTTCCTCCCCCAAGCACAGCCGGACCTTCCTCTCCACCTCCTGGACCATCATCCATTGTGAGCAGACCCTCAACGGTGACTTTCCAACTCCCGTGTGCTGCTTCTCAGTAGAGCCATGTCTATGAGAATCCACCGCACACCATGGACATTCCTCCAGTGCACCATTGCTTTCGGGCTCCAGCATCTTCTCCTTTGGATGTCCGCGATGTGAACAATGCAGTAAGACCCAACTTCTGCATGTCACTCTTGTCGAGAGGCGTTCTGCACCGGCGTGCAATCACACCGACGTGGACGGACGATCCAGCAAGCAGGGGATGGTTGGTTGGGGGTGGGGGGGGGGGGGATGAGTCCGGCAGGCTGGCCTTATAATGATATGCAGATGTATTACGATGAGGTACCAGAAGCCTGAGGGGGGGGGGGAACGCGGCAGCCATTGAGGGGCTGAGTGGACGATCGCAAGCTGATTTCACGACGTTGTGAAACCGATTATTGGTCTTCTCGCCATATTGTCCACTCACACCACCGAACCCACCCGATGCCAACGGGCACGGACGATTCCGCTCAGATCTCTTGTTTATGGATTTGACATGAGATTTGCTATGTTAATGTAATAGTTAATAAAAAGGGAATTAAACCATGGGTGCACCACCTTCTCAATAAAAAGCTATTTTTTGCCCCAATTTCCTAAGGGAAAAGGAATAGAAAGAATCGGTTCCATTTTTGTCATGAGGCAAATCATGTGCAAATGTTTAGATTATGGGATCTTGGCATATGGACTGTTGTAAACAAATGTGCCAAGGCTTTCATAAATCATTTTATGAGACATTTTAAAAACATTATGCAAAATCCAAATGCTTTATTATTCTTTGTACATGAGCTTGATTGGAAAGAATCCTGAACTTTGACATTTCCACAGTGGTATACACCACAGCCCTGATAAAAGAATTTCTGCACTCATGTGTGTCTACAATGGTTCATACATGCATTCGGGCCAAACTTAAAGGTACTTACATTTCAGAGCCATTTAATAGCCTTGCTTTGGATAGTTAAATAATTTTGAATCTGTCTGCTACCTTTAGCGTACTAATTACTTATACTGCTTCATCTCAAATCAGAGTTCCTCTATTTGCAATTTGAATATGAAAATTTAGTGATAATGGGGAATTCTCAATGTGTGAATCAATGTAGAGTTTGGATTAAACCAGTTTTTACACCTAATATATAGAATCAAAAAATAAATAGCATTTATTTCACCATAATATAAATAGAAAAAAGTATTAAAAATAAAGTGTCTCTCAGATTTCTATATAAAATGTACCTGTATCTGGAAATAAGCACCATAAGAAGGGTATAATCAGCCAATTCTAGTTACTAAGTCACCAGTACACAATTAACCCTTAATGTAAGCCCTCACACTACTTCTCTGGGACTCCACAGTTTGGTAATTTCATAAAAGCCAGAGAAACTGCATCACTAATTATCAGAAAATAATTTATTCTCAAACGCATCATGAAATACTACATTAAATGTCCCTTCCAACTATAATGCCAGCAGCGCCACAACTCCTTAGATTGAATCTCCTTACCGTATATGCAGGTTCTGCAGGCAAAAGCCACATTGATCAGTTTTATTTTATTCGCTCATGGGATGTGAGTGTTGCTGGCAAGGCCAGCATTTATTACACATCATTAATTGTCTTTGGTGGTGAACTGCCTTCTTGAACCGCTGCTGTCCATGTGGGTGTAGATGCATCCAAGTGCTGTTGGGAAGAGAGTCCCAGGTTTTTGACGCAGCAACAGTGAAGGAATAGCAATGAACAAGTGTGTCAAAATTAACGAAGACAATATGGAGGGAGTATACTACCATCAACCTGAGAGTTTATTTTTCTAAATTTTTCACAGAGCGTATTGGCTTCACTATCTAGGCCAGCATTTATTACCCATCCTTAATTGCCCTTGAGAAGGTGGTGGTAAGCTGCCTTCTTGAACTGCTGCAGTCCATGTGTTGTAGGAACACAGTTTCAGGATTTTGACCCAGCAACAGTGAAGGAATGGCGATTTAGTTCCAAGTCAGAATGTATGTGGCTTGTAGGGAAACTTGCAGGTAGTGATGTTCCCACACATCTGCTGCCCTTGCCTTTCTGGTGGTGGAGATCACGGGTTTGGAAGGTGCTGTCGAAGGAGCCTTGTTGTGTTGCTGCATCTTGTAGATTGTACACACTGCTGCCACTGTCAGTAGCAAAGGAATGAATGTTGAAGGTAATGGATGTAACGCCTATCAGATGGCTGCATTCTCCTGGATGGTGTCAAGCTTCTTGAGTGTTGATGAAGCTGCACTAATCTAGGCAAGTGGGGAGTATTCCATCACAATGTTGCGCCTTGTAGATGGTGGAAGGCTTTGGGAGTCAGGAGATGAGCTACTCTCCGCAGAATTCCCAGTCTCTGACCTGCTCTTGTAGCCACAGTATTTATATGGCTTGTCCAGTTCATTTTTTTGGTCAATAGTAGCTCCCAGGGTGTTGATAGTGAGTGATTCAGCCATGGTAATGCCTTTGAATGTCAAGGGTGGATGGTTGGATTCTCTCTTGTTGGAGATGGTCATTGCCTGTCACTTTTGTGGCGTATTTGTTACTTGCCCTTTATCACCTCAAGCCTGAAAGTTGTCCAGGTCTTGCTGCATATGGACATTGACTGCTTTCGTATGTGAGGAGTCGCGAATGGTGCTGAACATTGTGCAATCATCAGCGAACATCCCCACTTCTGACCTTAGGATGGAGGGAAGGTCATTGATGAAGCAGCTGAAAATGGTTGGGCCTAGGTCATTACCCTGAGGAGCTCCTGCGGTGACGTCCTGGGGATGAGATGATAGACCTCCAACAACCACAGCCATTTTCCTTTGTACTAGGTATGACTCCAATCAGCAGAAAGTTTCCCCCCGATTCCTATCGACTCCAGTTTTGCTGGGGCTCCTTGTTGCTATGCTTGGTCAAATGTGGCCTTGATGTCAAGGTCTGTCAGTCTCACTTCATCTCTTGAGTTCAGCTCTTTTGTCCACGTTTGGACCAAGCCTGTAATGAGGTCAGGAGCTGAGTGACCCTGGCAGAACCCATACTGAGCATCAGTGAGCAGGTTATTGCTGAGTAGGTGCTCCTTGATAGCACTGACAACGACCCTTTCCTTATTGAGGGAAATACTTAACTAGGCTGAAAGAAAGGAAGTGTACAATTTGATTCAAGAGGCCATAGGACAGCTGAAATGAGAAATGGCACTCAGGTGCTTTGGGTTTTTCTTATCTGGGTCAAGCAAGATGGAAGGAGCTTTACTCTGCATCTTCCTGTGCTATTCCTGATCTAGTTATTTGATGTTGACACTGGGTGCTTAAAATTGAAAGAGTTACATTCCTCAACAATAACATCTCTTAACTTGTCAAATCCAAAAATGGGAAAAAATGTTAGTCACAATAGTTGCAGTAAAAGTGTAAGGCAGTTTGTTACTGCAATTACCATTCAGGCTTTCTCCCCACTCTCTTCATTTATATTTACAGAGCATTACAGTTTCCATAGGGTACCTTACATAGTCTGAAAGTGATATAATGCATGCAGTGATTAGGAGTAACATGCCAAGGGATTAATTGAGATATCTTGCACTCAGAAGTGCACAGAGTTAGTACCATGCGCTCCTGTTCTTTCCAAAAGGTGGGAAACACCACACTATCAAACTGTATAGTTTAAGGTAAAGCTAACAATCAAGTTATTCACCATACATTACACCATACTGAAGCAAGAAACTGCATACTGCTTATAATGCAATGACATGTTATAACCTCTTTCTAAAAGCAAAATAATAATGTTTGAAATCTTATCATACTTTGACGAGTCTTTTCACCACATTTTTGAATATTGCATTGTGCTTCGCATTACCACAATCTGTAAATCAACAGTCTAACTAAGGAACCCACAAATATTTACTAAGTTCACTTTTAAAACCCCAGATCAAAGCAGAGCTTTCAGACTGGGCAGGTTCCTTTGAAGAAGATCCAGCTTCCTTTTTTTTATTCATTCATGGGAGGTAGGCATCACTGGCTGGGCCAGCACTTATTACCCATCCCTAATTGCCCTTGAGAAGGTGGTGGTGAGCTGCCTTCTTGAACTGCTTCAGTCCCTGTGGTGTAGGTGCACCCACAGTGCTGTTTAGGGAGGGAGTTCCGGTGTTTTGACCCAGCAACAGTGAAGGAATGGTGATTTATTTCCAGCTCTGGATGATGTGGAGGGGAACATCAAGGCGGTGGTGTTCCCCTGCATCTGCAGCTCTTGTCGTTCTAGATAGTAGTGATCATAGGTTTGGAAGGTGTTGTCTAATGAGCCATGGTGAATTCCTGCAGTGCATCTTGTAGATGGTGCACACTGTGCATCAGTGGTGGAGGGAGTGAATGTTTGTGGATGGGGTGTCAATCAAGTGGGCTGCGTTGTCCTGGATGATTTTGGGCTTCTTGAGTGTTGTTGGAGCAGCACTCATCCCAGCAAGTGGAAAATATTCATCACATTCCTGACTTGTGCCTGCAGATGGTGGACAGACTTTGGAGAGTCAGGAGGTGAGTTACTGTCCGTAGGATTCCTAGTCTCTGATCTGCTCTTGTAGCCACGTTATTTATGTGGCTATTTCAGTTCAGCTTCTGGTCAATGGTAACCCCCAGGATGACGTTGACAGAAGGGGATTCAGAGATGGTTAGGCCATTGAATGTCAAGAGGTGATGGTTAAATTTTCTCTTGTTGGATATGCCTGGCACTTGTGTGGCATGAATATTACTTTTTAAAATATTCCCTCATGGGATGTGGGTGTCACTGGCCCATCCCTAATTGCCCTTGTTCAGAGGGTAGTTAAGAATCAACCACATTACCATTGGTCTGGAGTCACATGTAGGCCAGACCCAGGTAAGGACAACAGATTTCCTTCCCTAAAGAACTTTAGTGAACCAGATGGGTTTTTACAACAATTGGTAATTGTTTCATGGTCATCATTAGACTTTAATGCCAGATTTTTATTCCAGTTTCACCATCTGCTGTGGTGGGATTCAAACCCGGGTTCCCAGAACATTACCCTGGAATACTAGTCCAGTGACAGTACCACTATGCCACCACCTCCCCTAGCCTCAATCCAAGCCTGGATATTGACCAGGCTGCATTTGGACATGGACTACATCCCCACTTCTGAAGATGGTTGGGCCAAGGACACTACCCTGAGGAACTCCTGTGGTGATGTCCTAGAACCGAGATGATTGACCTCCAACAACCACAACCATCTTCTTTTGTGTTAGGTGTGATTCCAACTAGCAGAGAGTTTTCCCCCTGATTCCCATTGACTCCAGTTTTGCCAGGACTCCTTAATGCCACATTTAGTCAAATGCTGCCTTGATGTCAAGGGCAGTCACTCTCACCTCACCTCAGGAGTTGAACCAAGGATGTAATGAGGTCAGCAGCTGAGTGGTCCTGGCGGAACCCAAACTGAGCATCAGTGAATAGGTTATTGCTAAGCAAGTGCCGCTTGACAGCGTTGTTGATGACCCCTTCCATCATTTTACTGATGAGACTGATGGGGCGATAATTGGCTGGGTTGGATTTGTTCAGCTTTTTATGGATAGGACATATCTGGGCAATTTTCCTAACTGTCGGGTAGTTGCCAGTATTGTAGCTGTGTTGGAACAGCTAGGCTAGGGGTGCAGCAAGTTCTGGAGCACAAGTCTTTAGTACTATTGCTGGAATATTGTCAGGGCCCATAGCCTTTGCAGTATCCAGTCCCTTCAGCTGTTTCTTGATATCACGTGGAGTGAATCAAATTGGCTGAAGACTGGCATCTGTGATGCTGGGGACCTCTGGAGAAGGCAGAGATGAACCATCCATTTGGCACTCCTGACTGAAGATTGTTGCAGATGCTTCAGCCTTATCTTTTGCACTGATGTGCTGGGTTCCCTCATCATTGAGAATGGAGATATTTGTTGAGCCTCCTTCAGTGTTGTTTAATTGTCCACCACCATTCACAACAGAAAGTGGCAGGGCTGCGGAGTTTAGATCTGATCCATTGGTTGTGAAATTGCTTAGCTCTGTCTATCACTTTCGGCTTATGCTGCTTGGCACATTAGTCCTAAGTTGTAGCTTCACTAGGTTGACACCTCATTATTAGGTATGCCTGGTGCTGCTCCTGGCATTTCTTCCTGCACTCTTCATTGAACCAGGGTTGAACCCCTGGCTTGATGTAATGGTAGAGTGGGTGATATGCCGGGCCATGAGGTTACAGATTGTGTTCGAGTACAATTCTGCTGCTGCTGATAGCCCACAGCACCTCAAGGGTGTCCAGTCTTGAGTTGCTAGATCTGTTTGAAATCTATCCCATTTAGCACAGTGGTAGTGCTACACAATACAATGGAGGGTATCCTCAATGTGAAGATGGGACTTCATATCCACATTGACTGTGCGGTGGTCATTCCCACCGATACTGTCATGGACAGATGCATCTGCAGCAGGCAGGTTGGTGAGGATGAGGTCAAGTATGTTTTACCTTCTTCTTGGTTCCCTCACCACCTGCTGCAGACCCAGTTTACCAGCTATGTCATTTAGAACTCGGCCAGCTAGGTCAGTTGTGGTGCTACCGAGTTACTCTTGGTCATGGACATTGAAGTCCCCCATCCAGAGTACATTCTGCGCCCTTGTCAACCTCAGTGCTTCCTCCAAGTGGTGTTCAACACAGAGGAGCACTGATTCATCAGCTGAGGGAGGGGGGTTGTGTGTGTGTGGTGGGGGTGGGTGTGGGGGCTGGGGGGAGGGTTGTGGTGGGGTGGCGTGGTGTGGCGCTGCACATGGGAATCAACAGGGGGTTTCCTTGCCAATGTTTGACCTAACGCTATGAGACTTCAGGGGGTCTGAAGTCAACGTTGAGGACTCCCAGGGTAACTCCCTCCTGGTGTTTACCACTGGGCCGCCACCTCTGATGGACCTGTCCTGCCGGTGGGACAGGACATACCCAGGGATGGTGGTGTCTGGGACCTTATCTGTAAGGTTTGATTCCATGAGTATGACTATGGAGACAACCCTCCCAATTTTGGCACTAGCCGAGGAGGACATTTCGGGGTCGACAGGGCTGAATTTGCTGTTGTCGTTCCTGGTGTCTCGGTCGATGCCGAGTGGACCATCGGGTTTCATTCCTTATAGACTTCGTAGGGGTTTGATACAACTGAATGATTTGCTAGGCCATTTCAGAGGGCATTTAAGAGTCAACCACATCGCTGCGGGTCTGGAGTCACGTGTAGCTCTGTGCCTCAGGGAGATTAGTTTGATTATGAAAAATAAAGAAAAAAGATAATTCATGCATTGTCTCCTCATGCGACAGTGTCACATGAGCTGGGACATGTGAATGAATTTTATTAAAAATTTTTATTAAAGTTTAAAAACCTGCGTGAAACCTCATCCCGCCCGTGGATGAGGTCCCATGAAAAATGGGAAGGCCGCCTGGGCTCTTCACCTGCCCTGCCAAGCTTAAGGTCGGACAGACAGCCCTGTTAATTGTTTTAACTACTATTTAAATGGCCTTAGTAGGCCTTTGACATTTGGCGGGCACGCAGTTGACTCTGGTGCGCGCCCACGGAACTGAAGACCTGAAGGATGCGCGGTGACTTCGGGACACACGCCTGATGTCACCACGTGTCATTTTAGATGTCGGCGAGCACGACCCCCACCCCCGCATGCCCAACAGAAGATTCTGGCCTAAGTCTGGGTGGACTTATTACAGCTGAATTCAAGGCACGCATCTTGAAGTAAAGTACAAATTGCAAAATTTTTGTGACCGTGTGATCAAGTTTCCCTCGTGGATTTGACCCTCCAGCACATATCACCTGCCACATCATAACACTTTGTAACCTTGGCTTGCACACTTGCTTCTAACTGCAAGAAACTGTGTTAGGCTAGTCAGAGCCAGTTTAAATTGATAAGGTGTCAGAATGTGTGAGAACTCTCTTTTTTAGGAATGTTTTAAATTAGCAGCTAACTCCAGATGCCAGAGACCAATTGACAATCAATTACGTGCCCTGGTAATTGGTCAAATGCTTTGTGAATTAGGGGACTGAATAACAGCCCATGGTATAGGAAAGGAGGTCAAAACCATGTTCATTGTAGTGGAGAGAAAACTGATCCAAAATGGAGGGACTACCTCTACTCAGGATCCAAAATGTACGAGAAGCCTGGACAGGGTACAGAAGGTACACCTCCTCCTTCAAGTACCTTGCTCTAAGAGGGTGTTGGCGACCATGAACCTCCATTGGATTGGTCCATGATGATGCTTGGCAAAGTACTGCAGGGGTTTGTCGTTGCCTTCTGCAGTCTGGCTGACCAGGGAACTCTCCCACTCTTACCACCTGCCATCAGGCAAATTGGAAGGATTTACAGGCTGATAACCAACCTACTCGGTCACGTTATGGACGTACCTTCAGTGCCCATCAAGTCCTGAAGTGGGCCGTGAATGCAGAGCTTCTGGCCCAGAGGTGGGGTCAGTACCACTGTGCCACAAGACCTCCACAGAAGAGACTACAAGAATTTAAGATGAATTCAGAGTTGAAAAGTCTATGGGACAAGTTCAGTTGTGATTTTTGCACGCTACGCTAATCAAAGCTGGAACGGGAAGTATAACCTGTTAAATTTTGTTAATTGCAGCCTAGTTCACTAAGCACATTAAATCTTCCCACCATGCCACAATTTGAAGATCTTGCTGTCAACTTAGTAATCACGCCCAAAACCCCCACATTCTCTACAGGGAGGTAATTAGAATATTAATTATTTCTATCACTCAAGAGGATGCGGTTTCAAAAGCAGCCCTTTACTGCCTGGAGGATTGTTTACTAAGCCAGATGTGAAAATTAGGACTATTTGAAGTCTCAGCTGACACAACAGCCCTTCATGACTGTGGCGATCACAGACAATGAGTATTTGACTTCTTGTACAGTACAAATTTTGAAATATCACCATTTCAACAGCCTACCACACTATCAAACAAACTTGACCCAATTAGATTCTGTATTACAAACAACCTTGTTTTGCCTTAAACCTATGGGTGGAATCATCCCAGACATGCACTAAGTGCAGTAATGGGTGGGAAAATGAGCGTTTCACCTGCTGACCACAACAGTGGCTTTTCACGCTGTATAGTCCCAAACCCGTCTCATTAGTCATGCATTCCCTGGAAACTCGCCGCTTTGGTGGTGAGCAGCCTGTCACTCACCTGCCAGACCGTCACCTCGCCGCTTCCACCCGCCGGGCGCCATATTTAAAGTGCGGCCACGCGCACACCTCTCAGTGTTTCCAGCCCAGGACCTGCTGCACAGAAGACATGGCCCCGAAAGGCAAGAAGATTGCAGCCCCGCGATTTGGTGACGCATCCCTGGGAGGACTTCTAGGCACCTTTGGAGTCCGCTGCAATGTCCTCTACCCAAGCTCTGGCCAAAGGAAGTCCATCAGCATCACCACTCCAGCTTGGGAGGTGGTGGCAGAGGTGGTCAGTGCCAATGCTGCACAAAAGAGGTCGGCCATCCAGTGCAGAAAGAGGATGAATGATCTAATCCATCTCATCACTCTAAACTCACCCACTCACAAGCCCATCACACATTCACTGGCATCTCACTCACTGCCAGCTCAAGGGACATCACCCACTCACTCTCTCACACACACACACCCTCACATCTCCATCTGGCCTCATCTCCTCCGGAGGCTGCCTCCTCAGCCCTCACCCTCTTGAGGCCACTTGCACAGATCAACATGTGCCCCACACAAACACACGCACCCTAGGATACCCCCCTTCCCCAGTAACGCCCTGTCCCTGCAGCCTCTTCCCTTGTCTGAGGCCACTTCTCCCTCTTCCCCAAGCAAGCCCTAGCCCTGCAGCCGTTGAAAAGCTACCCCCGCCTCACCAGACCAGAGGTAAGTGGAGACCTGCCTGTGAGCCCCCTAAATGTGAAATTGTGCTGCCTGCGAGGCCGGGTGCTGATGACTGTGATCGCTGCCCGAAATAAGGTAAACCTCAAAGTCCCAAGTGAGGTACAACTCGCCAAGTGCACATCACTTACGTTCAGTTGTGAAACACCTTGGCGTGCAATCACGGAAACGTGCTCGGACGATCCAGCATGGAGGGACGATTCCGGTGACGTGGGATTAGAATAATATGCAGATGTATGACAATGAGCTTCCTGATACGCAGCAGCGGGAAACGCAGCCCAGCGTTGACGGGCGGAGCAGATGATTGCAAACCGGCTTCACAATGTCACGAAGCCCATTTTTGTCTTTCCCGCCACGTTGTCTGCTCAGGCCCACCATGATGCCCAAGGCTATCGGGCACGGAATGTTCTGCCCTCCAGCTACCCCCGGCCTCTGTTCATGTGTTGGTTTCATTTCCTCCCCACACAAGGACGAAAGCTTTGTTTTCAGAAAGCGGCCAATACATTTTAAACTCCATCATAAAGAAATCCAGATATTTCATACGAAGAAGCTATGGTGGCGATTTTTATATTGTGAAGCGAGGTGGAGCTCTCCTCCCACCACAACTGCTGACTGCCTGTCTACACACATTTACTTTTTTGTTATAATTAACACAGAAAGCAAAGTATGGACGGAAGGCGGTTTGTTTGTTCGCGCTGATTATTGAAAAAGAATAAATAGGTCAATTCTCCAGAAAAACGTGTGCAGCATTTTGGACCTTGAAATAAATTTAAAACCGATGGAAAGCCTTGCAAAGATAGTTAGCTAATCAGAAATTTATACAGGAGTCCAGGAGGTTTCTCAGTAGCTGCAGCATCATATATCTTGTCATAAGCTTGGTTTAAACTACATTTCAGGAAACAATACATGTTGTGAGTAATGGTTTGGTCAAGCAAACACTGAATTAAAATAGCATTAGACTGTCCCATGGCACAATTGTTCCTCAGTTAGGTTGTAAATTGTTGCCTGGTTACAGGATACTTAAATTAAGCTGATAGGCAATTCTTTGCGTAAAGGTAATAACCTCAATGGTTGGAGCTGCAAGCCCTTCAGACAGCTGTATAATGAAGATTAAAAACAAAAAACTGCGGATGCTGGAAATCCGAAACGAAAACAGAATTACCTGGAAAAACTCAGCAGGTCTGGCAGCATCGGCGGAGAAGAAAAGAGTTGACGTTTCGAGTCCTCATGACCCTTCGATAGACGTTTCGAGTCCTCATGACCCTTCGACAGAACTGAGTTCTGTCGAAGGGTCACGAGGACTCGAAACGTCAACTCTTTTCTTCTCCGCCGATGCTGCCAGACCCGCTGAGTTTTTCCAGGTAATTCTGTTTCTGTTTTGTGCTGTGTGATGAAACCTGTTCTAGGTACAGCAGTTCAGCAACTGCTTTCAAATTCATTAGTGAGTACTTACGGAATTTGTAAATAGGGGGCGGAATTTTCTGTGCCCGGTAGCAGCGGGTGTGATAGGCAACGCACGATGGTGGGAAGGCAGGTCACGATCTTCTGCTCAGCTTGCCGACGGTGGGCTACGTTACCCAGCAACCGTCGTCAGGGATATCGGTGTATCATTGAAAGGCCATCCTGCCAGGCTCTTGGACCCTCCGCCATCAGGATCGTCTGTTCCCCCCACGTTGGCCGGAAAGCAGGTCAACGTATTTCACAATTGCACACGGAGTGGGGGGGGGGGTGGGGGTGGTGGTGGGGTGGGGGGGGGGCATGCAATTTGCAGCCTTCGCTTTGGGGGACCTGAGGTGAGTGAGCAGCAGCGTTTTCCACAGGGTTGCGGGGGTTCGCCTGTCGCTGCTTTGCAGGCTTCAGAGGCACCGGGGTTGGTGGGGGGTGGCTGGGTGAAGTGCCGCCCTGCCTCGGAGGCAACTGTTGCTGTTGTCGTGGGGGGGCGCGGTGTGTTTGGGGGGGTGGGGGGGGGGGTGGTGGAATCTGCCACCCTGGTGTTCGATCCCATACAGCAGAAATCGAGGTGGGGGGGCAGGGTAGGTTGGGATGTGGTCACGCAGTAGGTGGGGGGGCAGGGTAGGTGAGGGAAGCGGCCACACAGTAGGTGAGGGGCAGGGTAGGTGAGGGAAGCGGCCACACAGTAGGTGGGGGGGCAGGGTAGGTGAGGGAAGCGGCCACACAGTAGGTGAGGGGCAGGGTAGGTGAGGGAAGCGGCCACACAGTAGGTGGGGGGCAGGGTAGGTGAGGGAAGCGGCTACACAGTAGGTGAGGGGCAGGGTAGGTGAGGGAAGCGGCCACACAGTAGGTGAGGGGCAGGGTAGGTGAGGGAAGCGGCCACACAGTAGGTGAGGGGCAGGGTAGGTGAGGGAAGCGGCCACACAGTAGGTGAGGGGCAGGGTAGGTGAGGGAAGCAGCCACACAGTAGGTGAGGGGCAGGGTAGGTGAGGGAAGCGGCCACACAGTAGGTGAGGGGCAGGGTAGGTGAGGGAAGCGGCCACACAGTAGGTGGGGGGCAGGGTAGGTGAGGGAAGCTGCCATGCTGTAAGGACACCTGTAAAAACTGACCATCCCTCTGCAGCTGAGACAGAGCCAGGCGCAGCCACAGGGATATGATTGGGGTCAGGCTCCTGGCCACTCACACAAGCAACACGGAGGCACCAAAGCGTCACCAAGCGTTCCAGACCTTACCCAGCCCCCACCCCTGTATCTCTTCCCCCAACCGGCACAGACTGTGAGTCCATGACCACTTTACTGGACCGTGGAGCAGTTGGACTGCACACGTTGTACAATCTCCTCGACAACACTGGCCATGTAGCAGTCACTGCTGGAGACGCTCACAGTCCCTTACAATCTCAGCATCCCGGTTTGGACCAGTGTCACAGGCTGACAATGCAGCCATGCAGCGCACTCATCTGTGGCCATCCGAGGGGTGGTCAGCACTCTCCAGGAAGCATTAAGGGGTTGTCACACAGGGGCCGGGAAAGATGCTAAGTACACCAATATTAACCATGTCTCTCTCTCTTTCAAGCTGCAGGAGGACCACATCAGGAGCATGGAGCCTG
Organism: Carcharodon carcharias; assembly: GCF_017639515.1. NCBI lineage: Eukaryota > Metazoa > Chordata > Chondrichthyes > Lamniformes > Lamnidae > Carcharodon > Carcharodon carcharias. The sequence continues at coordinate 173,956,636 of NC_054474.1, read as the reverse complement.
GTGACCTAGCTGTATGCCTGATGGCCTACAGACAGCGAAGAAGATGGAGGAGAGAGTGACTGAAGCTCCCGGCTGCACAAAGGCAGGAACAGCAACCTCAGGAAGAAGGGTCCACAGGGCCTCCCGCACACACATTGCCCAGGAGTGACAGTGAGCCATGGCTGGTCAGCTCCTAGCGACACCCAGGGTCTATAGATGCCGCCTGCTATTCCTGCAGATGACCGAGAACCAGTGTCGCTGACAATTGCGCATGTCTAGGTACCTGGTGGCTCGCATCTGCCACTTACTGCAGGACTTGGTGCCAAGGGGACATGGAGGGCATCCAGTGCCAGCGGCTGTGAAAGTGACCGTGGTGCTCAATTTCTATGCCAGTGGCTCCTTTCAGGGCTCCACAGGTGACCTCTGTGGGGTGTCACAAGCCTCCACCTACAAATACATCCATGAAGTGATGGATGCCACCTTCTCCATGGCAACAACTATGTGCATTTCGCCAGGGACCGGGACAGCCAGGATGCCAGGGCCATTGGATTCACCCTGATCTCGGGATTCCCACAGGTGCAGGGTGTGATTGACTGCACCCATGTGGCGCTCAGGTCTCTGTCACTACACTCAGTGGACTTCATCAACCGCAAGGGATTCCACTCGTTGAATGTGAAGCTGGTATGCAACCGCCAGAAACGCTTTCTGCAGGTGTGTGCACGGTTTCCAGGGAGTGTGCACGATGCCTGCAGCCTGAGTCGCTCACAGATCCCTGCAGTCTTCTAGGGTCCACAGAGGCTTCAGGGTTGTCTCCTCGGGGACAAGGGCCACCCACAGAGGCCGTGGCTGATGACACCCATGTGGTGGCCTCAGACTGCAGCAGAGCGATAATGAGGCTCATGCAGCAGCTCACAACTTGGTGGAGCAAACCATCAGGACGCTGACGATGCGGCTCCAGTGCCTGATGGAGCCTTGCAATACAGTCCACAGAAGGTATCACACATGGTTGGCGTCTTCTGGACCCTTTACAACCCAGTGTTCCAACAGAGAGATGGGCTGGCTGAGGAGGAGATGGAAGAGCTGCATGTCTCCTCCAATGAGGAGGATGTCGATGGGGATGAGGGTGAGGAGGTCCTCGGAGGTGACAATGACGGGGATGAGGGTGAGGAGGACCTCGGGGGTGACAATGATGGGGGTGAGGGTGAGGAGGTCCTCGGAGGTGACAATGACGGGGATGAGGGTGAGGAGGTCCTCGGAGGTGACAATGACGGGGATGAGGGTGAGGAGGTCCTCGGAGGTGACAATGACGGGGATGAGGGTGAGGAGGTCCTCGGAGGTGACAATGACGGGGATGAGGGTGAGGAGGTCCTCGGTGGTGACAATGACGGGGATGAGGGTGAGGAGGTCCTCGGAGGTGACAATGACGGGGATGAGGGTGAGGAGGTCCTTGGAGGCGACAATGACGGGGATGAGGCCCTCGCACTGGGTTGATGAGGTAGGCGTGCTCAGGAGGCCCTCACAGATGCTAGATTTGTGGAGGATGATGACGACATGCAGTGAGGTGTCCCTACAGACCCTCATATTGCATCTGTGAATGTTTGACTCCAGTCTGGCTTATGGCAGCACAAAAACCCTCTGTGAGAATGCTCCTGTCATGGAGATGCAGTGGAGGCCCTAAAAGTCGCTTGTTTGCAGGAGGATGATGCTGACGTGCAGTGAGGGCACCCCATAAATCTTCACATAGCCTCTGAGAATGTCTGACTCCTGTCTGGCCGAGGGGAGGTCACTTGCGCTCTGTGATCAGGGCCAACACAGAGACGCAGCCATGAAACTGATCCTGAACTGCATCTGATCCTTTGTCCGCCTTCAGCACCTGAGCCCTTCAGGAGCACAGCATCAGTGGTCTCAGATACTGAAGAGATGGCTGCCAGCCCCATCTCAAAGGTGCTGAGAGCGCACAGAGAGAATGAGAGAACTCTGTGGTGCCCGCCCACTACATTCTGGCAGCAATAACAAGCACTGCCGAGGTGCAGGCATCAGTAATGTGTCCAGGGAGTGTGAGGTTGGACCATCACTGTGGTCTGAAGGCTGCACAGACACAGGGAAGAGCCCTGGACTGAGACACCTGCCTTTATCTTGTGCAGAAAGGATTCACATTTGAGTGACAAGAACACTGCTCACCAGAACAAGGAGCCACAGGCAGGGAGACATTTTTGGGAGTTTATTAACAATAATGAACAGTATGCACAAGTGATTAACACCCATGCCCAGGCTGTGTAACTAATTCTACTTAACTGTCCTAACCCTGCCGCTACATCTTGGTGCTCCCCGGACATCCACAGTGGAGGTGGAGACAGTCTGCTGACTGTGACACGCTGTCTGTGATGACTTTGGTGGGTGTCCTCTGGAGGGCCCTGGCCTGATTTCAGGGTCCTGCTGCGTGGCAGTAGCACCCTCCTCGGCCTGTGGAACTGGAGCTGCTGAGGTCACAGGATGAGGGGATTTGAATGGGCTGGACACTCCCGGAGTCACCGGCTGGATCGGCCTGGAGTGTGCCTCTGCTGATCCTCCTCCCTCTGCAGGCCCCTGGCTGAGTCCTTGAGGGGAAGGGGAAGCTGGAGTGAGATCGAGCTGCCCCACACCCCTCTTGCGTACACACTGTTGGATGCCAACTATGGCATCAGTGATGGAGTTGAGCCCGCGCAGCAGTGCAGGAGTGATATCCTGGACCAAGGTCTCCATGGTGGCTGCCATCCTACCATTGTTGACCTCGGTATGTTGGCATGTTGGCACTTTCACCTCTGAGTGAAGGTGGTCGGACTCCTCCATCATGACTTGCAATCTGAGGGGTGCAGCGGACATCCCTTCCTGATGTTCCCGAGTTTGCCTTTGCAGCTCCAGAGACTGTGACATGGCCGAGTCCAGATGCTCATCACCTGACTCAGACTCAGCAACGTTCTGGCCTCCAGCAGTCCTCCAAGTGCCGGGGACCAGGGGAGTCCCTGCCTCCACCTTCTGTGGATCAGACAGTGCGATGTGCTCACCAGATTGTGATCCCGAGGCTACTCTAAAGCTAGGTCCCACCGAGGTGTGTGTCTCTGCGCTGGTGGAGGGTGTGGGTGAGCGCTGTGATGGGACTTCAGGGAAAGTGCCTTCAGATTCCTCTTCAGAGGTTTCTTTGGGTCTTGATTGGAGGCCCTGGGTCATGGACTCTGTCGACTGTTTGGCAGATGTGCCTTTGATAGGAAGGAGAGATAATTAGTGCATGGCAGTGGCCTGTGAAAGAGGACACATCACTCACAGCATGGTTGTTGCACTGCTGGATCCTCACTTGGTAGAACAGCCCTGACCTCACATTCAGTACAGGACCGGTCCAGATTCTTGTCAGCCAGCTGGATGGCTCTGTTTTCAAAGTCCATGAGGACCTTGATTTCGGGCATTCTGCCGCCGGTCTGCGACCTCTCTCTCTTGTGAGTCAGTTAGTCCTGCGTGAACAGAGATGGAGCGAGTGTTAGCAAGACACCTGCCAGGCCAGATGATAAATGTGCCTGGCCTGTGTGGGTGGTGAGTGGTCCCATGGAAGGGATGAGGACAATGATGGTGTGTGTGAGAGAGAGTGAATGGTGATGTCCCCTGAACTGGCAGTGAGTGAGGGCCCTGAGGGTGCGTGATGGGTTCATGAGCGTGTGAGTTGAGAGTGATGCGAAGAGCGAGTTACCCTGGCGGAACGGAGAACATTCCTCCTCTTGCGGCACTGGGTGGCTGTCCTCTCCTGAAGGGCATTGGCACTGACCACCGCCTCCCAAGCTGGATTGGTCAGGTTGCTGCCCATCCTGCGGTCAGAGCAGGGGTACAACACATGCCAGTGGCCTCCATGGCATCCAGCAGTCACTCAAGGGACCACTCATAAACGGTTGGGGGGGGGGGGTGGGTGGGGGGGTGGGGGGGAGCTGGTGGCGATGAGCGGTGTTGCTGGTGGCTGCCTTTTAAACATGGCGGCCGGCATGATGCAATGGTCGGGTGATGGCGGGAAGGAGAATGAGAGTCCGTCAGCCACGGAAAGGCCATGTTTCCCGGGAATGCATAAATAACGCGGCAGGTTTGGGACGATGTGGCGTGAAAACCTGCCATTGCAGCCGGCAGATAAAACCGCTGCACTTATGGCAGGATTTTCCCAGATTTGTATTAAGTGTTCAGTCATATCAGATGAGGAAGTGCAGGACGACGGTTACCGAAACTGGAAATCAGATGGTTTTCACAATAGTAAGAAAGCAGTCAGTGATATTTTCTGCTTGTGGCTTCCCTGAACTCTGTAATTACACAGGGATCGACGAGTTTTCGTGGAAACTCTCAGTCATGCCCAAAATCTTCCCAACGTGATGTGGGAAGCTCCACTTTTTCACCATTGATGTTGGATGGTACAATCTAATAGTGCCTTTGAATCCTTATTTCAAACAAAGTGGATTTTGGAATGATATTAAAAGGAAAACATTTGAAGTGAAATTGCATTGATTTTTTTTTGCAGGATTAGGATAGGGCAGTTTTTAAAAAAAAAAACAATGAAACTATTTCATTTTTTTAAACCTTTAAATGATGAAATCTGCATCTGGCTTATTACATGTTGCTGACATTTTCATGAAAGCGCATTTGTAGTTAATTGCATTTCAGGAGCTAAAATGCCGTTTTCCAAAGGGGCTGTGTTAATTGTTATCTCAACTTGAGTTATTACAGAAAAAAGCAAAAAGCAAAATAAAGTGCATAAAATTTTGCTAATGATTTCTGAACTTGAATAAAGGAAGAATTTTCAAAAGGAAGACTCACTGATTAACTGTACTGTATAATTTTAGTGGCGAGAATAAAGAGAAGACTCAAGGCAATAATCAAATCATTTTTCATGAAATTCATGTATATTATTGAGATTGTGTGTGTGTGCGCACTTCAAAGTTGATCTAAACCATAATTCAAACTGCTATAAAACCTGCTGTTGTTACCTATAAAAAGTGGACTATCTAATTTGTAGTTTTTTTAAAATGAATTCGTGCCTTGTAGAAACAGAAGAAGGTACCGTCAGCAATGATTTCTTCATGGCAAAAATAATATCGCCTGCTAATTGTTGAGGAAATGGTCTTTCAAAAGTAAATATACAGGAAAATCAGCTGAGCGTGTAATTCTCTGTGTAGATGTAGAGGGTTGAATACCAATTAACAAAAAAAATGGCTGATGAAGAAAAGGTTTGAAAGCTTGTTAATGGCTCATTAATACTTGTAATGGTCTTGTTAAAGTGAGGAAGTTGTGCCGAGTTGTTCAGGGCATTGCGCTAACGTACTTTCATCACATCTGGGAGCAGATGGGCTCGGAGCAACATTTCAAGGGTGTTACCAGTCACACTGGGTGTGCACACCACCAGTCCTGGGAAGGTTGGTCAGTTCAGATACTGGCCCAGGCTGCGAGCAGTGCCTGAGAAGAGGGAAGGGAACTGGAAGAGGTGGGGAGGGGGGGGGATGGACAGCAGCCCACAAAATAGATGTGGAGCCAGATGTGGAGCAATCCCTTCAGAGACCACTGTTTTGGCTGCCTTGTTCTGCGTATAATAATGGCACGTGCTGTAGTCAGTCGCAAACGAATTCTGGAATGTGGACCACAAGCAGGCATTAAAGACTCCCTTTTCGCATGTGCAAAGGGCCTAATGTTTGTTTCATGAGCAGACTCCGGTCACTTTACAGAAACCTTTAGCAAATGGCACGTGAGCACACTGGATGGTTAGATGTCCATTCTGCACACATTGCTATATGTCATTGGTTCCGAAGAAGAGTCATACCGGTCTTGAAATGTTAACTGTTTCTCTCTCCACAGATGCTGCCAATCCTGCTGAGTATTTCCGGAACGTTCTGCTTTTATTGCTATATGTCAAGCTGGGCCCCACTTGTGCTCAGAATAATAGCAGAGGGTGTCTAGGGAGTCACGCCCAAGGCAGTGTGATAACCCATTGAATTGGTGACTCCAGGTGCCAATCCCTTGATACTGGGAAGGTAAGGAGATAGCTGCTAATTGTCTTTCTAGGAGGAAAGGTGAAAATAAAGACCTACGTGGGTGGTCAGTCTGACTGTTCTGCTGAGAGAAACCAAGAAAAGCCTCAGCATTTTATTATAAAACTAATGCTGATGAAGCCAGCATAGTCTTGATCTGTTTCAAAGCGTATGCATTTATCCCATTAACTTCGTTGCAGTCAACAGGAAAGCTACTTGGAACACTTAACTAAGTAATAGGTCACAATTTAACTTGTATTAGTTTGAGCTGTACATGGGTCATAACAAAGAACACTGTTATTTCATGCAGCAAGGATATATGAAAAGCTCAAGCACACTTTGCTCTGTGCTAAATATGACTGAGGTCTTCTCAGGCTTCTTGCGAAGATTTATAGCTGTTTCAGCCAGTTCAGCTGCCCCGGAAGGTTTCTTCAACAGATCTTCATTTGTGCTCCTCAATACTTTATTGAGTATTTCCATCTATTACCTCAGTCAGTTTTCCAACATGTGAGGGCAGGACAACCAATCCTTCAGGATAGTGTAATTGACAACTCAGTCCCAAAGAGATTCTGGCGGACAATAACTGGCAAACCATAATTCTGCAAAAGTTTCATGGAGGAATTGTTTTCATGATGGTAAACTCTCCACACAGCACCATTCTTGCCAGTGACACAGTAGATCTGTATTTATTTGATATTCAGCTGAGTGGAAAGTTTCCCGCTTCTACCTCCTACCCAAAATCCACAAACAGGACTGTCCCAGCAGACCGACTGTGTCAGCCTGTTCCTGCCCCACGGAACTAATTTCTCGCTATCTTGACTTCATTTTCTCTCCCCTTGTCCAGTCCCTTCCCACCTACATCCATGATTCCTCTGACACCCTACATCATATCAACAATTTCCAGTTCCCTGGCCCCAACCGCTTCCTCTTCACCATGGACGTCCAATCTCTCTACACCTCCAACCCCCACCAGGATGCTCTGAGGGCTCTCTGCTTCTTCCTCGAACAGAGGCCCGAACAATCCCCATCCACCACTACTCTCCTCCGTCTGGCTGAACTTGTTCTCACACTGAAAAATTTCTTCTTAAACTCCTCTCACTTCCTCCAAATAAAAGGTGTGGCTATGGATACCCGCATGGGCCCCAGCTATGCCTGTCTCTTTATGGGGTATGTGGAACATTCCTTGTTCCAGTCCTACTCCGGCCCCCTTCCACAACTCTTTCTCTGGTACATCGATGATTACTTCGGTGCTGCTTCATGCTCTCGTCTGGACCTGGAAAAATGTATTAATTTTGCTTCCAATTTCTACCCCTCCATCATTTTCACGTGGTCCATCTCTGACACTTCCCTTCCCTTCCTTGACCTCTCTGTCTCAATCTCTGGTGATAGACTGTCCACCAATATCCATTACAAACCTACCGACTCCCACAGCTACCTTGACTACAGCTCCTCACACCCCGCTTCCTGTAAGGACTCCATCCAATTCTTTCAGTACCTTCACCTCCGTCACATCTGTTCTGATGATGCCACTTTCAAAAACAGTTCCTCTGACATGTCCTCCTTCTTCCTTAACCAAGGTTTTCCACCCACGGTGGTTGACAGGGCCCTCAACCGTGTCCGGCCCATCTCCCGCGCATCCGTCCTCACGCCTTCTCCTCCCTCCCAGAACCACGATAGGGTCCCCCTTGTCCTCACTTATCACCCCACCAGCCTCCGCATTCAAAGGATCATCCTCCGCCATTTCCGCCAACTCCAGCATGATGCCACTACCAAACACATCTTCCCTTCACCCCCCCTGGCGGCATTCCACAGGGATCATTCCCTCTGGAACACCCTGGTCCACTCCTCCATCACCCCCTGCACCTCAACCGCCTCCCACAGCACCTTCCCATGCAACCGCAGAAGCTGCAACACCTGCCCTTTTACTTCCTCTCTCCCCACCATCCAAGGGCCCAAACACTCCTTTCAAGTGAAGCAGCATTTCACTTGCACTTCCCTTAATTTATTCTACTGCATTTGCTGCTCCCAATGCGGTTTCCTCTACATTGGAGAGACCAAACGCAGACTGGGTGACCGCTTTGCAGAACACCTTCGGTCTGTCCCCAAGCATGACCCAGACCTCCCTGTTGCTTGTCATTTCAACACTCCACCCTGCTCTCATGCCCACATGTCCATCCTTGGCTTGCTGCATTTTTCCAGTAAAGCTCAACGCAAACTGGAGGAACAGCACCTCATCTTCCGACTAGGCACTTTACAGCCTTCCGGACTGAATATTGAATTCAACAATTTTAGATCATGAACTCTCTCCTCCATCCCCACCCCCTTTCCGATCCCCCTTTTTTTTCCCAATAATTTATATAGATTTTTCTTTTCCCACCTATTTCCACTATTTTTAAATATATTTTTATCCATTGTTTTATCTCTACCTTTTAGCCTATTTCGACTCCATCACCCCACCCCACCCCCACTAGGGCTATCTGTACCTTGCTTGTCCTGCTTTCTAACCTTAATTAGTACATTCCTTAGATAATATCACCGCCTTCAACACCTCTTTGTCCTTTTGTCTGTGACATCTTTTGGTTATCTCCACCTATCACTGGCCCTCTATCCAGATCTACTTGTCACACCCCCTCCCCCCCCCACCAAACCAGCTTATATTTCACCTCTTCTCTATTTTTACTTAGTTCTATTGAAGGGTCATTCGGACTCGAAACGTTAACTGTGTTCCTCTCCGTAGATGTTGCCAGACCTGCTGAGTTTTTCCAGGTATTTTTGTTTTTGTTTTGGAAAGTTTACTTGTTGGGAGGGAGTTTCTTGGGTAAACCAAGAATGGACCTGGCATAATGCTGAGTAGATCTGTACAAAGGGAAGATGTACTCTGGGCACAGTGTGTCCTCAGGTCATTCACTAGTCATTGTAACTATTCTATGGGCAGAATTTTACATCCCACAGGTGGGCGCGCGCCTGACCCGATCGGGTGTAAAATTCCGCTAGAAGTCGTCAGGCAAGTGTCCCGATGTCACCCCGCGCTCACACGATATTTTGTTCGGTGGGTGTGCGCAAAAATCAGAAGCGTGCCCGCCGACAATTAAGAGGACCATTAAGCCCATTAACGGTGCAATAGTCTCCGATTTCTCGTGGCCCATCCAACCTCACAGTTGGCGGACAGGTGAATCGGCCAGGCGGACTTTGCATTTTTCATGAAGCCTCATCCAAGGGCGGGATGAGGTTCCCGGTATTAAATCAAACAAAAATAAAAACCTATCTTTATCATGTGTATGTTGAGGAGCCTGATTGTGATGACTGGACATCTTTCCTGATTTTTAAAAACTTTATTTCGTGGTTTTGGGGTCTGCCGCTCCCTGAGGCAATGCCTCTGCCCTTCAGGGGGCTTTTTCTCAGCGCTCGCCCACGCCCACGCCCACAGAAATGTCATCGCCCAACCCTGCCTCCCTCCCCCACCCCGGCAGCACTCAGCCTTTCAGCGCGTGTTTCATGCTGGCTGCCCGTTAACTGGCCGGTCAGCGTGAAGTCGCGGCTGGGGGCTGATCATTGTTGGCAGTCCGTTTCCTGACCGCTCTCAGGTCCACTGATCAGGCCCCTCCGCCCAGCTGACAATTCAGGCCTAAGAATCGATGTTTATTGGTTAAAATGTTTACTTTACTAAAATGGGAGTTGACACTGCAGACGAGCTGGTCTTTTGTCACTAAGTACCAAATAATCATATTAAGCTTTGCTATGTTATGTAAGACAGGTGTCCAATGTGATGAAAAGCTCTTCAATTGTGCCCCATTAAATTAATTCAATTGCAATCTCAGAAAATCACTAATGCACCATTTCAATTTAATGCTCACATGTTCATACCCTCATAAAAGTAGAAAGCACAAATAAACCATTTGAACCAAGGCCACTTTTGCGTTGCAGACGAGTGACTGTGGAAATTGACTGTTATACACATTCATTTTTAAAATAAAGACAATCTTCCTCCTATCCCTTCAGACTCATGTTTTGGAGGGATAAGGATGTTGCTGTATAGGGCCTCTTCTCTTGGCTACTCCTCAAAGTATCATTTTCTGGGGTTAGGGAAGAAGATGAGATTGAAGGGTAACCCCCTCATTAGTCTGCTGTCCTTTTCTTGGGCTGGTGCAAAAACTATGAACATTTCCTTATGGGAAACCCTAGAAATTTCCAGCCCTTGCAGCTGCCTGCTCCTTTCTCTCTCATTTATACCAGGGAACTGAGCACTCCCAAGGCACAAAGGAGATGAAAGTTGGCTCCAAGATGTCTAATGGAGATCACAAAGCAATTCCCAGGGGAGGCCACTCTTGGCTTATGCGTTCAGAAAGATCTGACAGCTCCCCCAATCATTGTTGCATTCAAATATTTCTGGCATAGTTCCATCTGGACAACCATTCCATGTGCTGATCACTCTTTTAATGTAGAACATCTGAATATCAGTCCAACATTTGCCATTTGTTAAGTTGACCTGGTGTCCCCTTGTTCACGTCACAATTTAAAGTAATATTTGGCGTTACCTTTTCCATAGTTTGCTATTTGTACATCTCTCGAAGGTCATCCCTTAACTATCTCATTTCAAAGACAAAATGCTCAGGTTTCTCCAGTTGTTCCTCATAACTCAGATCTCTAACATTAAGGATTAATCCAGCTCTATATTTTCCCAGACATCAGTATAGTTGGAATGGATTTTAATCAATTTTGTTTGATGAGGTTCTATTAAATGGGAAATAGTAATTTCTGCTAGAATGGGTCCAATTAACCATGAATTTCCATTGATCCAGTAAATTTTATTCATTATTTTCAAACATTTGAAACAAAAGTTATTCCCAGGCAATAAAACAAGCAGAATTTATAAATCCTGCTTTTACTTGACATTCCCTAAGGGAAAGCTACCTCAACAGGAAAGCTGCTAACAGGTTGGGTGGAATCGGCCCAGGTTTGCACCAAGTGCTGTGGTGGGTGTGGAAAACGACGTTTTACCTGTCGGAATCAATGGCAGGTTCTCGCGCCATGTCGTTCCCCTTCCTGGCGCATCCTGCCTCATTAATAATCCATTCACGGGAAACACACTGGACTGCTGGTGGGCAGACTTGGATTTCCCCGCCACATCGTGACCTTGGTGCTCCCTCGTTCTCAGCGCCATAGTTAAAGCACACCAGCACACAGCCTACTTCATGTCTACAGGGCAGGACTACTCCGGCTGATACACGTCCAAGATCCTGATTTAGTGACGCCCTTCTCGGGTGCCTGCTGGATGCAGTGGAAGGCCATTGCGATGTCTTTTACCCCTACTCTGGCCGCAGGGGACCCACCAGAGTCACCAATCCCTGGGAGGTGGTGGCAGTGGTGGTCAGTGCCACCGGAGCACTGAGGAGGTCAGCCATCCAGTGCAGGAAGAGGATGAATGCTCTCATCCATTCTGCCAGGGTAAGTCAACCACCTCATCACTCTCAACTCCCTCACTCTCAAACCCACCTCTCATCCACAGGGATCTCACACCATGAGGGACAACACCACTAACTTTCACACACACCCTCACATCTCCACCAGGCTCATATCCTCTGGAGCTCACATCCTCATCCTGTCCACGGCTCCGCTCACCACACAAACATCCCACCCAGCGCCATGTGTCCTGCTCACACTCTCTCCATCTGTTTTCATGCAGGAGAAGCTGGCTCACATCAGCAGGGAAAGGTCCCAGACCTGGGGGTGGAGTGACCCACATTAGGCCCCTCACTCACTTTGAGGAGAGTGACATCGCGCTGCTTGGTGAGGATGTGGACTGTGCCTGTGGGGATGGTGAGGTCGGTGGTGAACACCCATGTGAGGATCTTGCCCCACATCATCCCTCTCTCAACACAACTGTGCGTGCTCTCTCTCCTGTTTTTGACTCTGCTGCCCTGCACTCATTATCTCTACTGTGGTTCACAGGGAGCTCTGCCTAGCGAGTGACACCCTCAACCAGCCAGTCCCTCAGCTCCATCCAGGTCCTCATCGTCAGTGAAGAGGACACCCCCTCCATTGAAGAGCCAGAAATAAGCAGCCTGGAAGACCTATCACAGCGCGCACCCACACCCTGCACCAGCGCAGAGTCACACATCTCGGTAGGACCTAGATCTGGAGCAATCTGTTGCTCACCACAAGGAAAAGTACCCGCAGCAGGAGGAGGCAGGTTCAGCCCAGCTCCCCGGCATGCGGAAGCCAGCTGGGGAAGAGGCATCTGTGAGGTCCGAGTCAGATGACGAGCCTCTGGGTTCAGCCTCCCAACTCATCCTGGAGAGTCAGCAGAAGGCGGGGGAACATCAGACAGAGCTGTTGGAAGCCCTCAACAGAGTGGCTCAGGAGTCGGAGAAGTGTGACCGTCTGCTCTCTGATGATGTGGTGCCCACATGGGGAGGATGGTGGACACCAAGGAGACCCTAGTCCAGCAGAACACGGAGGTGTGTGCCGACCTGCACTCTATCGTGGTAGCGATGGGTGAGTTCCTGCAGTGGCAACACAAGAGAGAAATGGGGCACCTCCAAGACCCCCCAGGTGCTCCTTCCCCTCAAGGAGTCAGGCCGGGGCCCTCAGGCAGTTGGACATCCTTGGTCGTGCACTCACGAGTCCCAGAATCTGTCTGCTCCCTCTGAGTCACCTTTGCCTGTGACCCCCCTCAACTTTGTCCTCTGTCACCGCAGAGGGAGCAGCTGGCCCACAGGAGGACAGACAAAGCAAGCCGGGGCCCTCAAGGTGTTGACTCTTCAGGGGACGCTTGCCAAAGTCATCAAAGGCAACAAGGCCACCCATTGCACAGACTGTCTCCACCCCGGCTGCGGATGTCAGGGCAGCACCTAGAAGAAGCAGTAGGACTAGAAAAGTTAAGAAATTCTGAGCACAAGTGGTTGAATGGTGAACATATTTTCCCACTTTATAATCTAAAAGTATATTCACTTTCACTGAGTAATGTGTAATGGTGTTTTTCAGCTTCATTGACAGACTTGGGGAGTCCTCCCCCTACATTCTCCCCCCCCCAAACCACTAGCAGTTTAGCTGCAGGCAGCTGGGCCACTAGGGATTCTGGAGGGAGAAGTGTGTGTGTGGCAGGGCCTTTCGGAGCCTGGTGCAAGCTCCCCTCCCACACATGTGGAGCCTTCATCCACCCCCCTCATCTCACTGTCCTGAGCATTTTCAGTGCTGCCTGCTGGGATTCTCTTTCAGTTGTCCATCTGAGCCGACCTGTATCTCTGTCCACCCACTGATCACACTCCCAGACAGTTCCTGTACCCATCCAACACGAGGCTCCGCCCACTTTCAATTTCAACAACCATGGTCACGGTCAAATATATTGTCAGATCCCCCACCCCTTCCCCTCCTCCAATCACATATGTCCTTCCCCCCATCACTGTTGACGCCCCCCGGCATCACATTCCACCTCCCCACCATCACCTATCAACCCAAACCCTTGTCGCTCCTGGATGTCAGGGTGAACATGCACACTCCCTACCTTCCTGGGAATCCCACCCCATCCGCATTGACCACCCCGACCTCCTCCTTCCCACCTCCAGGGTCTGCTTCTGCCGCAGAGTCCCCACCAACCACTCTCAACTACTGCTACCGATGCACCCTCACCCTCCCACCCTACCAGCTCCCTCTGCCCCCTCTCACATTCACCATTCCCTCCTACCATGCCCGCCCTCGATTCACTCCCCAGGAGGCAGTCATTGACCCTGCAGACCCCTCCCTTGTAAGGGCACCTGGACATCTCCCCTTACTCCCTCTTCCCCCTGAAAACCTTCCCCCCTCGGCACTTCCTCCTCCCCCAAACACCTTCCCCTCTCCACAATCCCTCCTACCCTCCAAACACCTTCCCCACTCTGCACTCCCTCCACCTCCGAACAGCTTCCCCCCTCTGCACTCCCTGTCTTACACTTTTCTTCCCCCTTACACCTACCTCCCCAGTTGCAGTATTCCCCCTGTTACATCCTCCTCCCCCCGCCAACCTCACCCTGCCCGACAGCTTTGTCAATCCCGTCCCAAACGCACCCCTCCAGCCCCCCACCCCCAAGCCCCCCCCCGCCACCATGGTACACTTCCCCTCCCTCTCGCCTCACCAATCATCTGTAGCAGCCCATGGCCAAGACTGTGAAGTCCCGAAGCAGACGCGAGACATCAAAGGAGACCTCTCCCCTTTCCGAGAGCTGCTTTGTGGCGGAGCCATGTCCATGAGAACCCACCCAGCAGGCGATGCATGTGTTCCTCCAGGGTCCGGTAGATGGAGCGCTCCAGCAGCCCCTGCTCCTTAGATGTCTGTGATCTGAGCAAGGCCCTAAAGATAAGTCGCCCACACCATGGCTACAAGCAACCATCTAGATCCTCGAGCTGGAGATCTCGAGACGCTGCGTGGGAGTTGGGTCATTGGGGTTGGGTCGAGTGGCAGGTCAGCTCAACTGGACGACTGAAGGGGAACCCCGGTATGGAGTACTGACCGTGCTAAGTGGTATCAACAGATGAGTGCGTTAAGCGTAGAGGTTCAGCGTGCACGGGTTGCTTCTTGCACATGGCTCATTAGGGGCAAAGATCCTCCCCTCCCTGCACATGTATGATTCAGGGGGTTGTAGGCCCAGCTTTGGCTGTCCCCCTGAAGATGGGCGGGGAGGGGCGGTGGTTGGTGTGTGCACAGGCTTAAGGATTATGAATCGCAATTAAACCACATCAGACCTCTTTAAAGTGCAAGTGTAGTGTATTTACAAAAGTGTAAGAACATTAACAATGATAGCTCACCCGTGCAACCACATTCAAAATCATAACTTCTTAATCTTTGGTTCCCTACCACTTCTTGTAGGTGCTCCCCTGACATCCATGGCAGGGGTGGAGCAGCCTGCTGACCAGTTTGCCCGGTTGTCTTGGATGACCTTGGCAGGCGTCCTCTGGAGGCTGGAGGCCCTGGAGGGCCCTGGCTTAGTTTGGCTGCCCTGCTGTGGGGCAGCTGCTCCCTCTGCGGTCACAGAGGACAATGCTAAAGGGGTCACAGGCAAGCGGGATTCCAAAGGGCCAGAACCAGAGAGTCCTGGCCCAGAGGTGTTCAACAGCCGCTCTTTTGGGTACCCGGGGCCCTTGCCTGACTCCTTGAAGAGGAGGGGCACCTGGAGTGAGCGCAGACCTGTGCTTCATCGCATAGTCACAGCAAGATCCCAGGCTTGGCTACAGCGATGGAACGCAGGGCAGCGCACATCTCCGACACAATCTTGGCGTTTTGCTGGATGAGGTTCTCCATGGCCTTTGTCATCCTCCCTACAGAGACCGTCAAGCACGCACAGGCCGGAACCACTTCATCGGAGACCAGGCCGATGGACTCCTCCACCTCACGTGCCACTCTGTTGAGGGCCTCCGGCACCTTTGCCTGATGCTCCCCCATCTCTTGCAGTATATCCAGCACCTCAGGCAGGGCCGATCCCAGAGGCTTGTCATCCGACTTGGATGTCACAGATGCCTCTTCCTCAGCACTCGTCCGAGTGCCAGTGCAATTGGCTGAACCTGCATCTTCCGTCTAGTGGACACGAGTCTGTCTGATGACCACTAGAATGTGAAACCCTGCCTGAACTCGATCTAGTACCCACTGAGGTGTATGTCTCTGGGCTGGTGCAGGTGACTGCTGTGATGGCTCTACAGGTGCACTATCTTCCACCTCCCCAATGTCCTCGGTCCTCTGTGGGCTAGAGGGCTGACCTCTCCATCCGCACAGGCTAGGTCCGATTCCTCCCTTGCCGGTTGGGTTGCCCAAACTCAGTGAGGTTCTTCAGGTCAGGCTGGCCCCCTCCTGTCTTCTCTCTCTCTCTCTCCTGTTGTCCCTCAACACCCTGTGCAAACAGAGAAGATGGTGTTGAGATCTACTGGGTTTCAGGTATATTCTTCATTTGCTTCCAGTCTTACAAATAACTCTCTGGATTGTGTACCATGTGACTGATGCACTACAGGTTGTCCGCAAGGGTCTGGGGCAGTGTCCTCTAGAGCGGTGAGCCCACACAGATAGAAGGATAAGGCTCACAGAGGCATGTCAGTAGCGGTGCTTGCTGGTGCCCTCAATGCCTAAACCCCTCCCCCACCCAACGGCCCCTCTCCCCTAGACAGCATCTGAGCTCTGTGTGTGTGTGGAAGGGTCAGGGAGCCACAGTGGCCTCTCCACCTGCAGACTAGATGGACAGCAGTGGGCTTACGAGGCACCACCTTATCACGTTGAGTAGCCCTTGTATGATTGGGCCATGTGGATGGTGCCCTTGCCACATGTCCCTTCTATCATTCAGTGAGGTGCGTGTGGGCAGTTGAGGGTTCACTTACCCTGGCGGCACGGTTGAGGTCATTCATCCATTTCCAGAACTGCTGGGCAGTCTCTGGTGGAGGCCGTGGGCACTGACCACCCTGGCAACTTCCTCCGATGCAGGGTTGGCCTGATGGCTTGGCCTCTTCCTTTAAGAGTACAGGATGTCTCTTCCGGCCTCTGCTGCATTGAGGAGCACATCGAGGGAAGCGTCACTGAATCTGGGGGCCGGAGCTCCATGGGATCGCCGGCCCATCTCGTCCCTCCAGGGTGGGTTCGTGACAAAGAAGTTGATGTCCAGGCGCATTTTAAACATGGCACCCGGATTCATGCACGAGGACACCCAGATCCCTCTGCGCTGAAGCATACTGAAGTTTCTCTCCATATAAATAATAAGTCGCCTTTTTATTCTTACGACCAAAATGGATAACCTCACACTTAGCCACGTTAAAATCCGTCTGCCAAATTTTGGCCCATTCACCTAACCTGTCCATATCCATTTGTAAATTTATTTCTTCATTGCAATTTACTTTCCCACAAATTTTGGTGTCATCTTCAATTTTAGCTATAGTACCTTCTATCCTTGAATCCGTCATTAATATAGATTGTAAACAGTTGGGGCCTATGCCCCACCATGCCAACTATTGCCTCTATATCTATCCCCATTGCCCCTCATACCCTCCATGCCAACCCATGCCCCTCTGCCCACCATGGCCCTTTATAGCCCTAATGCCAACTTCATGCCCATTCATGTTAACCCATGCTCCCAAAAGCCATAATTTGCCCTTACACCTAACATGCCAACTCACCTGGTATCCACCATGGGCAGACCCATGCTGAGATTAAGTAAAGTTCTTAAGTGTCTATTGATGAATTCACTATTTCAAAAACAAACACATATGGCTAACAACAAATCACTAAATTTAACTTCTTTTAATCCTTATAAAAAAACAAAGATTGGAATTCATAGTACCATTTCAAAGAGTTTATAACCACTTGGAGCTGTCAATCAAACTACCTATTGTGATAATGAAAGGTTGCGAAATCCGTTATGCAGCACTAATCCTGTAATTATAATCCTCAGGCTTATATCAACAAAATGGAATAGCAACCACTTTTTTTCTAACACTGTGGGCAGTTTTCTCAAATATTTAACAAGCTGCAGTTTTAAGTGCCTTGACAACTTGACAGCTCCCTTTGACAGCTCTCTTGACAGTTCCAATGAGATTGATGGTTCCAATAAATTTTTATGCACATTCATGTATATTTTTAACAATCCCAAAAGGCACCTGACTTCCCCAAAGATGTCCTTGGAGCATATCCAAAATGGTACCGTACCTCTCCAAAGAACTGCAGCAACTTTAGACCTTCCCCTATCAGGTTGAAATTGCACAGGTTGTGTTTGGGACATCCCATTAATGAAAATAAGATAGTCTGAGGAAGCTGCACTTTATCATGTGCAGTTGCCTCCATGAATCATGGATGTGCAACTAAGAACCTGTCCCCATTCCACTGCTCCCACCTACAAAAATGGTAGGTGCCATGTTTAGGGACAGAACTTCTGGATTTGGGCTTCCACCACCATTTTAATAATGACTCAGGGGCTCTCCGTCTTTACAAAACTTCAGGCCTTTGTCTCTCAATCCAAAGTTCAACTCCCAATCCAGGACTTGAGCACAAAAATCTAGGTTGGCTTTCCAATGCAGTACTGAGGGAGCACTGCATTGTTGAAGTTGCTGCCTTTCAGATGAGATATTAAACCAAGGGGTTATCCCTGATCTCTTGACCAATATTTATCCTTCAATCAACGTCACAAAAAAGCAGATTGTCTGGTCATTATCACATTACACTTGATGGGAATTTGCTGAGTGCACATTAGCTGCCAAGTTTCTTATATTACAATAGTGACTACACTTCAAAAAATACTTCATTCATTGTAAAGCACTTTGAGATGCTTTGATGCAAGTCTTTCTTTTTGGTTTTTTTCTAAACTTGCCCACAGTAACCCCCTTCATACTTACCCAGCATTAACCCGAGTGGAAAGCTTTTGTGGTTGCCCTCTGCAGAACATTAGTAGAACTTTCAACTACACTGAGAGTGTAAGACAAAAAATATCTAATTGGTTGCAATCATACATTTTGCCTGACACTAACCTCACTGTTAAAGAAAATGGAGTGGGGTGTGTAATGGGCAGGTGATCTGTTGCCACCTGTTTTGCAAACTGCCAAAGTTGAATTTCACTCATATATCATCCAGTTTCTCTTATTTATGCACTATATAACGTTAGCTTTCAACCAGGTCTGAGTTACTGCTTTCTAATTGAAGATTTTTCCTCACTTACTTCAGTTGCATTACATGTCAAAGGAACAAAGGAGTCGTTCTCAAATGTCCAGTTTTTACATTCATTGCTACTGGCAAAGTTGGTCTGTCTGTTGAATTCAATATAAGCCGTTAGGATGATGTCTTTCAAGTGTTTGTTGTCTATTGACTTCAATAAAGTCAAAGGCAGCACAGATTTGTTACTCTTCCACAATGTTCATCAACCTGCATTCCACTTGTTCGTTAGGAAGTAGCTTTGGTTTTAATGTTTTCCAGCCAATTGTTAGTATTAATAATATGCCCAATTCATCCGATGCTATGATAGGAGTTTCACATTTCATTATTCCATGTACCTTAAACAAATAAACAATCACTGATGAAAATTAACTAAGTTTTCTCCCTTAAAAATAAAATATTCTAAATGCTGTACCAATGTTTGTCACAAATAGTTAATGAACTCAGCATGCATTTCATCAAAGACAGAAGATTTTGAAACTTACTCATCACTGTCTTGTTCCTCACTTGCTTTTTGAATAATATAATCCAAAATAATTTTGCTTCAATCCTGGTTGGTTTGATTATAAAGTTCATTCCTGGACATTTAGTTGGAAAATAGTTTAATTCCCACCTTTTGTTGCACCTGAGCTTAAAGTATTGAACCTTTCATGTCATCTGTATAATTTAAATGAAGCTTTATATTGCTCCCTTACTTGAATCGGTGCAAGTGCTTTGAGGTTCTTTTCTATCAATTCAATTTTTGGTTCTTTACCCCCAGAAAAGGTGGTCTGAAAACTTATTCCAAGTGCTCATATCTAAAAATGACACTTCTGAAACTGCCAAACAGTTTACCTTGACCAAGAGGAACATTTTTAATTACAGCCCTCAATTACATCCCTCACCAAGTTTTCCACTTGTTGTTATCTGTTACAATTTGAGCTTAATCTAGAAAATGTTTGGCCATATGTAAGCACTTGTTCCTTAGGAATCAGGATGTGTCTTTGTGCTTTTTATTGTTGCTCGATCACATGTTGGACTTCAACTGCTTATCATGGTCATTTTGGAAAACAGGCCAAACACTTTTCTAACTGGATTATTCACTCCATTGTACACATCTTGGCTCCTTAACAGCCAGCTTTTCAGTGCTGCGAGTGCCGTCTTAGCTCCAAAACAGTGTCCTTGGTGCACACGCTCACTTCTGGTAAAGCCATGCTGGACCTCATTTCTGTGAGCATGTTAGAGTGTCATCGCTGGTGTCCTTTGCTGGAAGCGTGCAGAGCAGACAAACTGTGGTGTTAATCAGCGTGTAACCGTTTTGGAGGTCAGCACCCCACTGATGCTGCCTCTTACACTCCTACAGCCGAACACACACGCGCAGCAGAAAGCTCCTCCCCCTGCCACCTGTAAACCAATTCCATTTAATGGGAGCATCAGCTACTTACAGGTTAGTTGCTGGTTGATTTCTGCTGGCTGCTGCTGCAATTGTAGATGTGTTTGGTGGTTTCCGGAGTTGTTTAAAATTGTAAAGTCACAGAAAGTGGCAAGGCAGGTGCTGAACGGTGTCAAGGATTCTGCACAAACCATTTGTTCCCAGGAAAGGGTGCAGTAAGTATAACCCCTTGGACTACAGGATGACAGGGAGATTAAAGAGTGGTGGCAGAGAGTAGGACAAGCTACTGGAAGAGGGAGGGTGGAAGATCTCTTAGCAAGAGCCCACGTCCACCAAGAATACTCAGGAAGCAATTCTACCTGAACCTTAGTGAGAAATAATTTGTGTTTCAGTGGGGATGTCCTCACTGAAACCTACTGCAACAACTCAGAGGAGGACAAGGATGGCATTGCCAAGGTTTGTGAAGGCGACAGTGCACTTTTATCCATTGTGCTCCTTCCAGGCTGGAACAAATGATATTTGCTACATCTCCTAGTTTGCCACTCACTGTTTTCCAAGAAAGCTTAATACATTTCAGGGAAGAAAGCTGACTAAGCACATGTCTTTGAGAGGATATCAAGCACGATGCAGATGCCACTGACTGTGTGCGCATTGCTTCGCAGGTGCTGTATTCCTGCTCTGAGATGCACCACAAGGATTCCATTCCTTCAGCATCCGTCAGGTGTGCAACCATACACTTCCTATCATGGAGATCAATCCTGGCAACCATCATGGTACCCAGTCATTCTGCAGCCAAACACTGTGCCATCTGCATTTGAATGACCACGAACCAGATGGTGGTTACTGGGCGATAGGGGTTATTCTTTGATGACCTGGTGTGACACCCATGCATTCTTGGGCAACATGCAGAAGTGATCATGTAGACCACTCGAGTGCTGAAGCAACTCCTCCACTACCTGTGTTGCTCTGGAGGAGCAGTGCATTACTTTAAAAGAGTGTGTCAAGATTTGTGGTGGCCTGAAACATGCAGCGCAGCTTTGGCATTATGAGGGCACAGCCCTGGCACCAGCGATATGGTGACCAGCTGAAGAGCAGGAGAAGAAGGCACCTGACACAGTCCTTTTCTGGCTGGGCTGTTCATGATCAACTCAACAGCGATCCCACTGAACGCAATCCCAATTCTCCTTTCACTAACAGTCCCACACCAATAACCATCAAAAGGCACAATGCAAAAATAAAAGTCAACACAAAATAAAGATTCCAGGCCAAATTTATAAATTAAACCAAGCCATATTGCAGACATCAACTAATGTATTCCCTTAATGCTTGCTTTCCTTGTGTCTTTTCTATGCTAGTGCTCCTAACAGTGGCTACTGTATGGCTGGTGCCATGAGCACGATAGCTTAGAGATGAGAGCTGCATGTGGTGGAGATTGCAGATGGCCTTAAAGGATAACCTTGTGCAGCTCTGGCAATAGAAGGTGAGGTGAGAGTGACTGCCCTTGACATCAAGGCAGCATTTGACCGAGTGTGGCATCAAGGTGCCCTAGCAAAACTGGAGTCACTGGGAATCAGAGGGAAAAACTCTCCATTGGTTGGAGTCATACCTAGCACAAAGGAAGATGGTTGTGATTGTTGGAGGTCAGTCATCTCAGCTCCAGGACATCGCTGCAGTTGTTCCTCAGGGTAGTGTCCTCGGCCCAACCATCTTCAGCTGCTTCATCAATGACCTTCCTTCCATCATAAGGTCAGAAGTGGGGATGTTCACTGATGTTTGCACAATGTTCAGCGCCATTCGTGACTCCTCAGATACTGAAGCAGTCCATGTCCAAATGCAGCAAGACCTGGACAATATCCAGGCTTGGGCTGACAAGTGGCAAGTAACATTCACGCCGCACAAGTGCCAGGTAATGACCATCTCCAAAGAAAGGTGCCCCTTGATGTTCAATGGCATTACCATCACTGAATCCACCACTATCAACATCCTGGGGTTACCATTGACCAGAAACTGAACTGGACAAGCCATATAAATACTGTGGCTACAAGAGCAAGTCAGAGGCTGGGAATTCTGCAGAGAGTAACTCACCTCCTGACTCCCCAAAGCCTATCCACCATCTGCAAGGCACAAGTCAGAAATGTGATGGAATACTCCCCACTTGCCTGGATGAGTGCAGCTCCCAAAACACTCAAGAAGCTTGACACGGTCCATGACAAAGTAGTCTACTTGATTGGCGCCACATCCACAAACATTCACTCCCTCCACCACCGACGCACAGTAGCAGCAGTGTATATCATCTACAAGATGCACTGCAGGAATTCACCAAGGCTCATTAGACAGCACCTTCCAATCTCACGATCACTACCATCCAGAAGGACAAAGGCAGCAAATAGATAGGAACACCACCATCTGGAAGTTCCCCTCCAAGTCACTCACCATCCTGCCTTGGAAATATATCACCGTTCCTTCACTGTTGCTCGGTCAAGATCCTGGAACTCCCTCCCTAACAGCACTGCGGGTGTACCTACACCACATGGAGTGCAGCGGTTCAAGAAGGCAGCTCGCCACCACCTTCTCAAGGGCAACTAGAGATGGGCAATAAATGCTGGTCCAGCCAGCGAAACCCACATCCTGTGAATGAATTTAATAAAAAGGCCTGCCTTTGAATGGCACAATCTTGGAACAGGTAGCAGCAGCCAGGGCTGGTTGCTGACAGGGGACAGCAAGGGTGTTGATGGAGTCACAGGGCTGGGAAGACAAGCAGGTTTGCCTCCGACAGAGCCTCTGCCATTCCCTTGGTGTGGCACCTCAGATGTCCTCGTAATCTTTCAGAGGACAGATGGCTGGAATGCTGTGACATCCCACAAGCCCATTGGAACACTGGAATCCATAGCCATGGTGGCAACAATTTGAACTGCCATAGTAGCAAGTTGACCTTGCGTTAAACGAATCAGGGCTTCCGCCGCAGCACCCAGATGTTGGGTGACTTCTGCTCGTGCTGCCGCGTAGCTGAGTCATTGGCCGTCAGACGCTGCATCATGGTTGCTTCCACATGTCCTCACATAGCACCTCACTTCCACAGGACTCCAAGCTCGTCACAAAGCCTGTGCCAATTTGGCGGCAGTCTCCCCCGTGCTCCTTGACATTTGCACAAAGATATTCTGGCAGGACTGCCAATGTACCAAACACCTTACTGCGTATACCTACCAGCCTGATTCTCAGCCCACCTCATCTAAGTCCTTATCTGCAACAGGATTCATGTTGCAACTTCGCCCTCCATTTAGCTGACACTTGTACTAACCTCGAGCCCTGCTCTGGCTGCAGTCCACAGGCTCAGTGTCTCACCACATGCAGCTCTCACCTCTAAGCTATCGTGCTCGTGGCTACCTCTGTGAGAGAGAGAGAGAGAGAGAGAGACTGATGGTGTTACTTCTTCATCACTGTCTTCCTCCCCCAGTTCTGGCTCTGCCTGGCCAGACTGCAGTTATTGGGTATCTGAAAGGAGAAAGGGATAAGGGGAGGGTCATAGGGAGGACAAGAGAAGAAAGCAAGAGGTGCATGCTTATACCATCAGCAGCTTGTAAATAAAAAGAGATTGTGGCGTGAGCAGCATTTGGGATGTGAGAAGGAGCAATTGGTAGGAGGTTAAAGTCATCTTCAATGGATGCAGCCAAGGCTTTAGCGAGGGTTGCTCCAGTGATGGCAGCCAGTGGGGTAAGAATATGCAGCTGCACTGCCACCTGCTGGTTAGCTCCTACCGCTCCCATTGCAATCCAATTTGTCCTGTATGAGGGAAGGTATTGGATCAGTGAGTGTCGTGCAATCTGTTGGGGTGATGTGGCTGTCATGGTTGAATAGCTGGCAGTGTGTGCAGGCTGTGAGACGTGGGTGTGAGGCTTTTAGCTATGCTGAAGTTGGAGGGTGAGGTGAAGCTATGAAGGGTAAAAGTTGTGGTTGATAAAGATTGTTAATAAGTGAGTAAATGGGCGTCTAATGCATTGAGCTGTCGTGAGGCTAGTAATATAGTTGGTGGAATATGGCATTTGAAGATACATTCACTGATCTTCACCCCTTGTATGAGGTCATTGAACTTTTTGCAGAACTCGATCCAGTCCCCGGGGCTTGATTCCTGAGGTAGAGGCATTATGGCTGTCCAGTCCACTGCCTTCACAAAGTGCCTTGAAGGCCTCATGGCCCTCCTGTAGATAGAACTCTCCTCTTCCCCGCCTTCTCCACCAAGCCATCCATTACAGCTTTTGGCCATGTTGTGCCACAATTCTTGCTCAGATTCTCTTCCACAAACACGTCCAGCACTTGCTCCAGCCTGAATGGACTTTAGAGATATCAATTCCCTTTCAGAGGTGTAAGCTAGCTTTAAGTGGTGCTAGCTTCATGTCAACTCAGGTCCCTGCTGAGGCATACAACCACTCAACAGCGTATTTAGCACAGGCTGCAAGCAGCAATTATGCAAATTAGCAGGCAACATAAAATTGTTCCGCTGCCTCCACCAAAAACCAACAGGAGCTGGTTAAATGCGCATCATGGCCCCTGGGGACGATTAGATTTTGCTGCTTCCTATCTCTGTAGTCTCCTCCTTGCCTGACAACTCCGAGATATTTGTGCTCCTTTAATTCTGTCCTCTTGAGCATTCCCAATTGAATCGCTATACCATTGATTAAACCTGGGACCTATTCATCAACGGTTAAACAATCAGATAAAGTTCTTAGTTGCAGAGCTTAAAATGTAACAAATTACTTTTTAGTCTAATTCCTTTACTTCCTAACTTGCAGGATTTATGTATGTGTACATGTATAGGTTTTTTTTAACCATCCCTAAACTCAACTAAATAAACTAAAAGTTATCAGTAACCTCTTTTATACCACAGACTCCCCCTTGATCTAAAAACATTCTCCTGTCCTGCTGAGTTACAGTGTGGGTACAATATTCACCCAGACAATTAGATTATTTGAATCATACGTGAATAGTTGGAAAAAGTTGATGTAAAGGTAAAGTCACTAAACAATTTTGCAACTAATACAGCATATTAAAGATTAGTTATTCAAGAGATCTGGTCATATATGGCAAATGTTGACTTTTTAACTGAATACTAACTTCAATTTTCACTGTGCTCTTTTAAAAAAATGCAGTTAAATTAAATTCCACTTGAATGGGGAAAAAAAAACAGGCACAAAATATTCCTGTCATCACATCATGATATGGAACAAAACAAATTCCTCAACTTGACAAGTGGGGAGTAAGAAGGACGTTCGTTACTGTGCCTGTCTGTTTAATTTTGCATTGACTATTTTTTTTCAGGTGTGTTGGCTAAACACTTCATTTGGGGAAAAATTATCAGCTGAAATGTACCATAACATCTTTAGCCAGAAGAGGGCATGGAGCACCAGGAACCTCTGTTTCCTAGCAGAGGAAGCTAACAAAGGACATGGATGTAACAGCATTACTGTTTCCAGCAGTTACCTCCATTATCGTGCATATTAGGTTCCATCTGTGTGCCGGTTATGAAATCTAGCTGTTAATTTCCAAACTACGTTCATTTACAATCTTGAAATCTAATTATACTGAGAAAAGATTTTAATTTTGGGAAATTAAATGGTGTCAATTGGACCTGATGAAATATGTCCATTGATCAATACCTGTTTCTCCATGATTGAATATGCTGGTCAAAAGCACGTTTATTTTCCCCTGTTGCTAACCATTCTCTTTCTCTATCCTTTTATTCCAGATTTGAAGCCTGAAAGAATCCAGGGCTCTGTCTTAAGAGGTCAGCATTAGCATGACTCAGCGATGAAGCTTATTTACTGGTTTAATCTAATCAATGTTCCTCATATAGCCTAAAATGATGTAACACCATCAAGGGCAAGATAATCCTGGGATTTATACATTAACCCAATTTGTGAAAACTCCAAGATGCATCTTCTTGTTAGCCTAATGTTAACATAATACAGACACACACTGTAATTTAACGTACGACATTTTTAATATTAAGATTTGCCCAGTTTTTTTTTAAAAATACATTTAACTGTAATCTCTTCCAAAATCTAGAATTCAATTTTGTGCCAATTTCTCACATTTAAAACTAGAAAATGAGTGATTTTTGCTAATAAAGGTTATCCTGGAGAAGAAGCTATTACAATGGTACTGTAGCCTGAGGCTTCATATAGTAGAGTAACTGTGGCCGTAACATTTACTCTACAACCTGAAATGTGAAATCTTAAAAATGCTAATGTACAGAAAGAGATACCATTATCAATAGGCAAGGACTGCAATAGTGAACAATGGGTTCAAGAATTATGGAATTGACCTGATATGACTATCACGGGGATATGCTTTTTGAAGATTTCTGATTTTTTCACTGGCTGGATTTAAAACTGAAACCTTATACAGACAATTGTGATTTCTTAAAAGAAACAGCCCAAACAGGCCAAGCTGCTACAAAACACAACTTGGCATTCCAAAAAGTTGGAATGAAGACAGAAAATCAACCCCCCTGGCGAACGTAGAAGATGCCATCTCCTGACTATTCACACCACACTGAGACTTTGCAAATGTTTCTGAGATGAGACATCAAAATTCAATCACCTGGTCTGAAACAATAACTGCAGCAGACATGAACTAATCAAGTCCCTCTGGAGTGTACAGCCAGCAAGGCATTTCAAAGGGTCCGAGGAGGAAGTAAAAAGGACCATGCTGTACTGAAGCAGGCTGTTGAAGCCGTGTACCTTTTCTCTCTCTCTCTCTTTCTCTCTCTCCCAAAGTACTGCAACCAATTTGTAAAGTGACCACCCTGAGCAGAAAACGACCGTGAATCAGGACCTTTTTAAAATAAGGAAATCTGCTCCATATGACTGCATCCAGGAGAACAGCTAAGCTAATTGGCTGCAACATTAAATCTCTTCATCAAGACCAATAAAGGAACAGCTAACTGTATACTCCATTTTTTCTTTCACGGACTGTAAAATCTGTATAAGCCTACCCTCTCAGTCTGCCATCTGTAGTTGTGTGTGCGTGGGCCCAGGAGAATGTATGAATAGTGTCATGTTTTTCTATTTTTTTTTAGCTCAGGAATAGTTTCAATAAACTTACCTCGTCCTTTGTTTAACCTAAGAAAACCTATCTGAGTAATTCTCTACAACCTCGACACGTAAATAGCGGGACACTTATAGAATTGGCAAAGCACATCCTCTCTAAATTATTTAAAAAAACAAACCCTGTTAGGGTCAAACGAGGAGTGGGAGAATAGGGGAGTCATTTCACCTCTCCTCATATATTCGTAACATGATCTACCTAAGCAAACTTGTGACAAGAAAATCTCTTAAATGTGCAGCTTTTTTTTTCATTTTGATGAGCTTTCATTCATGCCAGTGGGAAACTATCTTTTCCCTAACTATTGGTAGTATTCACTGAAGGATATCCATTTATTTGGTGGTCTAAAAATCGAAGGCAACTAGCAAGAAAGTCCAAGAGTTATTTTCTTGCAAGTGGCAAATTTTCAGCGAATTGGGTCAAGTTTTTTGATCCAGGATTAATAATACTTTCCACTGTTGCTCGGTTACTCATGTTCATCAGATAAAATTTCCAAAAAATATTAGTAAAGGTGGTTCCAGTTAAATGCCTGACAGTATTAAAGTGTTCATGGAATGAGTGTGGGTTGCCAGCATCTATTATAGGCTGTAATTACTGGTGCTAAAAGCCTTGGACAACTATTAAACAACCTACCTGAAATCCAACGTGTAATAGGTAGTCATGCAAGCTGGTATGATGCTCTTGTTACAAAAAATGACTGTTAGATTGTAATGCAAGTTTCCCGGGTGACTAGAATCTTCAATTTGATTGGTACAAATGGCATCACACCTTGTCATTGCGAATTATGGAACTTACTCATGATGGTCCTCCTTTAACAGATCCACTAAAGCCCCAGCTCAATATTGTCACTGGAGACAGCAGAGTGGAACAAGTAAATTGTCAACAATTAATCATATTCAGGAACCATCCCTTACTTTAAGTTACACCTCTTTAAAGGAAAGTTGCAAGAAATTGGCATTTTGATTGGGATCCAATTATACATGTAAAATGCTTTAACAAAGTAATCAGAAGGGTGTGTATACTGAAATAAAATATTTGGGCTGGCTGAGATACCAGCCATTTCCATTTTCTGATAAATAAATGCTTTAAAATAGTATCTTCTGGTTGCCCAGTAACTCTCTCCGGTGAACCACACTATAGTGAGTGCGTTGGAGCGAGACTGCTGTTCTCCAAGTGTTATCTGATACAAATTTGATGAGACTTAGGTTATCAAAATGTTTACAGGATTGAGTGAATGCGAGGTTGTATTAATAGTGTTAACTAGCAGCAGCAGAATCAAAGGAAGGAATTTGTCTCTTATTCATCGTTTAAACTTTCTGGTTATTATATACAATGCCTGATATATATGTGAACTTAAAAGGTTGTTAATGTTCTTTTGGTTTGTGTTGAACATTAAGGGAATGGGACTGAGACACAGCTACATCTCCTTTCCCTTTGTAGAAAATGCTTTGGCATTTTATAACCTTAATGTTCTTTGTCAGCAGTTATGAGGGCAAACTATTCCTGTCTTTACAGAGCCTCATTGATTCTAAGAAGTAATGTCTATAAAGCTGTGTATTTCCAGTACATTGTTCCTACAATTTTATGCACAAAATTTCCAAAGCCATGATTGTCATAGTATCCATACGAAGTTATGATCATGGTTTTTCATATTCCGACTCTTAATGCACTTACAACACCAGATACCATTCTCACTGCTGCAAAGGTCATGAGTTCTTTCTATCCTGTCCATTTTCAGTCAATCATGAGAATTATATAATTCACAATGGCTGTCAATTCATTGTTCTAAATTTGCTACTGTGCTGAATTAAAATGTACCGGCCAAACTGCATGAATCAGGTTTGGCATAAAAATTATTGCCTCTAATGCTGTTCGTTCAAAATTAACTAAAATCCCAAAACAGGTTTTTTTTTTGAAAATTCAACACCTTACTGTACAAATATCAGCTTCAGATTTCTCTTCAAATGTCATCAAACTGACATTGAGAAAATTCTCTGGAGCGCAGCAAATAAGATTATTTGTAATGAGTGCTTCAGGGTTCTAATTGACTGTCCTTTCTAATAAAAGCTGCAGTAAATGCTTTAGAATATTTTTGAGTAATGATGATTTAGGGAAATCCTGCCATCTAATTGGTTGAATGCGATAACTGATATCGACATTTGAATGTTTAAATATTCGTACCAAATTAATTTGTTACCTTAACAGAGGCATCTCTGTTTAAATAGCAGCTGAAGAAATTCACTCATTAATATTGCTAAGAGTGGTTTGACCTCATGTTTTAAATGTATTCTAATGTTTACTTCAGTTTGATTAAAGTCTCCAAGCAGATTTTTAATGAGTTATCAGGTCCTTGCCAACTGTCCACGTTTTACAGGCAACATTTCAATTAATATGAATATATTAACCAGTCGTAACCAATCCAATTGGTGGGAGTGAGCTGTCAGAACAAATCTGATTGGGATTGGAGGTTGTCACAACCATTGCCCTCTAAAGTTAGATGTGTGTAATGTTTAAAATCATGGTACGTCACAAAACACAATGAAAATAAATTGCCCTCCTTTTTAAATTGTTTTTTTAAATTCAAATGAAATTAGTTTACATGTCTTTCACACGCTTACAGTTGAAGTGCAACTTGTATTGGGTTTCCAAAGTTCAAGTAGTTTTCAAAATAGATGCTAATTATGCCATGTTGATAATAATATCAGCTGAATATCACGCAGTGACTTCTAGTTAAACACCATATAATTTTCAGTCAAATAGCATTTTTTAACTAGGACTCAGAACTCAAAAATCGAATATTGAAAGTGATTTGAATCTGGTGTCACTGGTCTGATTTGGGTTTCTTTTCATTTTTCTACCCTGTTGTATTGTAGCAAGTGCCTGTCACAGAATCTAGCAGGAGACTGTAGTTTGGCTCTGCTCACTGTTTGGTGCAAATGGAAAGCAGATCAAATAAAATTCAGTTCAGACCATTGTAATTCAAACTGAGTTTGATCCTTGGAGTATTTTAAATGGGATACGACATTCGAGGGCACCAAATCTGCCTCTCCTCATTCACCTCACACTCAAGGCATGTAGGAACAATTAAATAAGTCATATTAATCACTGGCTTTTGATAACCCAATAAATAACCAACCACCTTGATTACAAAAGCAGGGACACAAGCTGGTACATATATAAAAACAAAAAAACTGCGGATGCTGGAAATCCAAAACAAAAACAGAATTACCTGGAAAAACTCAGCAGGACTGGCAGCACTGATGCTGCCGCACAAGCTGGCACACTCGATTAAATAGTGTTCAGATACACAACTCGACCCTGAACTATTGCTCACAGGTTCCATAGACACGAGGATAAGGATTTATTTGGGGTTGTTACAACTGTCAACCATCTGTTTCTTGTCTGAAAAACTCATGATCGGAAAAGGAAAATCTGCTGGGCAGCTTAGACTTGTTTACCTGCTTAATTCAATTTTCAGGCAGGGACACCCACAACTCCCACCCAAAACAGGCAAGAGGCTGTTTAAGTATGCAAATTGCTGTCCTGTGCCGGTTACAGGACTCCAGTTGCAGTCTTAACGTACATGTCGGTGGAGCGTGCGGCGTGTACGCTAGATCCAGTCATACTGGGCATTGATTGAGTGGTTTAACAGCCCTTCCTTAAAGACACCAGGGGAGACTGCTCAGCAAAGACTACGCTTCTTGCCCCATGAAGATTTTCTGGCCAGCCCCTTCTCCACCACTCAAATCTGTGCCCCCAGCAAAGGGTTGACCTGCTGACCTGACTCTGCGCACAATCTTTATCCCTCTCCAAATCCAGCAGTGGAGGGCCTTTTCGGAACGCACACCTCGTCGGTAACGTTCAGATGAGGCCATAAACCGGAAACTGGTTTGGGCCTCTTGACTGTGGCCTTGTGGACTACCGACTGCGGACCCGATTTGGAGTGGAGTTGCAAATCCCTTCCCCATTCCCTCAGCTACTGATCGGGAGTTGATGTTGAAGTAAAACAGAAATTTCTTGGCTGTGTCACTATTTGGGAGCCACGAGCTAGTTTGCTTCGTAAATGTACAAGTTCCCTGGGCTGTGACATCCACATGACATTTTCCCACTGCTCCGTTTTCTTGCTTCCGCCTCTGCGCTGAGCAGGTTAGACAATCTGAAATCCCCTTAATACTCGACAGATGTAAATAGACACCAATTTCAATCTGTAACAGACTTCAGTGTTGTTTCAGAGTCATTGAAAATTTACAGACATCAATTCTGGATGAGCAGCCTTTTCTCATTATTGGAGTAACAGGTCAGGTGAATGAAAAATACAGATCGCTATAAAAATAAATTGTAACGGTGTTTTCTATTTTTCTAGGTTTATCTGGAAAAGAATAACGGTTCTGACTTTGATGAATGAGTTCAAAGCGACCGTCGTCAGAATGGCGCTACCTGTTATAACACATCTGGAGCCTACATCTGTGGCTGTGCCAAGCTGGCAGGGATTTTACTGTGAGGTAGATGCCAAAGAATGTTTGACGCAACCATTTCAAAATGGTGGAAGCTGCACAGAGAGTCCAATTGGTTTACCTGTCAATGTCTGTATGTGTGTTCACAGGCTTCTCACGTGGGATTAACATTGATGACTGTGTGAACAACAGTCGTAATCTGGGCTGCCAAGTGTGTGAGAATCGGGCTGGCACTTATGGATGTGCCTGCAAGCAAGGACTTGCTGGTACGTTTTTTTATTCAATTTGTCTGAATTTAAGCAGATTCAGTGCATTCGGGTGCTAGTGGCCAGGCATTGCCGAGGAGCTTTCTTCTACAGAGCAATTGTCATTTGCGAGGCATCCCAGAAATGACAAATGACTATAACCTTGCCTGTTCCCACAGTATTTTAAAGGAGTAGGGTGCCATGTCTTTCTGTCAGCACTTTCATGGGAAGTGGCAGGCACGCAGGCTATAGGTTCATTACATGCATTCCCAACACTGACAATCAGCGAATAGGGGTTCGAGTGTTCTGGGTGAAGTTTTGTCCTGCTTCTCTGAGCAATATTTGATGTGAACTGTTACTTTAATGGAAGAATTAGTTTTATTAGAAGATACAATGCTGTACTAACAAGAGAGTTGTGTTTGGCATTAGATAAAGTGCGTTATGGGGAGTTGTTTGAAAGATCTGAAGGTCTGAACTACAGCCATTCTGCAAGCGCTGCCATCCTGTCTATAACACAATAATATTCTCAGTGAGACACTGTGAGGGACTTTCACCATTCCAGTCTCTGCTTGGTCAGAGATGGACATACCCTGGAAGATGGACTATGGGACCCCGCGGAATTCCCAATGCAAGGAATCTGCAGGAATTGTCCAGGAAGTTTCAATCTCTGCTGGGCAATTCCCATGCTCCTTGGGACCCTCCGATAAAGCCTCCAACTCTGAATTAGAGTCGGAGATTTCAGAGGGTTCCAACTTACATGAATAGTTACCCAGGAAATGTTAGACTGAAAAAAAATCCATGTCTAACCCCTGGGTAACTACAATTGACCACCTCCCACTGACTCCTCGCTGAACCCCCCCAACTCACCCCCAACCCTCCGACTCCACCTGACTCGTTTGTATACATCTCAGTACCGTACACGAGCTTGTACTTCAGCTTCCCATCATAGAGTCAGAGAGTTTTACAGCATGGAAAGAGGCCCTTTGGCTCATCATGTCCACCCTGGTCATCAAGCCCCTAACTACTCTAATCCCATTTTCCAGCACTTGGCCCATAGCCTTGTATGCTATGGCATTTCAAGTGTTCATCTAAATGTTGTGAGGGTTCCCACCTCTACTACCCTTTCAAGCAATGAGTTCCAGATACCCCCCCACCCTCTGGGTGAAAAATCTTTTCCTCAAATCCTCTCCAAACCTCCAGACCCTTACCTTAAATCTATGGCCCCTGGTTATGGCCCCCTCCAATAAAGAGAAAAGTTCCTTCCTATCTATGCCCCTCATAATTTTGTACACCTCCATCATGTTCCCCCTCAGCCTTGTCTGCTCTAAGGAAAACAACCCCAGCCTATCCAGTCTCTCCTTATAGCCAAAACACTCCAGCCCAGGCAACATCCTGGTGAATCTCCTCTGCACCCTCTCCAGTGTAATCACATCCTTGGGACAAGTATCCTATTGAACCCTGGCTGCAATATTCAGCTGGTCTTATTTTACTTTTTGCAGTCTGGGATCATATCTAAATGGTGCATAACAATGCAAGGAACAGGTGTTCCCTGACAGATGGTCATTCAAGTTTGCAAGGACAGGAGTTTCTTGAGCAATTTCTCCTCTTCTGCATTTGGGGTGTAAATGCACGTGAGCTGTTACAGACATGCAGTCCCTCCCCTCCACTGTTACTCTGTGAATCCAGCGCAGGCATTTACTTACTCCCAAACACAGAAGAGAAAAATCTTTCGACGTAGTTTCAGGATGAAAATGCTTAAAATGGAGGCTGATCTATTTATTAGATACAAAACAGAAAACAAAAGGAAGCTTTAGTAGAACAAATGGACGCACCCTTCTGATCCGGTGTCAATTAATTTAAAATTGCATTGAATCTAAGAGAATATGGGTTGTAACGCAATGAATGCAGCTTTGATAAATAAATAATTTATGACTGTGGTCAGGAGTGAAAAACAGTCTGAATTAAACCCATAACTGTGGCAGACTATCGTCACACTGTTTATCAAGGTGGAAAAAAACTGTTAACATGTTGATTGCTTGATCGCTTCAAAGGAATGGCTTCTCATCCAAGAATCTCTACAGGATAATTATCCTTATATCCTTATTACTGCTGAACCATCCATGCCATTGCTCCTGGTAAATCAATCGATACGATATTTAACGAGAAGAAGAGCAATAAGGCACACAACAAAGAAAATCTCTATTGATAAGGAGAAGCTGCGTGTTATTGATACATTCTTTAAGGCCACCAGGTCTAACTGCTGTAGCAGCTGAAGCCAATTAAAGATTAAGTGGTCTTGTGAACATTCGGGGGCTGAGCTTTAAACGCTGGCCACCTGTTTCTCGCCGGGAGAACGGGCTGCTGACCATTAAAAGTTTGGCTGCGTTTATTTGTGCTGCAACACCAGGTGGAGCATTTCCTGCATAGACATGGAGGCTATCGCAGGAAGTGGGAGATGCATTTTGGTGCAGCTGGTGCCTCGTAACTCATTGTACCCTCTGCACCGGGACAGACTGGACTCACTTAAGTTTTGAGGCACAAACTGAAACCTGTGATTAGGGAGTAAATTAAAACAGAATCGCGTTGGGGTTGACCACTCCCCCAAACGCTCTGTTCATTTCCCAGTCATTATTATTAAAATCCTCATCAGAAATACATCCTTTTTGAATAGGATTTTTTTGCAGATGCCACCAAGACGACTTTAAGAATCATCAAAATATAAGGGCTTACCCCACCTTGCTTTATTTAACAATGTTTACTGTTTTCTACATATTCTTCAGTAGCTGGGCTCTCAAAGGAAGCCCTTGTTCACTCTTTATAATCCTTGTACCTGTGACAAGGGCCTTTATTCACCACAATTTTTCAGTGTTTTGGTCAAAAAATAAAAGTAAATAATATAAGATGCCAAATAAATAAATCACCATCTGAAATGGGGCTCAAGACACTGATTTTAGGATTAAGGACCCCAATGAGTTAGCCGGGCTGTTCAGGAATGAGATTCACTGATGTTTCTCTGCCGCTGACCAGAAAGACATCAGGACCTGTTGTCCATGTACTGCAGGCGTAGTGCCAGCCAAATGTGCACGTGCGACTATTCCTGACGCCTTTCCAGTCGGTGGCAGGAGTTACAATGTTAAAATTTAGAGGGTACCTCAGCTGTTACTTTAATGCCCGAGACCCCCTATACAATTCTCAGCCTCGAGTAGGTGAGCAGCCTGTCCGCTCGATTAAAGCAGGTAGTTGCTGAAATGTGGAATTTGGGGTCCAAGTTGGTAGGATCCCAACTGCGACATCCAGGTGCAAATAGGCTGAGTGTCCGCTGTGTCTGTTCATAGTGGGTGTTGAACAGAGTAACAGGTGGTCCTCATAGAAGGCCACTCACAAATAGACTCCAGTCATGATTAAGTTTTATTGGCGAGGCGAAGAGGAACAGAAGTGCTCTTCTTCCTGCTTCTCCCAAAAGCTCAGCCTGCGGCCAGCCCTTTTGAGAGCCTACCTTCTGATATCCACGCTTCCACCTGTTATCCCCAGAATCGATATTCTGGCCAATTTCCCACCTTCC
Organism: Carcharodon carcharias; assembly: GCF_017639515.1. Taxonomy (NCBI): domain Eukaryota; kingdom Metazoa; phylum Chordata; class Chondrichthyes; order Lamniformes; family Lamnidae; genus Carcharodon; species Carcharodon carcharias. The sequence goes on along the minus strand of NC_054474.1, from coordinate 173,921,248 downwards.
CACAACTGGTGAGCTGTAGCGAGGTGCTACATGTTGCCTGCACCTTGCTAGTGCATAGCAATGTGAGTCGGGCCTCAAAGGCACTCAAGATGTCATGTTGGCACCAATGGGCAGGAAGCTCAATCACTCCATCGACTTTGCACCCATTTGACATTGTGATAGCTGTAGTATGGCAGATGTGTCTCCAAACCCTGTGTGTGTTAGTTTACATTACGATGAAAAAAATGTGTCTGCAAATACCATTGAACTAAAGCTGTTTTGTATCCCTGAAAATTCTAAAGGGTATTTAATAGATTTAAAGTGTAGTCTGTCACTGAGGTATGTCTATTTTCCAATATGGAATTTGATTCTTAAACTGATTTGTAAGGGTGACTAATGGAGTTACATGTTTTGAGTGAAGTGAGACTTATGATGATCCCTGTATTAATGAAATTAACAATTCATGGAGCAAAGTACTGCTGTACTGAGAACACATCTTTGGCTGTGTTTTCTCATTGTAAAGGCTCGGGTTGTTTCCAAGTACTTCCAGCCTTACTGAAACCTGAATCAAATACAGAACTATCTAAAATATAACTGATATTTTTTGTTGCACCAACTGGAAAAAGACTTGTGTGATTTTCCAGCTGATGGCATTAGCAGGTTTAGTGTTGGAAACACAGCTACTGACCTGATTAAAATAACCAGTGAAAAAAAACTCAAATGCTGATGAACATCTGTTAGCTGTTTCGTGAAGAGAAACCTTTATTCAAAAATATTAACAAACAGCCAACTTTAAGTCTTTTCTCTTAATCTAGTAATTATTTAATGATTGTGAGACTGGGAAAACCACAGTGAGGTAAATCCTCATTTAAAATATATCGGTGGTAACAATTAAAAAGAGTCCAACAATTTCACATTATAGTTTGACAGTTTCATCAGCAGTGCATGACTTAAGAGTTTTCAGTTTTGGTACCAGCGGATGTGTATGAATATCTCACAGTTCCTACAAATAATAGTAAAACCTTTCTTGCCTGGCTACGCATAAAACTCACATGCCAACTAGGATAGGTAAAACTCCCAAAGGGAGGGCAGCTTAAACAAGCAGCAGACAGAGAGGTCGGGGAGAGTGGACTGGGAATTGATGTAGGATGAAATGAATGCCAGATGTTAGCTGTGACTGACAGGGATCTAGTACTGGAAATAATTTAAATCAACATTGGCTGAGACATCAGACGGGGAACAGGGTGGTCTAGATAGCTATCTACTATCAGGAAAAACAGATAATATTCCATCCATTAAGAGTTACAGGATCAGCTGTTAGGTGACATAATGAATGACAACACAAAATGAGGCAAACCTTAGAGGGGACCCACAAAGTATCTTCAATCTATGGACCTTCAAAGGTTTGAAACTTCTGAATGTGCGAACAAATGTCTATGGAAACTCTGAAAATGAACACAATTGTCTTAGAGACACACCCACATTGTTGTGGGCCTGGAATCATGTAAGGACATCAGATTTCCTTCCCTAAAGGGCATTAGTGAACCAGGTGGGTTTTTACAACAGTCATTTCTCAACATTAGACTTTTAATTCCAGATTTTTTATTTTTGAACTCAAATTCCACCGTCTGCGGTGGTGGGATTCAAACTCAGCTCCCTTGGACATTACCCTGGGTTTACTGGGTTACTAGTCCAGCGACAATACCACTGCCCCATTATCTCCCCTGCATAGAAGGAGTCCATTTTCCCATTTTACCTGTGGCAGTGCTGGTTTGTCAACTGCCTACCCTAGTCTTATTTCCTAGTATTTTTTTCATGTTCTTTCTTTTCAAAAGCTTATCCAATTTTCTTAGAAATGATAATTGTCTCATTGCTACATCTGGGACAGCGTTCCGCGTTCCAATAACTCTCTTTGTGAAGCAAATTTCTTCTAAGTTCCCTCTCCATCCTTCCAGCAATAATATTGAGTCAATGCTCTCTTGTTAACAATATGCCAAACAACAGGACTTACCTTTCACTGTTTATCCTCTTAAAACTTTTCAAACTTCTATTAGCTATTTTCCCTTAACCTTTACTGTTCATTTTTAAAAACTCATGTTCCAGCCTTTTTTCAATATTCAAGTGACCACTTGCTGTATCCTTTGCATGAGTCTAACATCTTTGCTATAATGGGATGGCCAGAATTGCATGTCCTAGTCCGTCTGTGGCCTAACCAATACTTTTGTAGAAGTTCAACATCAGCTTCTTGTTTTATATATTTAATATGATCTTTTCTATCTACACTCCTTCTTCCCTTTAATCATTAGTATCAGTATCGTTGTATTACTATGCCTCATTTAAGGAACACTGGTCTTTTTGTGAATCCAAATCTAAAATTGGAATATGCAAATAAGAACAGTGGAGTTTGCAAACGGAGCTGTGAGATCAAACATCCCTTGGCTGTTGCAGCCAAATGAATGATTTTAGTGAAAACATTAACACCAGTGCAAATCTCTACCAAGCACCCAGTGGTAAGAAAAAATACAGTACACCATTTACAACAGCAGGTATTTACAAGAATACAGATTGTATAAATACATTGGCCCAAATCTTCTGGTCCCCAGGTCATTGGAGGCTGGATGTAAGACCCAAGATGCACACTGGGCCCCCGCAGAAGCCTCTAGCACTGACTGAGTGGTAATTGTCCAGGAAGTTTGAACTTCCCTGGTCCCCAGGACCCTCTGAAAATGTCTCCAACTCTAGCCAGTTTCGATTTACTCACCTTATTACCCAGAAAAATCCTAGTCTGACTCCTGGGTAACTATACAGCTGAAGACCCAATCACTCACACTGACACCCCTGACTACCCCTCTTGACCTCCCCGACTTGCCCCCCAACCAACCCCCTGACCCGACCACCCCTGCCAACCCAACCTGATTAGACCCCACCAGCCAACCACCCTGATCCAATCCCCCTACCCACTTACCCATTCACCCACCTACCCACTCTATCACTCTACCCGCCTTTCACCCTACCCACCTACCACCCTACCCACTTGCCACCCAATACCTCACCCACCTGTCACCCTATCCACTGCCACCTCTCCACCCTACAAATCTACCACCTCATCCACCTTCCACCCTATCACCCTACCCATCTGCCACCATACCATCTCATCCCCTTGCCAACCTATACACCTGCCACCCTAATACCTCACCCACCTTCCATCCTACCACCTCACCAAAACTAGCCTTCCTACCTGCCACCCTAGCTCTCCACCCACCTGCCAGCCTACCCATCTACCACCTCACCCACCTGCCAGCCTACCCATCTACCACCTCACCCACCTGCCAGCCTACCCATCTACCACCTCACCCACCTGCCAGCCTACCCATCTACCACCTCACCCACCTGCCAGCCTACCCATCTACCACCTCACCCACCTGCCAGCCTACCCATCTACCACCTCACCCACCTGCCAGCCTTCCCACTTACCCCACTCATCCTACCCACCTGCGAACTCACCCATTCACTTACCCAATCACTCACCCACTCATTCATACACTTATTCACTGACAACTGAGAAGCTCGGAGACCTTTAAACACGTATGAGAAGAAAAGAGGCGTGCCTTCTGTGCAGATTCTCTTCGCTGCTCTTTCCATGGATCCCTGTACTGAGGGATTTTTTTCCACATTGTGGATTGGTGGTCTGGCCCTCTTAAATGTATCCAAGTCAGTGGGCAGGTTTCAGTCAGATCAGTGTCGGGAAAAGCAGTTCCGACGCTGATCGGAAGATTTGAGCCATTGTCTCTACGTACCTAAGTGCTTAAAACCTGTAATCATGACAAATATTTTGCCAAAATGCTTCATTCTATCACACTGATTTGCAAGAGTACAATAGGGCATTGTTTCTAACCAGCCATTGACATGAAAGAAATAACCACATTATTTCATGCTGTGTGCACACAGTAATTTAGTCTGGTTGTATGAAGTGGAACAGCAATTGAACAAGTTAGTGAGCAGTTTACTGACCCTTTAGAATGGATTGTTCTTTTCAAACATAAAAATAGTACCACAGAGAAAGATCGCTCTTGTTATCTTTACCTTTACCTCCACACTTCAGGATGCCTAAACACACAGTTACCTGTCGCAGGAGGCCAGCAGATGATCTCCAGGCGTTTGCCTACAGTGTTTTGAATTAGCTGTCAGGAGTCACTGGGTCACAAGAAAGTAAATGAGGAAGGCCATTTGGCCCATCTGAGATTAACTATGTAGAAAAGCCCAGCAATCCCTGCACTTTGGCATCCAGTCAAAAAATGGATTAAAGTTTCTACCACCAAAACTGAAGCTGGGAGCCCTTTCCATGAGTTGATCATTCTTCATGTGAGGAAAAGTTAAGCTGTCATATTGTGTCCTGTACCATGTTAGACCAACAGCTGGAACAGGTTGTTGGAAAGGTGATTGATTTGGCTCATTTCAGATGGAAAGGGTGGATGGTTGGTCTTCTATGGAGAGAGGGACATTTCCTGTGTTTCGCACTTTTGGCAAAATCATAAACATGTATATAAATAAACTGCAAGTACTGAATAGAACAATTCTCCCCCACAATATTAGTATAGCAGCAATGTTATTCCCCTGTAATAGTTAATGGTGTCAACCTGATGTCACTGCTCATTAAATTACAAGATAGGATTAGATCATTGATTTGCTCTTACCCTTCCAGAAGCCCAACCCTTCTTATTGCAACATCCAGCAATTCTCTGAAATGAGCCTAGTATCCCGGCCTCAGTAATCTTTCCTAGCAACCCATTCTAGTTGTTCACCTATTCTGATACAAACACAGGATGAGGCCAGTATGTATGCCTGGCAGGGTCATTAGTTCACATTATGCCAACAGTGAGAAAAATATAGCTAAAAAGCTGGGTTTAGTCACCATCTGTCTTTAAATGTATGTTGTTCTATGGAAGGTGTATTATACTTTTGTTCCTTTACTTCCAAGGGTCCTAGTCAGTCCTGCTTCAAATGATATTCAGATAATGTAACTAACTTAGTCTCTACTGACTGTTCTGAATATAAAAGACCAGCAGTACCACTTAGTCTGTCTCAAAAGGGAACTTAGTCAATTCTCAGGAGTCTACAGATGCATAAATCCCTTCTTATAAAATTTACTTTGTGAGAAAAGAATGTTTCTTTAAACCTGTAAATGCTTCATCAAATTCATCATGGAGGAATTTCAAAACCGATGGAAAATCTTGAAAAAGATTGGAAAAGATCTCCTCAGTTAAAAAGTAAAAACTAAGAAGTCTTAAGTGAATAGCATGTGTTTCCAGTAAAACATGACAGTGGTTTACTGTACAGTAGCTAGCTGATATGGTAGTGATGGGTAGCCTGTACATCAGGCCCTCATCTAAACAATTGTTGTAGAGCATGTTGGATATAGCAGATGTACTGTGAAGCTATTTTTTTGCAGGTCTGGGTGGGAATATGATGATAGTACATGCATATTCTCCCAGCACTCTGTTCTTACTATGCGGCCTTGTTTCTGAAACGTAGGACAAAATTTTCATCTTCTTGTCTCTGACGAAATGGCGGGGCCTGTAATGGGCCAGGAACCTGACTGCTGCTTGAACGGGCTTTTCTGTGGCTGTTTAACTGAGCTACAGCAGCCTTCTTCTTGTTAGAAATGGTCATTGTCTGGCATTTGCGTGACACGAGCGTTACTTACCACCTATCAATGCAAGCCTGAATGTTCTCCAGGTCTTGACGCATGCAGGCATGGGCTGCTGCAGTAGCTGAGCAGTTGCAAATGGTACTGAACACTGTGCAATCATCACCGAACACCCCTATTTCTTATCTTATGATGGAGGAAGGTTATTGATGAAGCAACTGAAGATGGTTGGGCTTAGACACAACCCTGAAGAAATCCTGCAATGATGTCCTGGGACTGAGATGATTGACTTCCAACAACCCCAAAACATCTTCCTTTGTGCTAGGTATGATTCCAACCAGTTGATTGTTTTCCCCCTGATTCCCATTGACTTCAATTTTGCCAGGGCTCCTTGATGCCACATTCAGTCAAATGCAGCTTTGATGTCAAGGGTAGTCACTCTCACGGCACCTCTCACCTCTTACATCTACCTTTTATTCTTCTTAAGTGGGCCATTAATTTCCACTTAAGGCCCTCATTCTGCTAGAGTCAGGATTTAACCAGGTTTCCCTCTAGCCCATTGGACAGCACCCCCTCGAAGGTGTAATCTCCTCTCACGGTCCCCTGGTTCTTCAGCCATGGCTCCCTACCCCTTTCACTGGGAGTCTGCCAGCTTAATTCAACACTTACCTTGAAAGGATCCTGTGCAGCATGCCTCCTCATCACCTGAGTGCAGTACCAACAGTGGTCAACACTCCTGGTGGCGCTGCTGGGCTGGAGAGCTGCCAGCCTCTGTTTGGCTGGACTCCCTGAGAGGTGGAAGTCCCACTTCTAGTCTAATTAATGGCCAGTTGGCTGTTAATTGGCTGTGGGGCAGCTGTCCTTCTCCTAGATGAGATCTCCATGACTTATTAGCCTGTGGGTTGGGGGGGTGGGGGGGGGGGGTGGTGCGGGGGCAGGGTCTCCAGTGCCCAGCTAAATCCCATTAAAAAGGACAGTAAAGCACAGGAGGAGGCTATTTGGCCCATTGAGTCTGTGCCGGCTCTTTCAAAGAGTAATCCAGTTAGTCCCCCTCTATCGTTCTTTCGCGTATACCTGCAATTGTTTCTCCTTCAAACATTTATTCAATTCCTTTAGAAAGGCTACTCTTGAATCTGCATCCAACAGCTTATCAAGGGCTACATGCCAAATTCTAAACACTCTTGAAGGAATGGGGGACAGAGTCTGGGGCTGGAAAGGAGTGGGAAGTAAACCTGGCTCTGGGAATTAAAAATTTTTAATTAATCCAGCTAATGGGATAGACCAAGTAAGTAAAATGAAATACATGATAGGAAGAGTTGGATGTACCAGGCTGTTTTATCTCCTAGTGTTATGTGGTTAGACCCAATCTTTTCTACGTAGTTTCGTGCAGTCTATTTTTATGGCTTTGCGTTATTGGCGGAAGCAGTTAGGAGCGATTCTCCTGTCTTCGCTTTTCCCACCATGAAACCTGATTTCCAAGGTGCTACTTTCAAAGGCAGCCATTATTTTAGGTGGTTTACATGGGTGAGAAAGAAAACTGAGATCTGGGAGAGACAAGGTGGTCAGGGCCTGGCACAGATGCTGAGCGGGTGATCAGGGCCTGGCAGAGAATTACGGTTTGGCTGGTTAAGCTGGAGAAGGTGGTGGGCTCTGCGGAATGGGAGGCTGGCTATAGAAAAGGAGAAACAGGATGGGAGCATGGAGATTGGCTCTTGATAATCGTGGGGTTAGTCAGAACCGATTAGATACATGCATCATCCAAGTCAGAACATAAAGTGACACTATATGGTTTGGTGAGTGATAAAACATTGAATAATAATGTGAGGTTTGAAGGCTCATCCTGCTCTCCAGCTGGGAGGCTGGAATTGCTTTTAGGCATATCTGGATTGTTCCCAATGGACAGGAATCCGTGCCTATCAAGTCTCTGGAGTCGCTGAGTGGGAAAGCAACTTCTAGAAGAGATAAAGGAGGCAGAGGAGAATGTTTTTCTTGATTGTGCTCGGCAGTGAGATGTATAAGCTATACCATCTGTTCTGGTCAGTCTATACACTGGAAGAGGGGAGGCCAGGCTTTTCTTTACCGGGCAGAGAGTTCCAGTGTTATTACTAATCCTGAGAACTTCTTATGTTTTAATTAAACCTTGTGCAGGACCCACAGTCAAGCTATAAGTCTCCTGTTTTGGAATAGCTGAATCTGTAGCCGAAGAGCTGACTGAATTACTTGGTAGTATAAAGGTGCTAGGAGGGAGGTGCTGAGCGTGTTCACCCTCCTGATCTGAAAACCAAATGTAAAGTTCTTGCTTGAATGAATCAGAAACTTTGCTTTCATTGCTCTAGATGGTGCTTTATTCCATACATCTGCCTCTCTTACAGAGGCAGTACAGATATCTTGTCCTTAACCACAGTGAGAGTATTTTGTGTATTATTTTAAACCAAACATCAGTGACAAACCGAAGTACAAATAGTGACATGCTAAGCATGCATTGTTCAGTTTGAAGTACCTTTTAAATTTGCAGGGTAAAATAGCAATCTGACAAGCTATTTAGCTGTAATATTTCTCTGGTGTCAATTAAGAGTATTTGTGTTACAGTCAGTCAGAACTTATTTGCTTGTGTATTAATAGGAAAGTGTCCGACAGTAAAGGCTCTTGACAGTAAGGGTAATGTTTGATGCTGGGTGATTTATGAGTAAGGATTGATCACTGTTTACTGCAGTTCTGAAGCAGTGATTGTGGAACCCAGCACTGCTTTGTATGATGAAGTGTAGTCATGCATTTAATTCGTAGACTGGAAAGGAACCTAGCAATTTAAAAGGGCAATAAAACACGTCATTAATTTTTAGATTAAAACCTCATTTACTCCCTGCTGGCTCTTCACACTTTGCCTTGATGGTTTCACTTCCTAATGCCAATTGCAGTTAGATTAACAAAATTCTAGCTGTGGAAACAGATTGATAAATATTCCCTATTTCCCTCCTGTCTGATGGACAGCTACTGTAGTAGCTGGCAATATGAAAAAAATAAAATTCCTGCCCTTATAAACCTGGGTTAAATGTCATCTGAAAAAATAATTTTATTCTTTATAAAATTAACTGAGAAAGGTGGGTAGGACCAATAGATCCGAACATAAAAGGGGCTGTGAGAATGAGTCGATTTGTCTTTAATAATGATAAGTTTATGGTGTTAGTATGTCACCACAAACTGTTCGTACTTATATATTCAAATTCCCCCACCCAATTTTATCTTGCATACAGATGCCAAGGTAGAGATGAGAGATGATTAGCTGAGTGTTTGCCTAAATTGTTTTGAGTTGTTAAGAAAAGGATGAATGAAAGGAATACAGAACTAAGTTGCTCTAAAATCTAACATTCAGCAGAAGAACCTCCTCTCTGCTTAACATGTCCACAGAAGACCTTGTCTGGGAACTGGAACTGCCTGCCCTAAAATGCAGTACCACACCATGGAGAAACAACTTCACACAAAACAAATCATAACTGGATCTTCTCACTTCTCCATACCTTCAATCGGAATATATACTTAGATTTTTCTAATAGTTTCAATTGTGTTTTGTTCTGTAACATTGATCTCTCTTTCAGAAAGCAAAAATGACTGATGACAGAAACTCTTTAAAATAATAGAAAGTAAATTCATTAATCCTGGACTCTGGATGTGGGCATTGCTAGCTAGGTTAGCATTTTTATTGCTCATCCCTAATTACCCTTGAGGAGGTGGTGGTGAGCTGCCTTCTTGAACCACTGCAGTCCCTGTGGTGTAGGTACACCCACAGTGCTGTTAGGGAAGGAGTTCCAGGATTTTGACCCAGCGACAGTGAAGGAACGGCGATATATTTCCAAGTCAGGATGGTGTGCGGCTTGGAGGGATACTTGCAGTTGGTGGTTGTTCCCATGCATCTGCTGCCCTTGTTCTTCTTGCTGATAGAGGCCATGGGTTTGCAAGGTGCTGTCAAAGGAGCCTTGGTGAATTCCTGCAGTGCATCTTGTGGATGGTACACACACTGCTGCCACTGTAAGTCAGAGGGAGTTGGATGTTGATGGCTGTGGGTGGGGTTGCCAATCAAGCTTTGTCCTGGATGGTGTTGAGCTTTTTGAGTGTTGTTGGAACTGCACTCATCCAGGCAAGAGAAGACTCCTGCCCTGTGCCTTGTAGATGGTGGACAGGCTTTGGGGAGTCAAGGAGTGAGTTATTCTCTGCTGAATTCCCAGCCTCTTCCCTGGTCTTGTAGTCACAGTATTTATATGGCTGCTCCTGTTCAGTCACTGGTCAATAGTATGCCCCAGGATGTTGACAGCAGGGAATTCAATGACGGTATAATGCCGTTGAATATCATGGGGAGACGGCTGGATTCTCTCTTGTTGCAGATGGTCTTTGCCTGGCACTTATGGGGCGAGAATGTTACTTGCCACTTATTAACCCAAGGCTATATACTGTTCAGGTCTTGCTGCCTATGGGCACAGGCTGCTTCACTACCTGAGGAGCCGTGAATGGTGCTGAACTTTGTGCAACCATCAGCGAACATCCCCATTTCTGACCTTATGACGGAGGGAAGGTCATTGATGAAGCAGCTGGAGATGGCTGCATGCTCAAAGGGGAAGTAAATCAGAGGAGATATAACTCACCTTGCAGAAATGGGGCAAGTTCTGGTTGTACGCTCCCTTAACTTCAAATGAGTGTAAAAATGGGTGCCATGTAAAAGCAAGTAACCTACCCAAATCAACCTTTTTACTGCTGCGTGAGTTAGATTCAAATTACCGGCAGAGAATCAATGCAGCATGTTGTAGCTCTAGATCTGAATCTCATTCCTTTTGTGTCTCCATGTTGGGGGCACTGACTTTACCCTTATTTCTTTACATTCCAAAATATTCTTATACGTTATGACATTTGAGTGCCGGACATGAAAACCTCATTCGTCCCATTATCGGGGAGGCAACTTCCACAGAAAGTAATAAAAATGTTTTACAAATGGTTTAATTTTGTGGATCCCCCGCTTGTCATCGTCCCACCACTGGCAGCTGTGCTTTCGTCTTCTCAGCCTCATTGACCTGGAATCCCCAGTCTGGGTCCCTATGACATTCCACCTGCTTCTTCTTCCTCTTTAAGACCATCCCTAAAGCTCATGTCTGTGACCAAGCTGATGGTCACTTCCCCTAATAGCTCCTCGTTTGGTTCAGTATCCGTTTATTTATTATGCTGCTTTGGGATGTTTTTTCTCTGTTAAAGGTGCTAGATAAATGCAAAATGTTGTTACAATCACAGTGCACTCACATATGATAATATTCACACCACCACTATAAGTTAGTCAGGAGCAAATTGAACCTTGCTAACAGTTCACATATTGATTTCAATACTGCACGTATCTGATTGATAATCTTTGCACTATTCAGAATTGAAGACTGCTACTGGGACTCAACTTGAAACAAACATATTCCAGGTAGAGGTAAACCATCAGCAATGTTCACTTATCCTAACCATCCACCCCATCAAACATTGTATTTGCTAGATCCTCTGCCATTTCTTCCAATTAATAACATGATCTTACCACTAAACAAAGTTTCCCCTTCATTCCACCCTTCAGTTTCCAGAGTGACCATTCCCTCCATGATACCCTGTTCATTCTTTCACCATGCCAAACTTACAGCTACCTTCCTCCTGCCTTTTTCCCATTCAAATTATTTTGGGTGTGGTGAAGAGAATGCACAATATATTACAATTGTGTGGGAAATACAAAACGGACTAGAGGGTCTTTATTCATCCATCATTGTTCATATGTTCACATATGCAGAAGATGCAACAACAATCATTCCTCTCTACCCAGTCCATTGTCAAGGGCTTCAAATGCTCCTTGTATGCAGGACAGCAAGTTATGTGTACCTCCTCTAATCTAGTATACTGAGTTATCTGCTTATAGTTCGATATTGGAGAAGTCAAAAGTGGATTAGATGACTGCTTTGCCAACACTCTCTCTTCTGTCTGGAAGTATGATCCTGAGCTACCTACACTTGACAATTTTACATCTCCTTTTCCATCCTGATCATTCAGTCACTGACCTTGCACACCATTTCAACAAAACTCAACACATGTTTCAGGAGCACTTTCTCATTTTCCTGCTAGGCACCGAGCAACTCTTTGTCTTCAACTATAACCTCAATTTCAATTTCATCTTTGCCTTTTTCCTCAGATCTCCCATTCTTCAACTATTCACATGCCCTTTATCTTTATAAATTTCTTTTATTTCTTCAATACTTTGATTACCTGACTGAGATAACATGGTGCAGTATTCCACTGATGCTTTCTTTGCTTTGTTTGTAGCTTTAAGTACTTATGTATTAAAATCATTTTAATTTGCCTGTCCATCATTGATTTTGTTTCTGAAGAATATCATCAGAAATGGTGATAGTATGTTCTCACCACAGATGCTGATTAGCCCCCAGTGTGTTTCTAGGTTTTTCTGTTTGTATTTCATATTTCAAGTATCCACTGTGTTTTCCTTTATATCTGTTAGCAAGTTTATTGCATTACTGAAAAAAAACATGCTGCTGAAGTTTTATCGTCTTGCACTCATCAGGACAGAATCACAGAAATACCAAATCTCAAAGGGAACAACGATTTATACTGTATGAGAAAAGGCTGCTGATTGGTTGGCAAGTGGGCTCTGATTGGTAGAGGCATTGCCATGGAGAATGCACCAGGGAACAGCTAACATCCAATCTTTTGTTCAAATTCAAACCAAGCATGTCAAACCATGAATCTCGTTCAACCATTTGGCCAATTCATGTTGTGCAGAACCAGTCGTAGTTAAGATGGGGTGTAAAGGGACAACACTTTGCTCTGTCTTGGGTAGCCCATACATATGTGGATATAATGAACCATAAGGACCAATCCTATCATATACACCACCAGGCAGCTCATTACTCTTGCACAAGTCCAACAAGCGTTTTTGTAACTTGTTTTCGAGCAAGATGGTGTTGCTGTGGGATCTCCTCAATGCTGCTATGTATGCAGTCCATAGGGATGAATTGAAATGTGACCCAGGTGAATTTTCTGACAGTTTTTATCCTTTCTCTCAGATACATATATTTCTCCCAGTCAGCATTGAGCTAAACACAGAGGTTCAGTGAAACATATAATGTACTATCCATCATGGACGCTTCTAATGGTTAATTGACATCCCAGGAGAGATCCATGCCCAAATACACCGCAATTAGAGAATCAACACTACAGTGTTGTAGGCCAGTTTCTGATCAGTGTACCCTTCATTTGCAGCTCCTCCTGGGTGTACAGGATTTGTGATTTTATCCTTTAATCCCCTAATCGCTGTGTGAGCTACTGCCCCAAGATCTGTCAATGAGATCGATGTTGCTCCACACCCTGATACAATTCTCATTGCTGATCCAGCTCCAAAGTAATAACTTCATCTCATATTTGCAGTGAACTCTACCATTTGTTGCAACTCCAGAGTAGGCACCAGTGTTTGTCATATTGAGATTTCTCTTCTGCATTTCACTACTCACAATTTTTTCCTGGAACAAAACCACAAGTAGGAACAGAGGGCAAGACTAGTAGTGAGTAGAGCATCATTTGTGTAGAAGGCTGGAGGGTGGATAGAGTGTCTGTGAATTGAAGGGGGAAGATTGTTCACTGCCACTTGAGTTGTTGGTTGGTGGGTTATAGGGGAACATTTTTCGCTCTTTAATCTTCTCCAGCCCTACATCCACATACTCTTCAATGCTCTGACTTTGACCTCATGCACCTACTCTCCCCACATTTCAATTTTGGCGGCCGTGTCTTCAGACACCTATGTCCAACTCACTAATCAAGCTTTTGATGCCCCCTGATAAACTCTCCCTTTTCCTTATATCCCTGTGAAACACCTTGGGATGCTTTGCCAATTTAAAGCTGCTACATAAACACAAGTGGTTAAACAGTGCCTGTAACAAAGGGGAAGGAGACTGTTCAGATGTGGGTATCACTGGCTGAGCCAGCATTTATCACCCATCCCTAATTAACCCTTGAGAAGGTGGTGGTGAGCTGCCTTCTTGAACCACTGCAGTCCATGCAGTGTAGGTACACCCACAGTGCTGTTAGGGGGGAAGTTCCAGGATTTTGACCCAGCGACAATGAAAGATCAGTGATATATTTTCAAGGATGGTGAGTATCTTGGAGGGGAACTTCCAGATGGTGGTGTTCCCTGGAAGTTCCCCTCCAAGCCACTCACCATCTTGACTTGGAAATATATCGCCATTCATTCACTGGAAAAAGGTTAAAGTCTGGTTCTATCAAATATTGATCCAGTAGCAAAGGGCAGTCGAGTTTATATTAATTCTGCATTTATACTGCAGTCTGACCATTGCAAGTTTGTACTACCTGGCTGGAATTCCAATTTGCCTGCCAAGGACCGAGCGTCAAACCACAGTATTGCGAGATTACCTTGTCCAGGTCGGCTCTTGAATCAGGATTTGTCCGACAATTTTCACATCACTGAGAAGTGGAAACCAGTAAAGTTGTTGCTTAATTGCATCTTAAAGATCAGTGATGTTAAAAAGCAGAACGCACCATCCATTTCCAGTTGTTCCAAATTGAAAGAATTTTTACCTTATTTACCACAAATATTTCCTGCTGAAATCGCTTTTCCACGTTGGCTTGTGGAAATTACCCTGCCCCTGGTCCATGATGACATCGATGGATTTAGCCTGGGAGCCACCCAAAGAGTCTCTTTATTGATTGGTCATGTCTTTGTGTTTGAACAAGACAGATTTTTTTTAGGTGCAGGGAAAGGGAGGGAGAAAGACAGAGGAAGGCACATCCTAATTGTCAAGAATTGAATGCTCAGATGCCTTCATTTTAAAAATGTAACCCTTTAGCTCCCATAAAATGGGAATGGTTTTTAAGTAACCTTTTCTTTCATCCAATTTCCTCCTTTTTTTTTCTCCCCTCCTCTATTGAAATCTTTCATGCTGGGATCTGGTTTCAAAGTCACTGGCAGAACTCTGTTAAACTCACCCAAGCACCATTTATTAGATTTTCTGGTTGGCAGGTTTCCTTCTACTTAGCTCAGGAACACCAAATAAAGCTGCTGCTGCCTGAGAATCAGCTAATTCAGCCTAGCGTTGGGGTGGGGGGGTGCTGGTTTAACACTGAACTTTTCTGATCTGTATGCCCACCAGTACTATACGAAGTATATCTACTCACCAGGCTAACAAGGGATCAATCTCACTTTTTAATCTAATTTTTGTCGTCATCTTCTGATTGGCTTTTCCTGTTCCTCACCAGGCATGGCTGAAACTGGGGAGGAAGAAGTGACCTGTTCTGTGGCTCTCATCAATGTTACCCAGAAGATCACTAGAGACCTCAGCAATACGACCTGGAGTTGTGTATTAGAGAGAACCCAGCAATACGACCTGGAGTTGTGTATTAGAGAGACCTCATCTCCTCTGGGGATCTTCCTCCCACAGCTTCCAACCTGATAGTCGCCCAACCTCGGACGGCCCGCTTCTACCTCCTACCCAAAATCCACAAACAGAACTGCCCCGGTAGACTGATCATCTCAGCTTGCTCCTGCCCCACAGAAGTCATTTCTCGTTATCTTGACTCCCTTCTCTCTCCCCTTGTCCAGTCCCTTCCCACCTACATCCGGGATTCCTCTGAATATTTCAACTCTTTCTTGGACTCACTCAAGTTCTGTGGAAGGGTCATGAGGACTCGAAACGTCAACTCTTTTCTTCTCCGCCGATGCTGCCAGACCTGCTGAGTTTTTCCAGGTCCAGACCTGCTGAGTTTTTCCAGGTAATTCTGTTTTTGTTTTGGATTTCCAGCATCCGCAATATGACCTGGAGTTGTGTATTAGAGAGACCTCAGCAATACAACCTGGAGTTGTGTATTAGAGAGACCCCAGCAATACGACCTGGAGTGTGTATTAAAGAGACCCCAATAATACGACCTGGAGTTGTGTATTAGAGAGACCTCAGCAATACGACCTGGAGTTGTGTATTAGAGAGACCTCAGCAATATGGCCTCTCCAATTTTCCAGACTTCCTTCGATATTTCCATAAAATTGTGAGGCTGTGCACTCAGTATTAATGTAAAGGTTATATATAGAACCCAAAATACTCATAATCTTCTCAATATTTGCTATGATGTCAAGACAGTATTTTAACAGAACAAAGTTCAATAGCCTGAATGTTATTCAAACATCATAGGTCATCATGTTAGATATCATTCAGATGCTACATAAGACATGTCAATCCCATGGTCTCATAAATCAAGAGATAAATGCATAAAAATGAAGAGATTTGAAATAAATGTCTGAGTTATTTTATTTTCCAAACCTTAACTAAAGTAGCTTGACAATTGGTTTATAAATTGCATTAGCAGCTTATTTAATCTCTAACATGTAAGATCTCTTTACAAATGCTATATAACTACATCGGAAAATGCTTTACAAAAACTTGTTTTAAATTCCTACCTATTATTACTTGCGCATTCAGTCTCAACAGACAGAGGGGCATGTTTACCAGCCTAGTATCTCTAGTTTGTAGAGCTGGGAGCCATTCCATTTTGATTGACAGTTCCGTAGCCAAAAAAATCCTAAAATTGGGTATGACCTACAGCTGTTAATTTATATGAAGAATGTGGCCTGTCATCTTATTCTACTTTCAGTCTTCCTGCAAAATGCATGATCACTGAATTTAACCTGTTCATTTCAACAGTGAGGATGACTTGAGACGTGGAGCTAGAGTCTGAAATATAGAGCACCATTGATTGTAGTGGTATCAGTGATAGAAACAGAAAGAGAGTCAGAGATGCACAGTGACAAAGAGAGAGAGAGACACACACACACACACACACACACTCACATAGAGGCAGCGAGACAGAACAGGACAGAAACAGTCACGGAGATAGAGAAATAGAGACAGCCACAGAGATAGAGGGAGAGAGAAATAGTCCGGGAAATTCAGTCAGTCACAGCGAGAGAGTTAGAGAAAACAGAGTCACAGAGAGAGAGATAGAGAGGGAGAGGGAAACAGCCACAGAGGGAGGGAGAGAGAACAAGTGAAAGAGACAGCCATGGAAAGAAAGAGACAAAAGCATAGGGAGGGGGAAAGACATTGAGAAACACAGAGAGCAAGGCACACAGAGAGACAGAAGCTGGAGATGAGTGACTGTCAGATAACTTACTTTGTCATGTGCTCTGTAAACAGTGCAAGAGTGGGTCGCTGGAGATATCTTCCGGCATAAATGATTCAAATATTGTACAGAGCTGTGCCTTACAGAACGCGAAGGGATAAGCAGCAACTGGACACTGGAAAAACTCAGCAGGTCTGGCAGCATCTGTGGAGAGGGACACAGTTAACGTTTCAAGCCTGTATGACTCTTCAACAGAACTAAGTAAAAATAGAAAAAGCACTGATATTGAAATCACCCCAGTTTCAGAGGCATGTGAAAAATCTTCAAAGCTGACTGGTGAAATCACGAGAGAGGCTTAACTTTACTTAAAAATTGGAGCCCTCCTGATAAGTTCATAACCACATAACTAAACTAGACCTCGTTCAGGCAGGGGCTCACACTCTGGTGGTCACCTTACGGACACATGTCCACAGCAGGGGGAGCCAGGTTCAGCCGAGCTCAGAGGACTGACTGCTGGGGGTGAGGCTTCTGCCAAGTCTGAGTCAGATGACAAGCCTCTGAGAGTGGTGCTAGGTACGGTACTGGGGGTGCAGCGAGAGGTGGGGGAACCACCTGGAAGTTCCCATGAATTAAAAAAAAACATCAGGCAGAGGTGTCAGAGGCCCTCGACAGACTGACTCGACAGGCCCTCGACAGGCCCTCGACAGAGGCCCTCGACAGAGCGACGCGTGAGGCAGGGGAGTCTGTCCGCCTGCTCTTTGATGAAGTGGTACCGACATGTGTGCGCATCGAGGCAGATGCGATGGAGAACCTGGTCCAGCTGAACACCCAGTTTCTGCCGGAGATATGTGCAGACCTGATTTCCATCACTGTACCATGAGCGAGCTTTTGCAGTTACTACGTGAGAAGGGGACAGGGCACCTCAACCTCCCTCCAGGTGCCTCCTTCCCTCGAGGCGCCCAAAGGGAGGAGAAACATCAGCTGAACACCCTTGGGGCCTCCGCTCAGGAGTCTTTGAGAGTGCCTGACTGTTCTGATTCCCCTTTGTCTGTGGCCCCATCAGCACCAGCCCATTCGCTCCCACCTTATTCCCCCCACTGCGCTCATCCAAGACCCCAGCATAACTTCCTACTTTCACCCCCGCTGTTGGCATCCAAACCCACGCCACCTATTTGTGCTTCTGCTCCCTATCTTTTACCACCCACCCCCCCACCACAATGGCCCTTGTGGTGCATCATTACCTGCTGCAGCCGTATAGCAAGGCTCCACCTGCAGCTCCTGCTTCAACATTGAGAGGCCCCCACCTGCAGCTCCTGGTGTCCATCCAAGACTTGGGATGCCATGTTGTTCCATCTGGACCGGCGTGAAATCCCACTGGTGGAATGGTCGATTTGACGGGGGTGGGAGTATGGGGGGT
This sequence comes from Carcharodon carcharias, assembly GCF_017639515.1. Classification (NCBI taxonomy): domain Eukaryota; kingdom Metazoa; phylum Chordata; class Chondrichthyes; order Lamniformes; family Lamnidae; genus Carcharodon; species Carcharodon carcharias. The sequence goes on along the minus strand of NC_054474.1, from coordinate 173,903,066 downwards.
AGAATTCAGGTCAGGTGTTTATTTAAATCATGGCTATGAGACGCAAAACAGCTTCCCGACAGCCTCTGGCAGGATTGGTGATCAGCCATTATCCTGACACTACAGTCAGGACCGTAAGTTCCCGCGTGGCAGAAGTGACATGGTTATGGCAAACAAGGTAGGACACTTAGCAATGATTTCAGTTCAAAACCCAAACACCTGCCTTTCCATAAAAAAACAATAGGCAACTTTGCCTGCACTGTCATATGTAATTGTGCGTTACCCACTACACCACAACCGTTCTCATACATGAACAAACTGTTCATTATTCTCGGCAGTCTCTACACAAGCATTGCACACACAGGCATTAAATTGTGCAATTCTATTATTGGTACACGTGTGTGTTGTCATTGCTGTTCATCTGGATGATGTTCATTCTTTGGGGAGAGTCGTTCCCATGGCATTTGTTGTTGCCATGGTAACTGTTGTTGTTGTTCCATTTCTGTTGTTGGGACCCCTGGGATTGATGGCTATTCTGTATTCTGTGCAGCTGGTGAGATCCCATCTTCCTGATTGGCTGTCTGCAGTGAAGGAGCGGCTTCTCTAGTTGTTTGCATATGCCTGCTGTTGCATCAGTGTATTTGGTCGTTCACATCCACCATGTATGTTTGAGGTGACAACTGCTCTAAGCCTGTCCTGTGGGCTGACTCCTGTTGAGACCATTGAAGATCTGTACCCTAATGGGCTCTCCAACGCTCAACTCTGCCAATGGTTTGGCAGTCTTCTATCCAGCTTCACTTGACAGTAACAATCCTTTGCAAATAGGGTAGTAAAGATCATTACCTTGGCAAGTTGTGGCAAAATTCCTTTGATGGCATGGGGGAAGAGAGATCTCTTCAGCGCTTTATTTAGCTCCTTTGGGTCTAAGCACATTCACAGCTTTCCAGGTTGTCTCACATGATTCTGCGAGCTGTGTTACTGCAATTACATACTGATCAATGGACTGTTTTTCACCTTGAGCCCTAATATTGAACACATTCCATTCACTTAGAGTTCAAAGCATGCCTTCAAGGCTTTCAAATTTCTCCAGTCTGGTTTTTCTGTTCTTTGAATAGATTTAGGGCAGTATACAATTTGTAGTAGTCTCTCCACAGCAGTATTAAAAGTGTTGCTACTGACATTAGCTCTGGCTTGTTAATTAAATCTGTCGCAATCTCATAGTTTTGCCCTTGCAAGTGGAAAAATTGCCAATTAGGCCACATATCTCCCTTCATTTTAACAGGAGTCAGCAGAGGAAATTTACAGCCATCTTTGTCTCACCCAGTATTTTACTTGCAGCTTTCAGCTTGTTTTAGCTTTCCCTTGTCTGTGTTTTTATTCAGCAGCTTTTAGCAGGTTGGAAAATTTCTGTGTTCCTCTTTCAATGGCTGTGGCTTCACTTCTAGCGTTTCAAATTTCAATCTCAGATCTCACTCCTGACACCCTGTTATGAGCTCAAAGACTACAGGGTGGAATTTTCCACGCCCATTGGCTTCAGGCGTGTTTGGCAGCATGAGTGGACAATATGTCGAGAAAGCCAAAAATCAGTTTCACTACATCATGAAACCAGTTTGCAATCGTCTGCTTCACCCATCAGTGGCGGGCTGTGTTTCCTGCTGTTGGACATTGGAAACCTCATTGTAATACACCTGTGTATCCCTATAAGCCCAGCCCACCGGAACCATCCCTCACACTGGATCATCCGAGCACACTGACGTGTTTCACAACGGATTATATAAGATGTGCACTTGGCGGACTGCACTTTGAGGGCAACTCGGAGGTGAGTGAACAGTAAGGTTGTGCAGCACTCGCCGGGGGTGTCTGTTGGACTTCATGGTTGAGGCAATTTAGGGGGAGAGGCAAAGGTTGCACTGAGCTTGAGGCGAGTTTGGGAGGGAGACAAGGGCTGCACTGTGGTTGATGGTAGTGCATAAGCACGTGCTGGGCTGGAGGAGGGAAGCCGCCACCTGTAAAAAGTGACCATTCCTTCGCAGCTGAGTCAGTTCAGATGCAACCACGTTGAGATGCTTGGAGTCGGGCCTCTAGCAACACAGAGGAATGAAAGTGCCACCCAATGCTCCAGAGCTTTTCACCCCTCGGGCATAGACTGCAAATTAATGAGCGTTTTAGTGGACTATCAGTCTCCCCCATGGTTCAAGCTAACAGTGCAGCCTTGCAGTGTGGGTTAGGAGAATGCCTGTGCCTGAGCTGTGAGCACAGCCAGCAGTCCAGGGGGCAAAGCTGCTGCCAATCAGTCAGGTGGAGTGGGGCAGAGGTGGGTGGGGTTTCGGGCCTCCATGCAGGGCACTAATCTCTGGCCATTCAAGTGGTGCCCAGCACTTTCTGAGATGCATTAAGGGGCTTTCAGACTTAAACCAAGAGAGGTTCTTAGTACACCCAAGCTAACCCAAGCGTCTCTCTCTTTGTTCCTGCAGGAGGAGTACATCAGGAGTATGGAGCCTGGTGACCTAGCTGTGTGTCTCGTGACGTACAGACAGCAGAGATGAAGGGCAAGAGAGTGATGGAGGTACCTGGTTGGGCAGAGGGAGGAGCAGCACCCTCAGGAAGAAGGGGTGGCCAGGGTTCCCGCACACGCTGTTGAATAGCCACAGTGAGGGCAATGCCAAACTAGACTCAGGGTCTACAGACGCTGCCTTTCATTCCTGCAGATGACTGAGAACCAGTGTTGCCAAAGATTGCGTATGTCTAGGGAACTGGTCAGTCACATCTGCCAGCTACTGCAGGATTCGATACCGCAGAGACATGGAGGGCATCCACTGCCAGTGGCCGTGAACGTGACAGCAGCGCTCAATTTCTGTGCCAGTGGTTCCTTTCAGGGCTCCACAGGTGACCTCTGTGGGACATCACAAGCCTCTACCCACAAATGCATCCAGGAGGTCACAGATGTGGTCTTCACAAGGGCCACACAACTTCGTGCATATCGCTCGGGACCAGGAAAGCCAGGATGCAAGAGCGATCGGATTTGCTCAGATCTCGTGTTTCCTACAGGTGCTGAGATCTCCATTGCAACACGCGGTCAACCACATCAACAGCCAGGGTTCCCACTTGCTGAATGTTTAGCTAGTGTGCGACCACCACAAGTGCATCCTGTAGGTGTGTGCACGGTTCCCAGGGAGTGTGCACGACTCCTACATTCTCAGCAGTTCTCAGATCTCTGACATCTTCCAGAACCCACAGAGGCTGCAGGGTCGGCTCCTCGGGGACAAGGGCTACCAGCAGAGGACGTGGCTGATGACACTCGTGTGGCAGCCTCAGACTGCAGCAGAGCGACGCTATAATGAGGCTCATGCTGCAACTCGCAACTTGGTGGAGCAGAAAAAGAGGTTCCGGTGCTTGGACCAGTCTGGTGGAGCTCTGCAATACAGTCCACAGAGGGTGTCACACATTGTCATCGCCTGCTGTGCCCTTTACAACCTGGCGCTGCAAATAGGGAGAGGAACTGGCTGAGGAGGAGATGTAGGAGCTGGAGGTCTCCTCCGATGAGGAGGAGGGTTGATGGGGATGAGGGTGAGAAGGTCCTCGAAGGCAATGATGAAGGCAATGAGGCCATCCCACTGGATGGACGAGGCAGGCACATTCAGGAGGCCCTCATAGCTGCTAGGTTTGGGGAGGGTGATGATGACATGCAGTGAGGAGATACCACAGATCCTCACATTGCATCTATGAACATTTGACTCCAGTCTGGCTGACGGCAGCACAATGCCCTCTGTGATAAGGCTGCTGTCATGGAGACGAAGTAAAGGCCTGAATAGTCGCTCGATTCCAGGAGGATGATAGCAACATGCAGTGAGGGCACTGCATAGAACTTCACATAGCCTCTATGAATTCCTGACTCCTGTCTGGTCGAGGGCAGCTCATCTTTGCTTTGTGATCAGGGTCATATAATGGAGATGTAGCTGTGAAACTTTAAATGTGCCCAGTCCTTTGTCCACATTCAGCACCTGTCCCCTTCAGGAGCACAACATCATTGGTCACAGATGCTGACGAGATTTTGACCTGCCCCACAAGAAAGGTGGTGAGATTGCGCAGAGAGAATGAGAGAGTTCAGTGACACATGCCCACGACATTCTGGCAGCAATGACCAACACCGACAAGGTGCAGGCATCACCCATGTGTCCGGGGAGTGTGGGGCCTGACTATCACTTTGGTCTGAGGGCTGCACAAAGCTCAGGGAAGAAGCCCTGGACTGAGACACCTGCCAGGACCAAGGTTTCACACCTGAGTTGCATGAACACTGCTCATCAGAACAAGGAGCCATAGGCAGGGAGACATTCTTGGGAATTTATTTGCAATAGTGAACACTATGTACGTGACTAACACCCAATGTCCAGGCTATGCAACTACATCTTCTTAACCTTTCTGACCCTGCCGCTACATCTTGGTGCTTCCCAGACATGCACAGGGGAGGTGGAGGCAGCCTGCTGACTGTGACCCCCTGTCTGTGACGGCCTTGGCAGATGTTCTCTGGAAGGCCAAGACCTGGAGGGCCCCGACCTGTTTCAGGTGTCCTGCTGTGTGGCAGTGGCACCCTCCTCGGCCTGTGGAGCTAGAGCTATTGGGGTCACAGGGAGAGGGGATTCAGATGAGTCGGACACGCCTGGAGTCACCTGGGTGGATGGCCCCGGGGTGTCGAGCTGCTGGTCCTCCTCCCTATGGGTGCCTGATGGCCCCGGCTGACTCCTTGAGGAGAAGGGGAAGCTGGAGTCAGATCGAGCTGCTCCACATCCTTCTTGCATACACACTGTTGGATGCCAACTGTGGCATCAGCGATGGAGTTCAGCAGTGCAGGACCAATGTCCTAGACCAAGGTCTCCACGGCAGCCACCATCCTACCAGTGTTGAGCTCAGTGGGTTAGCATGCTGGCGCTATCACATCAGCCTGAAGGCAAACAGGCTCCTCCATCATGTATTGCAATCTGAGGAGTGTAACAGACATCCTTTTCTGATGTTCCCAGGTTTGCCTTTACAGCTCCAGCAACTGACGTATGATCAAGTCCCGAGTCTCCAGCAGTCCTCTAAGTGTTGGACATCTGGGGAGCCTCTGCCTCCACCTGCTGTGGATCAGACAGTGCGATGTGCTCACCAGATTGTGATCCCGAGGCTACTCGAAAGCTAGGTCCCGCCGAGGTGTGTGTCTGCACTGGGGGAGGGTGTAGGTGAGCGCTGTGTTATGACAGGGCAGGTGATATATGCCAGGTACACCAAAGCCACAAGGGAAACTTAACCACAGTATCACAACAATTTTGCAATTTGTATTTATTAGGAGAACATTTGTGCACTGAATTCAGAAGTAATGAGGCCACTAACACCTTTAGTGATTTTACTAAATTAAATTTAAATATTTTTTAACAAAAGAAAATAATTCAAACACAGACATAAGATTACAGTTACTTGATATTATAACAAATCCCCAAATTCCTAATTAATCTGACTCCCAACTACACACCCTCATTAAGGCAACAGTCCAAAATAGATTTTAAATGTAAATAAGCAATCCAGCAAGGTTACCACAGCACCTACTCGACAGTGGAATTCCAAAGGCATTTAACACAACTTTAGTTATTGGACACAGCAGATTTCTGCAAAAGTGGCTAGAGGCTTTTCCCCAAGGCTGCTTTACACAGTGTACCTTTCAAGATGTTATATATAGCCTTCCATCCTTCTTTATCTGCCACACCCCACATAGCCTTCCATCTTTCTTTATCTATGTTTCTCTCTCTTTAAGGTGTAAAATCCCATTGTTCTACATGTCTTTGGAAATTTATTTTCCCATATATAAAAATCTTTCATGTTATGAATATAGCCTTTTTCCTTTTGGGAAAAATACATATAATAACATTGCCCTCTTTATCTTGTTAGTTATAAGCATCCTAGCATCCCTTTGACAATCAAATCCTTCACTTATCTAAAAATGCATATTTCCTTCTTACCTTATCTACTGACCCATATATTCTAGCTTACTCATTAGCATTTCTAGTACCCTTTTTGCATAATTTTGATAATTTCCACCTTGCGGTCTATCTGACTCTAATTCAATTAAATCAGTCACACAGACAGGACCATCCACACTCGCACCCATAAGCCTACATCAAGATTGTGTACATATGATAGTTTCGTGACAGCTGTGACTGGTCTTCAATGAAGTTGCCGTCAGATTCCTCTTCTGAGGTTTCTCCGGGGCTTGATTACAGGCCCTGTGTTGCGGACTCTGTCGGCTGCCTCCCAGATATGCCTGTGAAAGCAAGGACAGATAATTAATGCAAGGCAGGGGACTGCAGAACAGGGGAAGGGACTCACAGCATAGTTGTCTGATGGATGTTGCACTACTAGATCCTTACTTGGTAGAGCACTGCCAACCTCACCGTCAGCACAAGAACGGTCCACATCTTCACTGGTCAGCTGGATAACACTATTTTCAAAGTCTGTGAGGACCTTGATTTCAGGCATTCGTCCACCAGTCTGAAACCTCTCCCTCTTATGTCCCAGCTTGTCCTGCATGAAGACAGATGGGGAGAATATAAGTAGGATGCCTGCCAGTCCAGATGATAAGAATGCATGGCATGTGCAGATGGTGAGTGGTGCCATGGACGGGATGGGGATAATGAAGGTGTGTGTGAGAGAGTGAATGGTCACTGTGGATGTGTGATGGGTTTGTGATTATATGAGTTGGAAGTGATAAGCAGAGTGACTTACCCTGGTGGACTAGAGCAGATCATTCATTCTCTTGTGGCACTGGATGGCTGTCCTCTTTTGCAGGGCGTTGGCACTGACCACCACTGCCACTGCCTCCCAAGCCAGACTGGTGAGTTGCTGCCCATCCTGTGGCCAGAGCGGGAGCAGAGGACATCACAGCGGGCCCCCATGGCATCCAAAAGGCTCTTGTGGGGTGCGTCACTGAATCGCAGGGCTTCAGTCTTCTTGCCATTCAGGGCTATGTCTTCTGTGCAGCAGTCATGGGCTGGAAGCACTGAGAGGTATGTGTGCAGTTACACTTTAAATATGGCGGCCAGCGTGATGAAGCAGTGAGGTGATGGCATGGCAGGTGAATGAGAGCTCGTCCGCCATTAAAATAGCATATTTCCTGGGAATACACGATTAATGAGGTGGGATTGGGACGATACGGCATGAAAACCCACCACTGTGGCTGGCAGGAAAAACATTCTTTTTCCCACCTGCTACTGTACTTAGTGCAAATCTGGGATGACTCTGTCCTCAGTCTTTCTAGTCTAATGTCTTTTTTGAACTGAGTGTAACACGGCTGCCCCCTGACATTCCCTCGTGGCAGAAGTCACATGACTACAGTAAGACATGTAGGACACTTAGTAACGATTGCATTTGAAAACCCAAATACACACCACGAGCCCTGCCACTGCCAGGAAAGGGCAATTGCTTTTAGCTCTGAAGAGGAGTCATAAGGACTCGAAACGTTAACTCTGATCTTTCTTCTCTCCGCAGATGCCGTTAGACCTGCTGAGTTTTTGCAGCATTTTCTGTTTTTGTTGTAGCACGGTTACTACCTGGCTTGTCTGGTTCAGTGTTACACCATGTGCTGCATTTACCTACTAAGCCAGTGGACTGGCAGGAGGCTCTTTGTATCAGATGAACCAATGGCAGTCAGCTATTTGGAAGTTTTAGACATTAACATTTTAAAACTGAGTCAAGTTCTACATGAAAACCTTCCAGGGAACTTGAAATGTTTATGACCTAAAATTTTCCATTACAAAGTGTTACACCAGACAGTGGAATGAATGCAGACACTATAATCTACCTCTTCAAACTAGTTCAAAGGTTTACAAAACCAGACATGAAGAGCAAATGAAAAGGTTAATTTCAATGTCCTTGTGTTGGGCAGTATACATAGTACAAAACCCTTTTTTATGTTATTGCTGTCACTGGTATTTTTGTTATTAAGATGCAATGTGGAATAAATAGTCATGGCTTATTATTTATAAAATAAATAGGTTGCTTTCATCAAACTTTATATCTACTATTATAAATTAGATTGACATAATTTACATTACTTTGTTCCTGCTCCTATGAACTGACCTACCTCAGCAACTCTCCTGTGGTTACTGAATGATAGAAGATGCTTCAATTCTGAATATGCCATTCTCACAGTTCAAGAATGATCTGGTCCTTGGGGAAAAAAAAATAATAAAAAGTTGGAACAATTCATCTTGCTTGTGTTTGATTTCATTTATAATAATATCTTGCTTGAATGTGATCTGGGGTTTGTTCATTAACTACTTTGTATTATTTTATTTTTAGGAACTCGATGTTGGAGATTGATGAGTGTCAGAGTTCTCTGTGTCTTCATGATGGGACTTGCAATTATTTTATTAATGGTTTGAGCTGCATTTGTCCAGCTGGATTCTCAAGCAGACAATGTGACATGCATAACAATGACTGTGTAGAGAGTACCTGCCGGTTTTCTGGGAATGACTGTGATGCCAATATCAATGTGTGCCAGTTTGTACCATGTTGGAATGGTAGACAATGTGTGTTGGGAATAGTTATGTATGTAAGTGTTCACCAGGATTCACTGGGTAGGACCGTGGGATTGATGAGTGTGAATGGAACCAATGTCACAACAATGCTTGATTTAGTCGTTTTGTACTACAGAACTTGAGCATTGCTGAAAAAAGAGACACTTTTTGTCAAAGCTTTTTATCACATCAGGACATTTCACAAGAATACAGATCCAAGGGAAACAACAATGTTTTCTGTATGAGAAGAGGGTGCTGATTGGTTGGCAAGTGGATCTAATTGTTAGAGGCATTGCCATGGAGAATGGGCCAGTTGATGGTGACTGAGTTAACTGCCAAGCATTGTTTGAAATCTAAACCAGGCAGCTTGACTCTGATTGGTCAAGGCATTACCCTAAGGAATGAACCAGTGAATGGCTTTCACTTATTTTGTTTAGCTTAAACAGGTGCAATGTATGTACATTTTCTTTCTCTCTGCAAAGAACAGGGCCCTAAACAAAATAAGGAACAGCCATTCGTTAGTTCATTCCTCAGGGCAATGCCTTGGCCAATCAGAGTCAAGCTGCCTGGTTTAAATTTCAAACAATGCTTGGCAGTTAACTGTCAGCCACTGGTGCATTCTCCCTGACAATGCCTCTATCAATCAGAGTCCACATGCCAACCGATCAGTAGTCTCTTCTCATGAAGTATAAATTTGTTGCTTCCTTGGATTTGTATTCTTGAAAAATGTCCTGATGAGTGCAAGACAATAAGCTGCAACAAAAGATCTCTTTTTCAGCAATGCTTGATTTATCGATGAATTTGCAACATTTCCCGAGTTTCTGTACTAATATGTACTTCCCATAACATGGCCAGATTAACCAGGAAACAGCAAGAGTTAAATGACGTACACAACTTCGATGTCCAATACCTGCCCTTGCCATATCAAAAAGTAGAACTACTTAAATGATAAAGGTTTCATAAACAAGCATAAGTTAAACAAACACCCTAATCTGTAGGTAAAACTGTTGACAACCCAATTGCCTGGTATGTGACAGTTCAGCTTATTCATACCCAAAATGTCATGGGTTCAAGTATCAGTTGCTTGTCTGTCTGACTGAGACAGTCTGAGTGGCCTTTATAGATGATCCATCCTCCAGATAACAGAAATTGTATATCATCCATGTCAGATCTATCAACTATGAAGTCACTCTCCAAACCCACCTATTCTCCGGGCCACAACAACCTGGGAGAAAGTGAAAAACTCAAATGAGAAACAAGTTAAAAAGAAATCCTCAAACTGCAAGATAATTTTTTACCGTAATAAAGAGAAAACATTTGCAGTGCATCCCAGAGAATTCCAAAGTAGATTATATGATGTTTCGTGGGATGAGTTTGTATATTTTACATAGTTGTAAATTGTTGTACGTCATTACTTTGTGTTTACAGATCTTACATTACAAAAGGAATGCTCACTATGATGGAAATATGAACACAGTAGCAACTAATGTTGGAATGCTTACTGCAGTTGCTAATGTAAGATTAAAAGTATCTCAGACCTTGTATTCGACTTTACTCAAAACTAAGAGGTGACAATTGGTTTGCTTTAAGAATGCTGAATCTGTGACAAAGATCCTCTGCAAATGCAGTCATTTATTCATCTTTGTAACATGCAATAATGTCTAATTGATTCAGATTTGCTGTACTTTAGCAGAACTGAAATAAACCAGGAATTGAAGCAAGGTTTGGAATTTTCCACAGCTCTTGTTGGAACATTATAGTACAGGAGGCTGAATGGATTGATTATCATAGCAGATTTCATTTTCATATTGTTGGTCACTTAATACTTAGTGAGTTTGTAATCTTTTAACAAGATACCTCCAATAGATACTTCAGGTATTCTGTAAAACCTATAAATAATGGATTGCAAAATGTCAGTAATATAAGAGGTAAAAGTGATTTATTAAACATCATTAACCATTCTCCAGTGACAATGTCATGGATGGATAAGTATTGGTACAATGAGGCTGGGAATACTGGGACAAATTCACCAAAAGCAGAGAAGGGTAAGAGCTCCAGGACGTCATAACTGGGGCGGGGGGTGGGGGGGGGGGGGCATGGGGATGTACCCCAAAGATGCGCTGGGGAACCCACACCCCACCCCCACTCCCCGGAATTTCCTGGGTAAGGATTGCATGGTAATTACCCAGGAAGTTCAAACTGCCTTGGACAATTGCCTTGCAATGGGAACCATTTGAAACTATGTTATAACTTGAAAGCTTCAGATGGTTCTGACCGTCTTTCACTAATAGTTACCCAGAAAAAGTTAGAAGAGTTAAACCCACTTCTAACTCATGGGTATCTATAATACTGACATCCCTGCTGACTCCCCAAGGGACTGCCCCCACCTTTCCAACTCCCCCTCCTCCACAGGACCCTCAACTACACCCCACATCCCCCCCGCCCCACTGACAACCTCCCCCACAGGACCCTCAACTGCTCCCCATGGGACTCCCTCCAATCACACCTACACCCCACAGGACCCCTGACAACCCCACAGGATGCCACCCCCCCCAACCCCCACACCGCCATGGGACCCTGAACTATCCTCCTGAACCCCCACAGGACTCCCCCAACACGGGACTCCCCCCACACCCCCAACTCACCTCAGGACCACCATCTACCTCCACGGGACTCTCCCGACCGCCCATGGGACCCCGGACCACCCTTCTTGGACCTGCATGGGACACCACCCCCCCCGACCAGGACGATAAGTTAACTCTTCTAATTGGAGAATCAGTGATGACATAAGGACATCAGGTTGGTGTAGTCACTAAGAGAGCAGTGAATAAGATAGGGGAAATGTTGTTACACAGTGGGTGTTGCTACAGAAATTGGCTGAATTAGAGACAATCATTTGAAGATGGGACTCCCTTCGAGAAACATTCACCTGTGTCTGGCTGAGAAATACTTTTCTTCAGTCAGTCAAGGCTGAGAAGTTTGAAGATTAACATGATCATTGATGTGACAAAACCCAGAAAGATATGCATTTGTGTAGTGCCTTATAATGGGTTGGGTTTTTGCTCCTGAGGCAAGTAGCTCAAGTTGGGAATTTTCCAGGTTTGGCACACCCACCTTGTGGAAAAATGCCCTGAATGGAGTGAATTTTGCTCTGGGGGTGCAGGTGCGGGATAGAGTTGGACCCGCTGCCCCCTGGATGTTGATTGGAGGTGGCCACAGGGGTTGCCAAGTGCCAGCTTGGGTTGTTTAAAAGGACCACCTCAATTCTCTGGCAATTGGTCCCAGTTGTTAAATTAGGCCCTCTAGCCCTCATCTCTCACACCCCATCACACCCTCACCCATTCCCCATGCTCTATCCTTGCCAACATTCTCCCCCCCACCATCACCGACTGTCATGGCCCTTTATAGCCCCATGCCAATTTAATGTCAACTCATAGCAACCCATGCCCCCATCCAACACCCTTTGCCCTTACAGTCTCCATGGTAACTCACCCAGTATCCACCATGGGCAGACCTCAGGAGCCACTGAGATTAAATAAAATAAAGATCTAAATATCTATTACAGCTTTCACTATAATAAGTAAACACTCCCGTTCATGAAAGCCCATTCAAACTTTAAATGTCCCTCAAGTACTTAATCCATAATCAAAACATACAGACATGCATTCATAACCCCACATCAAATCCTTTAATAACCTTGTTGTGCTGTCAATCAAACTGTGAACTTATAACCTGCCACTGGGATAACTGTACATTGTAGAAAGCAGCCAACCATTGATAGTGATATAATGATAGCCCTGGGGTTTTGTCAACAAACAGCTATTGTAACTGCTAGAACAGATTTTTTTTCAACTCTCACTGACACAGGCAGACTGTTTTTTCCCCAAGTTTTTTGAGGACTGGAGATTTAAATAACTTCACAGTTTGAGTTTTTTCAACCCTCACTTACACAGGCAGGTGTTTTATTTAATTTTTAAAGGATTGGATATTTAAATAACTTTATAGCTTGACAGTTCTACATGTGGTAACCACTCTTCACAAGCATTTACATCTCCTCCATAAATTTGTGACTCACATAGTATAGGATAAAGCCCTTGCTATAGCAAAAATGAAGTCTGTTTGAACCCAGCCCTGAGTTCAAATGGCCCTGCTGAGTTTCAGTTTCCCTCCACTGTGAGTCACTCCCCACCCTCATTTCCCTGCTGGTGAAAATGAGATCGTAAATAAAGGCTGGCCTTCCACATTTGGGTCCCAATCACCATTCCCAAATGTCCATGGAGTCTTCACAGCTCTGAAATATCTGGCTCAATGTCTCTCATAAACCTTTCAAATATAGGCTAGCGTGACAGATACTTTGCACACAGACATGAAATGAATGACCAGTTAATCTGCTCTTTCATTGTATTAGCTTATGGAGGAATGTTGGTGAAGGCACCAGGAGAGATTCCTTTTCTACCTCAAACAGTGCCATGAATTCTACATAAACCACTGTAAGACGTATTTAATGGGCCTTGGTTGATGTCTGCATTGAAAGATGGCACCTCCAGCAATGTGGCCCTCTATCAGTACTGTATTGGAATGTCAGTTTAGGTGATGAGCTCTAACTCCTGGATCATGCTTCCTATAACAGGTTTCTAACACAGAAGTGTGAAATGAGCCAGACTGGCACATTTGGAGAAAGTTTAATGTTAGCTTCTGTGGTACCAGTGGTTTGCTCAAATTGGAACAGTGGCCAGTAGTTGGGAACTTTTGTAACTGCAGGGATCTGTAAAATAAACTTTTCCATTGTACCAGCTGGTAAAAAATGCTCTTGAAATTATCTTTAATATGGATGGCATTCAAGGTTTGACTGCAACCAATTAAATTCTCAGCAATCAGCAGTGGTTTGGTTCCTTGTTTAAATTATACAAACTAATTCTGATCCATATTTCCTACTTGGGGGCAATCTCAGCTTTCTATTTGCCTGTGAAATTCTTCACAGAATTGGTGTTAAAGGATCATCTAGAAATGAAAATACTATAACAAGTTCCTTACCACCATGATTATAAGCGGACTGCAGTAGATGTTATGACTTCTTATGGTGAGAGGTAAGTTCTACTATCTTGCTGACAGAGAATTCTCCTTTCTGCTATTTAAGGTCTTTTCCCACAATCGATGTCAGTTTGTGTAACAAATGTACTGCGTACAATTAAAAGCTGTCATTTTTTTCCCCCACAGTGTTGTGTCTACCTGCTTCAGAACCAGGACTTGCTTTCTGATGATATCTTTGGTTTAAAATGAGTTAAAATTCTATACTATTTTTAACATTGGAACATGGTTTTAAAACAATTTGCAATTTTTTTTTGTTATTTTCTCACCACTTGATACCATTCGAACATGAATTTTCCCAGCACAGGGACCAAGCATAAGGCCTGACCCCATTCTCCACCATTGCGCACTATCGCTGCCATTTGGTGACTTGGCTTCCGATCCAACCCCTTCCACCTTCTCTGTTTGAATAAACACCTCACACCTTGGCTCCCTCTTTCTTCGACATCTGACTGAGGTCAAGAGCCCACTGAGTGGAATAATATGGCTGTGAATTTACTGCTTATCAGTCATATCAACTCTGGCTCCTCAGTGCTACAGAAGGAGCCATTAAAAAAGAAAACATTGCTGAATTAAAAATGATGGGGTGATCTTGGCACTCGTGCTAATGATAATTGACCTTTTCTTCAGTTTCCTTTTGTGCAACTAACACGAACGAACCATAACTGAAACAGATCAATAGGGCTGCTTTCAAACATGCTGTCAAATGTCGCTCTAACATTGTAGTCTGCCTCCTCTGTTTACTTTTAAAATTCTGATAACCCTGTGACCACATCACTGAGCTGCTACGAGCAATGAAGAGATACGAATGGTGTTTGAGTGCACCGGAGTGGAAAGCGGGAAATACAGACTGAATTAGCATGTCTAAATTATTAGTTACTCTGGAAAAAAGAAATTAATGCATCCTGAAGTGAAGATTTGTATCTGATGGGAAATTACTATCAATCGATGCAATATTGCATTAATTAAACCCCGTCAGCTGTTGATTTTGTTTGTTTTAAGCATAATGGGTCTTCAGTTATCTACTATGGAAACACAACACCTGACTGTGAACTCTCCCCAGGATACTAAACTGCTGTTTGTGAAACAGCATAAAAATATCCTTCAGCTTAATGGAAGTGTTCAACTCGTTTTTTGTTTAAAAGGGTAATATATTTGTCACCCATTTGAAAGAATCCTTTCAATTAAGTTGGGGAAATGTTAATCCATTGTCCTTTCTTGACCATATCGATTAATTTAGATTTAATGATTTGGATCAAATGCTGTTGATATTTGACAAACAAGATTTGGGCAGAATAAGAGAGCACCATTACTGATAGAATAGATCAGGTGTCACAGTTATGCGTTGGGAGTTAAGATTCACCCAACTAGTAAATTAGGTGCAAGGCTGTAGAATAGTCACAGGCTTTCAGTGTGCTACCAGGATACTGAAGCTGTACTGTTTTGCAAAATTGTTTCTCGTTAAGATTTTTACCGTTGTATACAAGCACATTTCAATTTATGACCTTTTTTTATAATACTGAAAGCAATTTTAACTTGGTAAGATCCAATATTTCCAGAATGCCACGAAACAGGAACAACGTTGCAATTAATTGAATGTATCACCACCACCCCAAAAACCACATTTGCTTCACCCATTACTCCTGTTCGAATTGCTTGGTGTGGTTTCCATGCAACCCATCACACTGAGGCAGTCCCAGTCCAAGTCACGAATGACAACAGTTGCCTCGTTCTTATCCACCTCAACCTCCTGTGGCCGTTGGCACAGTCAGTGTCTCCATTGGCCTCCGGCACCTCTTTTCCATGGTCCACCGGTGTGTGACTGCCTTAGTCATGGCTTTATACTTTCATCCTCTGACCCCTTTGGGGTAGCCCAAGGTTCCATCCCTGCTCCCCTCTTTTTCCTCATCTATGTTTGCCTTAGCACTGAGTTAATTTCCATTCCAAAATATTCATCCTTACCTTTCCACCATTAGCCTCCAATTCACAACTGTTGTTGTTTCAGAATGATTGTCTGATATCAATGCTGTGGTTGAGCCAGAACATCCTCTACATCCTTTCTGTTATAAATACTGGCCTAGCCAGCAATGCCCAAGTCCCACGAAAGAATTTTAAAATCCAGCCTGTTCGGTTGCAACCAAATTCATCCTGCCCACTAGTGCTTGTTCCTGTTGAACCCAACAGTGTTTGAGCTAAGGTTCAAAATTCATCTTCTGTTAATCGCTAAAACTGCCCATTTCCACCTCGGTAATCATTCAGTCTGTCCTTGCCGTATTCCGGCTGCTGCAGCTGCTTGTAGCTACTCCTGTCAGGAGATCTGCTGTCATGGTATGTCATGCTCGTCTGTTTTGCACCATCCTCACAAATTCACTGTAGCTTGTCCGCAACCACTCTGCGAATCTGTCATCCAACTTTGCCTATGTCGACCCCTCTTCCTGCTGCCCTTCACTTTGCCCTCCAGAAGAGATCTCTTTTCAGCTCTGATCAAACAGCTGAAATACTGACATTTTCTTTTCTGGATGTCACCCTTTAGGTTTTTGTTTGCTGTTGCTGTTTCAAGCACCTCTTCATTGGTCTCAATGAAGGCAGAATTTCCAGCTTGTCAGGCGGGCGGGCCTGACCCAATCTCTAGCGGGAGGGGAGATGATCCCCGCTGGAGAAGTGGGCCTTGCTGCCATTTTACGTGGGCGGGCCAATTAAGGCCCACTCAGCGTGATGTCCGGTGGGAAATGCTATGTGCTCCCTGTGCAGGCGGGGGGGATTCCCTAAAAGCGAGAGTCTGCTGTTTTACACATGCGTACAGAGGAGCGCACATCTCCCTGAGGCTAAGTGCAGCCTCAGGGAGATCGCTGACATCTGCATAAACTTTAAAAATAGAAAAATAAAAAAATCCTTAACATGTCCCCCTCATGTGACAATGTCATACAAGATGGGACATGTTAATAAATTTCACTGAAACTTTAATAAACTTTTTTAACACCCTGCATGAAAGCTCACCCCGCCGGTGGACGAGGTTTCATGTTTTCTCTATTACCCGCCGGGGCTCCTGGCGTGTCCGCCAACCTTAAAGTTGGACGGGCAGGTCCTTTAATTGTTTCAATGATCCTATCAATGGCCTCAATTAGCCATTGACAGGTCGGCGGGCGGACAGCTGATCTGTCTGTGCCCCCGCCTTCCTGAAGATCTAAATGGACCGGGATGACGTCAGGGGTTCCTTCCGACATCATCCCACATCATTTTCCCGTCAGCGAGCGAGCCCCGCCCCCAACTCACCAATGGAAAAATTCAGCCCATGGTCTGTATTTGGACTTTTTAGCACACATCTTGGCATACAAAACTCAAAGCTCTCTATTTTCTTCCACAGGTCCTTATTTATTGTCCAGGTTTCTGAAGCAAACAGGAAATTGGATAGAACGTAGCGAATTATGAGCTTTTTCCATGTTACAAGCTTGAGTTTTCTTGTTGGTAACACATCCTTCATTTTCTGGCCATCTCTATCTTTCTGCCGACTTCTGTTGTTCTAAATTGTCAAACTGATTTATTTGTTCCAGCGTGATACCATCCACTTAAATCTTCACTCTAGTTCCTTCTGATGGATTCAATCTGACTATCGCTGTTTTTGTCTTTTTACTGTTCCTACTCAGTCCATATTCTAAACTTCGAGATATTACTTGATCCATGATATTTTGTGGAGCCTCTTCTGATTCTACAAGTGGCACTGTGATCGTCAGCGTACCACAAGTCTGCCTTGTACTTGCCTCCAATTTGGAAGTACACCTAATTTTTCTGAATATTTGTTCTGCGTACAGATTGAATAATATTGGCGACAGTGTCATATTCCTCTTTTCATTTGAAACATATCTGATTGTCCCTCTTCTATCCTGATGCTCACTATTTGGTCCCAATGTAGGTTCTGGATAAATCTCACACCTATACTGTCCTTGTCACGTTCAGCATCACGTCTATTAACTATTGGTGATAAATATGATTGCGTTTTCCATGGTCTATGAAGTATATGTAAATGTATTTGTTTACTTCTAGATATTTATCGAAGGTTGCCCTTAGGTTAAATGTTCTCTTTCTTGTTCCTCCTCCAGGTCTAAGTACAGACTGCGTTTCACCAATTTCTGCTCCAAATGTGTTATTATTTCTTTCCATTATGATTTTTAGGGCCACTTTAATGAGATAACTCATTAAGCTTATAATTCTAAATCGATTGCACTCCATTGCATTGGGTTACTTATGTAATCTAATGAGTAATGAATGTTTCAAGTCACTCGGAATGTATCCTTTAGTATATATTTGATCGCAAAGTTCTGATATCATTTCTAATTATTATTCCAAGGGCTTTTAGATGTTCTGTTGTTACTTCATCTATGCTGTACTTATCAATTTCAAAGCACTCTTTACTTCTGATACCATAATATTTGGTCCATCGTTGCCTCTATGGACTGAATCTTCTGGTCGGCGTACAGGGGAAGGCCCGACATGCTGATGCATAAAATGACACGTGATGACATCAGGCATGCATCCTGATGTTAATGTGCCTCATCACAGAATCACAGAATCACACAGTGTACAAGAGGCCCTTCAACCCATCAAGTCTGCACTGACACGTGAGAAACACCTGACCTACCTACCTAATCCCATTTACCAGCACTTGGCCCATAGTCTTGAATGTTATGATGTGCCAAGTGCTCATCCAGATACTTTTTAAAGGATGTGAGGCAACCCGCCTCCACCACCCTCCCAGGCAGCGCATTCCAGACCATCACCACCCTCTGGGTAAAAAAGTTTTTCCTCACATCCCCCCTAAATCTCCTGCCCCTCACCTTGAACTTATGTCCCCTCGTGACTGACCCTTCAACTAAGGGGAACAGCTGCTCCCTATCCACCCTGTCCATGCCCCTCATAATCTTGTACACCTCGATCAGGTCACCCCTCAGTCTTCTCTGCTCCAACAAAAACAACCCAAGTCTATCCAACCTCTCTTCATAACTTAAATGTTTCATCCCAGGCAACAACCTGGTGAATCTCCTCTGCACCCCCTCCAGTACAATCACATCTTTCCTATAATGTGGTGACTAGAACTGCACACAGTACTCCAGCTGTGGCCTCTCCAAGGTTCTATACAACTCCAACATGACCTCCCTACTTTTGTAATCTATGCCTCGATTGATAAAGGCAAGTGTCCCATATGCCTTTTTCACCACCCCACTAACATGCCCCTCTGCCTTCAGAGATCTATGGACACACACGCCAAGGTCCCTTTGTTCCTCAGAACTTCCTAGTGTCATGCCGTTCATTGAATACTTCCTTGTCAAATTACTCCTTCCAAAGTGTATCATCTCACACTTTTCAGGGTTAAATTCCATCTGCCCCTTATCTGCCCATTTGACCGTCCCGTCTATATCTTCCTGTAGCCCAAGACACTCAACCTCAATGTTAACCATCTGGCCAACCTTTGTGTCATCTGCAAACTTACTAATCCTACCCCCCACATAGTCATCTATGTCGTTTATATAATGATGAATAATAGGGGACCGAGCACAGATCCCTGTGGTATGCCACTGGACACTGGCTTCCAGTCACTAAAGTATCCTTCTGTCATCACCCTCTGTCTCCTACAACTAAGCCAATTATGAATCCACCTTATCAAATTACCCTGTATCCCCTGTGCATTTGCCTTCTTTATAAGTCTCCCATGTGGGACCTTGTCAAAGACTTTGCTGAAATCCATATAAACTACATCAACTGCACTCCCCTCATCTACACAACTGGTCAGCTCCTCAAAAAATTCAATCAAATTTGTTAGGCATGACCTCCCTCTGACAAAGCCATACTGACTATCCCTGATCAAACCTTGCCTCTCCAAGTGGAGATAGATTCTCTCCTTCAGAATTTTCTCCAATAGTTTCCCTACCACTGACGTGAGACTCACTGGCTGTAGTTCCCTGGCTTATCTCTACAACCCTTCTTAAATAGCAGAACCACATTAGCTGTTCTCCAGTCCTCTGGCACCTCCCCCGTGGCCATAGAGGAATTAAAAATTTGGGTCAGAGCCCCTGCGATCTCCTCCCTTGCCTCCCTCAGCAGTCTGGGACACAAATCATCCGGACCTGGAGATTTGTCCACTTTTATGCCTGCCAACACCTCCAATAACTTGTCAGTCCCTATACCAATTTGCTCAAGAACCTCGCAGTCTCTCTCCCTGTGTTCGATACTGGGACGGATGTGAAGTATTCATACAACACTCTACCGATGTCCTCTGGCTCCACCCATAGATTGCCCCCTTGGTCCCTTATGGGCCCTACTCTTTCCCTGGTTATCCTCTTTCCATTGATATACTTATAAAATACCTTGGGATTTTCCCTACTTTTACCAGTCAGAGCTTTCTCATATCCACTCTTTGCTCTCCTAATTGCTTTCTTAAGCTCCACCCTGCACTGTCTGTGCTCTACTAATGTCTCTGCTGATTTGTTTCCCTTGTACCTGCTAAAAGCTTCACTTTTCCTTCTCATCGTATCCTGAATATCTCTGGTCATCCATGGTTCTCTGGGCTTGTTACTCCTTCCTATCACCCTAGAGGGAACATTTTTGGCCTGTACCCTCCCCATTTCCTTTTTGAATGCCCCCACTGCTCCTCTGTAGATTTCCCCACAAGTAGCTGTTCCCAGTCTACCTTGGCCAGATCCTGCCTTATTTTACTAAAATCCACTCTCCCCCAATCCAAAACATTTTTTTTGCAACTTGTCTATTTCTTTATCCATAACAGAGTTAAATTGTACCATGTTATGGTCACTGTTACTAAAATGCTCCCCCACCACCACGTCAGCCACCTGTCCGGCTTCATTCCCCAGAATTATGTCCAGCAATGCACTGTCCCTTGTTGGACCCTCTATATATTGACCTAAAAAGTTCTCCTGTACACATTTCAAGAAATCCTCTCCATCCAAGCCCTTAACACTATGTCTACCCCAATTAATGTTGGGAAAGTTGAAATCACCTAATATAATTACCCTCCTGTTATTGTTTTTACACACCTCCGCAAATTGTGCACATATTTGCTCCTCAATTTCCCGATGACTATCTGGGGGTCTATAATAAACACCTAACAATGTGGCTGCCTCTTTTTTATTCCTAAGCTCTACCCACAAAGCTTCATTTGATGCCCCCTCCAAGATATCATCTCTCCTTCCTGCAGTAACTGACTCCTTAACTAATAATGCAACGCCTCCTCCTCTTTTACCCCCTCCCCTGCCTCGCCTGAAGATTCTTCATCCCGGAATGTTGAGCTGCTAATCCTGTCCCTCCCTCAGTCACGTCTCAGTGATGGCTACTATATCACAATTCCATGTGTCAATCCTCACCCTTAACTCATCCGTTTTACCTGTAATACTCCTGGCATTAAAGTAGAGACCATCCAGCCTTGCCTTACTCCCTGGAAGCTTATTGCAGCTGTACTCCCTCTGACTTGATTGTTTTACTGTATTATGATGTGTCCCTATTCTGCTAACATTCTGTGTCCCCTCCCCCTGCTGAATTAGTTTAAACTCCTCCCAACAGCACTAGCAAACCCGCCCACAAGGATGTTAGTCCCACCCTGGTTCAGATGTAGATCATCCCGCTTGTACAGGTCCCACCTTCCCCAGAAACGGTCCCAGTGATCCAGGAATCTAAAACCCTCCCTCCTGCACCAACTCTTAAGCCACATATTCATCTGCGCTATTCTCCTATTTCTGAGCTCGCTAGCATGTGGCACTGGAAGTAATCCAGAGATTACAACCCGAGAAGTGCTGCTTTTTAGTCTACTGCCCAACTCCCTCAATTCTTGATGCAAGACCTCATCCCTCTTTCTACCTATGTCATTGGTACCAACACGTACCATGACATCTGCCTTATCACCCTCCCCCTTCAGGATGCCCTGCAGCCATTCAGTGACATCCCAGACCCTGGCACAATACCATCCTGGAGTCACATTGACAGCCACAGTAGCGCCTATCTGTTCTCTTGACTGTAGAATTCCCTATTACTATTGCTCTTCCTCCCCTCCTGTACAGACAGGCTACTTGTGGTGCCAGAAGCTTGGCTCTGTCTGTACTCCCTGGAGGAGCCAGCGCCCTCATCAGCCTCCAAAATGGAATACCAATTTGCGAGCGGGAGCCCAGGGGACTCCTGAACTACCTGCCTGTTTCTCTTGGACTGCCTGGTGGTCACCCATTCCCTTCCTTCCTCAAGTCCCTTCAGCTGCAGTGTGACCACCTCTCCAAACGTGCTATCCACGATGCTCTCAGACTTGCGGATACTCCACAATGTCCTCAGCCACCACTCCAGCTCTGAAACCAGAGCTTCCAGGAGCTGCAGCTGGACACACTTCCTGCACACATGCTGGTCCCGGGCACTGGAAATGTTCCCGGCTTCCCACATGGAGCAGGAGGAGCACACCACGGCTTGGAGCTCTCCTGCCATGACTTATCCCTTTAAATTAACCCTTTTAAAGAAGGGCCCTTCTTTCCTGATCCTTGTTACTACAGAATATACAAACTATAACCCACAAAAAGACCTTAAACTATAAGCAATAAAAGTAGTAAATACTTACCTGACCTTAACCACTACTTACCAGTCATTCCTTTCCCTTGCAGCCTCTACTGCTGCAGCAGGGCAAGATCACTCTGTGAAGATTTAAGAAGTTGGATAGCAAAGAAAAAATGAAAAGAGCACCTCTTTCCCTATGCACCCAATTCCCACTGTGCACCAAGTTGCCAAAACCCACACTCACTCTGGCTGTGTCTCCCTCAGGATGAGCTCTTGCCCCTGTTTGTGTGCAAGCACACTGTCATCTCCATATTTCATTTGGTGGGCGCATTCCAGAGACGGCTGCACGCTTGCAGAAATGCTAACGGCCAATTAAGGCCATTAAGAAAGTAATTAAACTCGTTAAGAACGCTGTCGGTCCAACCTTAAGGTTGGCGGGCAGCCAAAAAGCCCAAGCGACCTTTGCGTTCTTCAGGAAACCTCATCCACGAGGTTTCCTGGAGCTTTTATAAAATCAATATTAATTTTCCCACCTTCACAAACATGACCCAACTTATGTGACACCGTCACACGAGGGGTCATGTTTAAATCAATTTTTACATCATTTATTAAAATGTTTCATTCTCATATTCAATCTCCCCAAGGCAGCGCCATGCCTCAAGGAGATTTCTGCACTCTATTGCGCGCATGCTTCTCCCTCCTCCCCCCCACCTCCCCACCTGCACAGGTAGCGCTGAGAGCTACCAGCCGCGCGTTACACTGGGCGGGCCTTAATTGGCCCACCCGCGTAAAATGGCGATGCACAGCTGATAACTTGAGGACCTCCCTTGATTTGGATCATCGCAGAATTCACATATGTTCCGCCCATCATTTTGCTACTGCATCCCTTTCAAACAATGTTTTACCGTCGTTGTCTCTTATGCATCCACTATCTGTTATTATCCCTTTCATTCTACCTGTCAAAGATTTCACCTTCTGGCGCATGACTCTCATTTTGAGATTCCCTTCCAGCTTAATACTTCATCACACATCTCATTATACCACTTCTTTTTAGCCTCACTACATGCATTCTTTATTTTTCTTTCAATTTCATTATACTCGGGTGAATTTCTTTTCTTTCCTCTTTCTATCATCATTGCTGATATCTCATCTGACATCTGCTCCTTGTCACTTTTTCACTTTTGCCCCCATCAGACCTGTTTTGGTAATATTTCCTTTGCAGTTGTACACCTTTCATGTCTTCCCGTTTGCTTTCTGTTTCTTGTTCTGAGACCTCTGTTTGTTCTGATTCCTCAATCCTGAGACATCCATACATGGTTTTTGCTTTAAGAGTGAATGCCTCTCTGATGTTCTTGTCCTTCAACATGTCAAGGTCTAAACGCATTTTTTTTTCTTTTTCGGTATTTTCTAAATCAACTTAATTTTTGCTATATGGAGACAATGATCTCAATTCGTATCCGTGCCGGATTAGTATGAATGATTTTTATACAGTTTCTTCAAAAGCTTTTTCATCACCGCATAATCTATTTGATTTCTACACACATCCCAGTGTAAAGTCTTCTCTTTGATTGTTTAAAGAAGGTGTTTGCCACCTTCAGATCATTTTCTTGACAAAATTGTATCAGTCTTTCTCCTCTTTCATTTCTCAATCGAAGGCTATATTGACTGACTTGCTTTCCTGAAGTTCCTTCACCAACTTTAGTGTTTAAGTCGCCCCTTACAATTGCCACATCAGTTGATTTAACTTTATCGTAACACTTCAGGTTGTCACCATAAAACGTCTGTACTTCCCGCTCACCATGCTCTTTGTGTCAGGCCATAAACTTGCATGACAACCAGATCAAAAAACTTTCCTTTGATCTTAATTGTGGTTATTTTTTCTGAAATTGGCCAGTAACCTTGAACTGATCTCTTGTGTCTTATGTTTACTCGGATCCCTTCTTCATTCCTCCTTTTCTCACCTCCTGAGAAGTAAAGGACAAAGCTCTCCTTTTCCATCTGACCAGGTTCTAACCATCTTACTTCTGCAGATCCTTGTAAGCCAATATGGTGTCTATCCATTACCTGTATGCAATTATCAAGCTTTCCCGCCTGATATAAAGTCTGATGTCCCTATTCTCAGGAAGACACCTCTTCCAATGAGTGTAATGGGCTCAGAAGATGACTTCTCCTCTGAGTTTAGATCAACTTTGTCATAAACTTGTTGGTTACTTTGTTGGGCAAGGGCTTCCTTTTCCCTCTCTCTATTGACAACAGAGTTGATTGCTGGGGGCCCAACTTCTTCTGTACCGTCTATTCTTACACTATGAATTTCCATGATTAACTGTGGGGCCTCTATTGTGTGAGGTCCCCAGACTCTTCACAGGTGATTGGCCACATTGCCTTACTAGGTGTCATGACTGTGCCCTTGGGTGTGTCACCTGTTGGGGTATATGGGAGATGTTTGTGAGGGCAAATATCCTAATACCATTGTTCCCCAGCCAAGCTGCCGATCCATGTCAAAATGGCATGGGTAGGGGAGACCAGTGTCCACAACTCCTACATCTTCAGCAGGCCTCAGATCCCTGACACTTCCGGGGTCCACAGAGGCTGCAGGGTTACCTCCTTGGAGACAAGGTCTACCCACAGAGGACATGGCTGATGACGTCCCTGTGGCAGCCTCAGACTGCAGCAGAGCGACGCTACAATGAGGTTTGTGCCTCAGCCCGGACTTTGGTGGAGCAAACGATTGGCCTATTGAAAAATGAAGTTCTGGTGCCTCGACGGATCTGGTGGAGCACTGCGATACAGTCCTCATCGTCGTAGCTTGCTGTGTGCTACACAACCCTGGTGCTGCGACGGGGGGAGCATCTGGCTCAGGATGGGATGGAAGAGCTGCACGTCTCCTCCGACGAGGAAGACATCGACGGGGGGGAGATTACGAGGTATTGAAGGTGAGGATGCTGGCGATGAGGCCACTGCACTGTCCAGACGAGGCAGGCACGCTCGGGACGCCCACATAGCCACCAGATTCATGGATGGTGATGAGCAGATGTAGTGAGGACAGTCCTGACATCCTCACCTGCCTCTGTGAATGTCTGACTCCCTGTGTGGCTGTATCCAAGATTACACACCTGGATGACATGGACACAGCTCATCATAACAAGGAGCCATAGGCAAGGAGACATTCTTGGGAGTTCATTGAAAATAGTGAGCATTATGCACGAGCGATTAACACCCACGGCTGTGCAATCACATCTTAACTTTCCTAACCCTGCCACTATGTCTTGGTGCTCCCCGGACATCCCCAGCACAGGTGGAGGCAGCCTGCTGACAGTGACGCCCTGTCTGTGACGATCTTGGCGGACATCCTCTGGAGGGCTGAGACCTGGAGGGCTCCGGCCTGCTTTGGGTGTCCAGGTGCACCCTCCTCGGCCTGTGGGGCTGGAGGTGATGGGGGTGAGGGGGTCACAGGAAGAGGGGTTGAGGATCGGCCGGACATCGCCAGAGTCACCTGGGTGGATGGCCCTGGGGTGTCAAGTTGCTGGTCTTCTTTCTTGTGGGTGCCCAAAGGTCCCTGGCTGACTCCAGAGGAGAAGGGGAAGCTGGAGTGAAAGTGAACTGTCCCGCACTGCTCTCGTGTGGAGGCCAACTATGGCGTTAGTGATGGAGTTTAGCCCGTGCAGCAGTGCAGGGCTGAGGTCTCCATGGTGGCTGCCATCCTGCCAGTGTTGACCTCAGTGCATTGGCACGCTGGCGCTATCACCTCAGACTGAAAGTGGATGGACTTCTCCATTGTGCCTTGCAATCTGAGGAGTGCACCAGGCATCCCTTCCTGATGTTCCTGTGATTGTCTTTGCAGCTCCACTAACTGTTTGGGGACCGAGTCCAGAGGCTCATCATCCGACTCGGACTCAGCAGGTTCCTTGCCTCCAGCAGTCCTCCGAGTGCTGGTGACCAAGGTTGTCCCTGTGTCCGCCTGTTGTGGAACAGATTGTGTGCTGTGCTCATCAGATTGTTATCCTGAGGCTGCTCCACATCTAGATCCCACCGAGGTGTGTGTCACTGCGCTGGTGGAGGGTGTGGGTGAGCGCTGTGATGGGTCTTCAACGGTACTGCCCTCAGGGTCCTCATCCCCGCTGCTCTCGGTGCTGGGGTGGGGGGGGGTCAAGGTTACCTGAGGGAGACATGTCAGATGTGTCAAGGAGAGAATGTGGAGATTATTAGTGCTTAGCAGCCGTGTAACACACAGGACAGTGGACTCAGCGTAGCGTTGAGGGAGGGATGGTGTGGTGCAGGGTCCTTACGTGGGTGTTCACCACTGACCTCACTGTTGCAGCAGGAACGGTCCACGCCCTCTCCGGCCAGCTCCAACGCGTGAGTCTCGAAGGGAGCGAGGACCTTGATGTCCGGTACTCCACCTCCGGTCTGGGACCTCTCCTGATGATTGCGCGCAATCTTGTCCTGCATAAAGACAAATGGAGAGAGTGTGAACAAGGCGCATGTCAGGTCAAATGAGATGGATGCCCTGTGTGCGTGTGTGCTGAGCGGATCCATGGACTGGGTGAGGAGGCAGCCTCCAGAGGAGATGAGGCCAGATGGAGATGTGAGGGTGTGTGAGAGAGAGTGAGTGGTGGTGACCCTTGAGCTGGCAGTGAGTGAGATGCCAGTGAATGTGTGATGGGCTTGTGAGTGGGTGAGTTCAGAGCGATGAGATGATTGAATTACCCTAGCTAGATGAGATCATTCACCTGTTTTCTGCACTGGATGGCCAATGTCTTGCCTGCTGCCTCCAAAGCCGGAGCAGTGAGACTGATGGGCCTCCTGCAGCTAGGGCAGGGGCAGGGAACATCACAGTGAGCTCCACAGCAGCAAAAAGACATTCCAGGGATGCGTCACTGAATCAAGGGGCTGCACACCCCTTGGCTTTTGGGTCCATGTCTTCACTGGAGCAGTCCTGGGCTTCAAGCTTTGAGAACTGTCCGCGCAGCCCCGGTTTAAGTATGGTGCCCGGAGTGTAGAAGCAGTGAGGTAACAGCAGGGCAGGCAAATCAGAGGCCACCCACCAGCGAGACAGTGTGTTTCCCACGACTGCATAATTTATGAGGCAGGTAAAACATTTTTTTTCTTTGTTCATGGGGTGTGGGTGTCGCTGGCTAGGCCTGTATTTATTACCCATCCCTAATTGCCTTTGTTCAGAGGGCATTTAAGAATCAACCACGTTGCTGTGGGTCTGGAGTCACATGTAGGCCAGACCAGGTAAGGGCAGCAGATTTCCTTCCCTAAAACCCAGATGGGTTTTATGACAATCAGCAAAGGTTTCACAGTCATCATCAGACCTTTTAATTCCAGATTTTTATTGGATTCAAATTCTACCAACTGCTGTGGTGGGATTCGAACCCAGGTCCCCAGAGCGTTACCCTGAGTCTCTGCAATACTAAACCAGTGACAATATCACTACCCCCACTACTGCACTTAGTGCAATTCTGGGATGATTCTGCCCTCTGACTCCTAGTTCTAGGCACGCCAGTCAAGGGAAAGTCTTTACAGTACCTACCCTGTCAAGCCCTCGAAGGATACCTCAATGAGACCACCTCTCATTTTCCTTAGCTCGAGAGGGCCTGAACCCATTCCACTCAACCTCTCCAATATGGCTCTCAGGATCCAGGTTGGACATTCCTGTTGTAACCTCCCTCATCAGAGCTGGTCCAAGTGGAAGTGCCCGATGGAGAAATAAGTGACTAGATTGAAGATTGCTCTAACCAGGTGGGAAATACCTACATATTTTCTTAAGTTAGACACATTGGCAGAGATTGTCCATTCTGACATGGTCACTGGTGGGAGTGTGATGGGGAAAAACTGACACTGCTGACCCAGTGAAGCTAGCGACCCTTTTGAGGTGGTAGCTCCATTGAGAAACAGATGTTGCTTCAACCTTCAGGCACCTGCAGCTGTTTTAAAGGGACAAGCAGCCTCGAGGAGAGAAAAAAAAGAGTTTCTTCTGACTCAATACAGGCCCAATCGTAAAGTTATGGGGATCTTCATATCAATACACTTGCTACGGATTCATTCATTTAAACTTTTTCCTGTCAGGACATCTCATTTTACAATGCTGGACACCAGTTGTTCAAGGTGTTCCTAATGAAGCATTGCTAAGGCAGTAGTGATAGAAAATAATGATGGAGGCATACACTATGAGGACAAAGTTAGATTGTGATACTTTAAAACACGCCCCTGCCTAATTCTCCACAACTGCTAGCCCCAGGACCAGCATAAAGTCAGCCAAGAAGCAGAGGATATCCTATCACCACAGTATTCTCTTCTATTAATATTTACACAGCAGGAGCAAGGCAATGAATCAAATAGAAACATATTTCATAATTGCCGGAATGTAAACAGTTACAAACGTGTGGAACGGCAAATAATTACTAATAGATGGTTGAATAAAACCGAAGGCTCCGATTGGTTGGTCAACAGTGGTTAAAACCTGATTTTAAAAAAATGGCCATTTGCCTGAAGAATTAACTTGGGAACAGTCAGAATGGAACAAAATAGTAACATCTGACGGATTAATCCCTCCCTGTCCTCCTCCCGCCCGGCAACAGCAAGGGGACAGAACAAAATGTTGTGTTCAAAAAAAAACAAACTCAAAATTCTTAAGTAGCAACTGAAACAATTGCCAATGTTGAGTGTCGGGGGAGCAGCAAAAATTGTTTCTGTGAAGATAACTGGCTGCAGTGAATTTTCCAGTTGGTTTCATGATGCAATGAGGAACCTCACAATAATTCAAGCGATCCTCGGCTCTTAATTCAATTGTTGCCCTGTACTCGAGCGGAAGACGTGCTGGATCATCACTACAGCTTTATTAACAGCTTTTGTGATTTCCATTATCGCCAGCATCTTCACCAGGAAGCGGCTGAGAACTTTCACAATATCAGCTCAGTTCGTAGAGTTAAAGGTCAATTGTGACGGAGGGTCAAGATATTTACGCAATTTGAAGCTTTAAAGGATATCAGAATGTGAAATGAAGAACATCACTCCCCCACCACCCGCACCCCACCCCCCACCACCCCAAAGTAAAAGTAGAACTGTGCTTATGAAACTTGTTTCATTTGGCTATCCAAACATACCAAGATGGTTCTGTAGTGCACTGTTGTACTATAAGAGCACCCACACCAGTGAGCATGGTACCTGCCCTGGATGTCACAAAAATCAATAAATATCAGAAAGGTCCCAGGTTCAATCCCTGGCCTGCAAAGTGTTATCTTAGCTGGGCAGCCATAAGAATCCTAGAATTGGCTTCACAGCTTGAATTAGGAGACACCGAAAATCAGCACGTTTTCCTGCTCCTAATTGCTATCAATGTCCACTGTAGGAAAGTACCCTTGTGAACAAAGGCACCCCTGGCTGAGTTGTCTGCGGGTACTCATTGCCTGGGTTCACACATGTCTACTGGAGGGAGGTATTCGGGAGCTACCACTGTTCACGTAACCATATCCCAGAAAGAGTCAGCATGGGGAGAAAAATAGAAAAAAACCTGCTTGTAAAAGGGGTGCAACTCTGTTGAATTTAGACATCAAAGAAACAAATTATAAACTACGCTTGAGATTCATTCTTCCTTGGAAAATTCAATGCATTTGTTAGCAGTGGTATTTTTTCTATGGATGTGTTCTAAAAGTCATTGAGCATGAGAAGAGGCCTTTTGGCCCATTGGGTCAGTGTCTGCTCTTTGATAGAGCAATCCAATTAATCCCAATCCCCCGCTCTTTCCTCATATTCGTGTAACTTTTTTCTGTTTCAAGTATTTATCCACATCTCTTTTGAATGTTACTATTGAATCTGGTTCCACCACCTTTTCAGGAAGTGCATCCTGGATCACAACTATACTCACAGCTTAAATAAACGTTTCCTTATGTTGTCTCTGGTTCTTTTACCAATCTCTTCAAATCTGTGTACTCTCGTTACCTACCTTTCTCCCAATGGTGTTGTAGAAACATAGAAACTAGGAGCAGGAGGAGGCCATTTGGCCCTTTGAGCCTGCTCCACCATTCATTCTGATCATGGCTGATCATCCAACTCAATAGCCTGCTCCTGCTTTCTCCTCATACACTTTGATCCCTTTCGCCCCAAGATCTGTATCTAACTCCTCCTTGAAAACATACAATGTCTTGGTCTCAATTACTTTCTGTGGTAACGAATTCCACAGGTTCACCACTCTTTGGGTGAAGAAATTTCTCCTCATCTCAGTCCTAAATGGTCTGTCCCATATCCTCAGACTGTGACCCCTGGTTCTGGACTCCCCACCATCGGGAACATCCTTCCTGCATCTACCCTGTCTAGTCCTGTTAGAATTTTATAGGTTTCTATGAGATCCCCCCTCATTCTTCTGAGCTCCAGTGAATATAATCCGAATCGACTCAATCTCTCCTCATATGTCAGTCCCACCATCCCAGGAATCAGTCTGGTAAACCTTCACTGCACCGCCTCGATAGCAAGTACATCCTTCCTCAGATGAAGAGACCAAAACTGCACACAATATTCTAGGTGTGGTCTCACCAAGGCCCTGTACAATTGTAGCAAGACATCCCTGTTCCTGTACTCGAATCCTCTGGCTATGAAGGCCAACATACCATTTGCCTTCTTTACCGCCTGCTGCACCTTCATGCTTACCTTCAGCGACTGGTGTACAAGGACACCCAGGTCTCGTTGCACATTCCCCTCTCTCAATTTATAGCCATTCAGGTAATAATCTGCCTTCCTGTTTTTGCTACCAAAATGGATAACCTCACATTTATCCACATTATACTCCATCTGCCATGCATTTACCCACTCACTCAGCTTGGTCCAAATCACACTGAAGCATCTCTGCATCCTCCTCACAGCTCACCCTCCCACCCAGCTTTGTGTCAGATGGTAAATGCCAAGCTGCCCAAATCCCAGAGGGAAATTTGAAGCAGCTGCCACAACTGTTTGCAATTTGTACTTATTTTGAGATGCCGGCTTTTAATTCAGCAACAGAAGGCCACCAAGTCTTATAGGTTTCTTCCAAAACTAAATTCAACCTTTATTAATCGAATAAATGATTTTAAGCACGTACATAGATCTACAAACATGGTTTGACATGTGTAATTTTAAATAAAGGGGAATAAAAACTTTTAAAACATGTCCCCTCATGTGACACTGTCACATCAGCTGGGACATGTGAAATAATTATTTTTAAAATTTTTATTGACTTTTAAAACACTTTGTGAAACTTCACCCCGCCCGCGGATGAGGTTTAATGAGAAATGTGAAGGCCGCCTGGGCTCTTCACCTGCCCAACAACCTTAAGGCTGGACGGGCAGTTCAGTTTATTGAATTAATTACTATTTAAATGGCCTTAACAGGCCTTTGACAGTTCGGCGAGTGAGCAGCCGAGTCAGCTGTGCGCCCGCTGAACCAAAAATCTAAATGACGCGCGGTGACATCAGGACACCCGCCTGACATCACCTTGCGTCACTTTACACATCGGTGAGCAGGCCCAGCCCCCACTCACTGACCGGAGAATTCTGCCCCATATCTTTGGACTTTACCTCTCGAATAATAAAATCCATCAGAGTACCAATTTTATCAGTAATCTTTGGGAAAAATAAACACACTGTTTCTTAACTTCTCCTGACTCAGTGAAACATTTCACCCCCTCCTTTGAGTTCAAGCTGGTCTGGTTTGTTTAAAAATGCAAATATTCCCTTTACACCTCACAATCTAAAACTTACCCCGTGTTTACATACTTAACATTTCAAACCTAGCTTAACTTTTGTGACATCAAAACCGTTAGACCAGCTGCCTTTAATTCAATTAAGTCCCACAAACACACACAAACACAAACACAAACACACACACACACACACAAACACAGACCCATAGACACAGACCCCACTATTACCCTCCAATAAATTCCAATAACATTATGAAAATGATTATATCTTCCTGACAATGGGGACAGGTTTTCCTTATTTACCCTATCAAAATCTTTCATGATTTCGAATACCTCTTTCAAATCCTTTCTTTGACCTTGCCTGCTCTAGGGAGAGGAAACCCAGCTTCTCCAGTCTCTCCACACAGCTGAAGTCACTGATCCTTGGTACCATTCTAGTAAATCTCCTCGCCTAAATAAATAAATCCTAAGTAAACCTTCACCTAAATCTCTTTGAGCTACTGACTTAAAAAGCATTGGTTTCTTTTGGCTAAAGCTCGATTGCGCAATCATTGCATAATTTTCTTTTCTAAAATATCCTTGATAGCAAAGGATATCAAAATTCTCTTAAGTGGCTGCAGATGCATGAGGGTAAGGCGAAAATAGTCAGGTCTGAATCATTTGCGATTTGATTTTCAGTAAACCACAGAGCACTGTAACTTGAGAAAAGGGGGAGGATGGTGGATGAGCCAAACCTGGAGGCTGCAGCGAGGGAGGAGGAGAGTGAGCAGGAAACTGTTTGAGACTTTGAAGAAAAGGAGGACAATCGAATGGGAGACCACTTGAAAATGGGTTCTCCGACAAAACACTTGAGGGCTGAGATGCGTGAGGAAACATTCCCAGCACAAGTCAGTCTCTTCAGAAGGAAAATGTCAAAGCAGGGGGGGAAAAAAATTCAAGGAAAAATCAATGCAGAGGACATAATAAATGCTTTATAAAATGATGCACAATGCTAATGTATTGTTATTGCAGGACACACAAGTAATTTTGAAGCTTGTGATTTGTTCTGAAGCATTATTCCTCCTGTCAACTCATCCAGTCACTATTCAGTATAACAAAATGGGGATACGTTTGATCATTGTTCAGTTTGTAATCTATCCCCCATCCTCCATTTGAGAATCCCGTGTTGTCTTCCTGTAAGAGGATTGTTGTATGCCTATCATCACAAGCATATTAACATGCAGTTTTTGCTGCTATTCCTGAAATCAGACCTCTCAGGTTATGCAAAGTGTTTAACTTCCACTTGCTATCCACTTATAAACGGGAACTCGCTTCTCTGGTTGAAGTCACAGTGCATTTATGTATCGGACATAAAATTACCTATAGGGAAAGAATTTAATAGCACCTCTGAGAAAAATCATTTGCACATTTGAAACAATGTTTTTGAATGTAAAATTGGCCATCAAAGCACAAAATACTCAAATTTCAGAAGAATCTCATTCTGATGTTATTTCTTTCACTAATTAGCAACTTACAGCGTGACATACTCCTGTGTTATGTAATACTACCGGAAGCTATTTTTAGTGCAATGTAGATTGGATCAACAAAACCTCTACAATAAGCTAATTTCCTCTGTGTGGGTGAAGAGATAACAAAAGTGCTGGTGGAAGCTGATGAAGCAATTTTTAAAAAAAATTATTCAAATTTGTTGTCATTTGTGGCACACTTCAATAAGTTCACATTCTTGTGGGGCCAGATAAAGGTTTCTTACTACTGGGGGTGGGGGATGGGCAAGCAGACACTTCTCATCAGCGTTATCAAGCCTGAGCTGTTAGTCTGTGGAGGGAACCCTTTAATTCTTCACTGACAAATTTCAAGAGGCAGAATTTATCAAGCAACAGTGCTGGGGACTGCTGCATATCATGTTCACTGCTGCATATTCACTGCTGCATATCATGTTCACTGCTGCATTTTCACTGCTGCATATCACATTCACTGCTGCATGTTCACTGCTGCATATCATGTTCACTGCTGCATATTCACTGCTGCATATCATGTTCACTGCTGCATATTCACTGCTGCATATCACGTTCACTGCTGCATATTCACTGCTGCATATCACGTTCACTGCTGCATATTCACTGCTGCATATCACATTCACTGCTGCATATTCACTGCTGCATATCACATTCACTGCTGCATATCGCATTCACTGCTGCATATCGCATTCACTGCTGCATATTTACTGCTGCATATCACATTCACTGTGTTTGTTGAAAGCAAACAGGAAAGATGCAGACATTTTGATTAAATCAATACCTGATATAAAAAAAAATCTCCATTACAGGACAACACATTTCCACAATGACCATTGACACTACACGTACCTTACGGTGGAAGATTTTGTTAGTCTAGTTTACATGCCGCTGGCAATAATAATTACAACTGGCATTAGCTACTTCAGAAACAGAAAATGATGAAAAAGCTCAGCAGATCTGACAGCATCTGTGGAGAGAGAAACAGAGTGGATGGTTCGAGTCCGTATGACTCTTCTTCAGATACACAGAAAAGTAAAAATGTGATGAAATTTATACTGTTTAAGGTGGGGGTGGTGGTGTTGGAGCAGGTGAAGCTGGATAGAAGGCCGGCGATAGGTGGGGGCAAAGGAGAGATTGACGAAACTACAGTTCACTTGAGTTGAGTTTTAAAAAAAATCAAGTACTATGTTCTGACGTATAAGTTGGTACACACACACAAACACACACACACACACACACGCACACACACACACACAAACATACACACACATACACAAACACACACACACACATACACACAAATACACACACACACACACACATATACAAGCACACATACACACATATACAAAAACACACACACATATACAAACACACACACACACACGAGTGCACACACATATATATACAAACATACACACACACGCACACACAAACACACACACGCACATACGCAAACACACAAACACACAAACACACACACATGCACACACACATACACAAACACACACACACACGCACACACAAACACACATACACAAACACACACACACATATACGCAAACACACAAACACACAAACACACACACATGCACACACACATACACACACACACACACACACATTCTTGACCCCGGCTGGGACATTTATGGAAGATAATGGGCATTGTCAAGGCCTCAAAACAGTGATATAATAACCAAGGCATGGATTAGTTTCTACCCTTGCCAGTGTATTTCAGTGGCTGGGATCTCATGCTGACAACACTGAATCTTAACAAGAAGTTGTGTTGAAGAGGACAAGGGGAGCTGACCACCAGAACACAGGGGGAAAAGGGTCCTTCATTGAATGGACTAAATAAAACTTTTGTAAAACATAAGCGTTCGCAATTTTTTATTAAGGCGCTCATTAGGATGCTGGTCAGGGAACAGGGAACATTATATTTTAGGCACCCAGTGTAAACATCAGCCACTCCCAGTTCAGGAACAACATTAGTAGATGTAGAATAGAAAAGATTTGCCCTATACCTGCACTAAGTGGAGTTTCTGAGGGGGCTCAGGAACAAACTCAAGGAACCCAACAAATGAGTGAATATTTCTTACAAATTGCTAGATTGGCTATCTAGGGGCAACTAGCCAGACCAGAGGCTGATTGATATAAGCACAGCTGCACTCGATGTTTCTCCTCTTTTTCTAGTAGAAGGCCCTAAACTGCAAGGCAACCTGAGCCACCTTTGTAAGCAATGGCCTGGGATTGGAAATTCTGGTGTACGTGAACCTGCTACTGTCAATCGGCAGGGGCAGGAGGGGTTGCTGGTCAGAAAAGTAGGCCCTAAAAACTCCTGACAATGGAGAGTTGCAGGGATGGCTTTCATTCTGGGTTGGGAGCCCAATACCCCAGATAACTTCCCGGTCCCACCCCCAGGCTGCATTTGTGTCACTCCTGGCAATACGATGTTCAAGTGCAGATGCCCTAATTGGGCTGATGGAGAGCATGATGCCCAGTTATAGTGGGGCCGAGCTCTGCCAAGAGATGGGAGCTGAGTGGTGAGCATGATTGTCAAAGAGAGCAGACAACAGCCATGCCAGGGCCTGCTGCTGTCTTGCAGAAGAGAGAGGAGGCAGAACATCACAGGGCCAGCAGACTCACTGCATTGGGAAGTGGCAAAACAGCCAACTGAAAGGTACTGTGCCCAAGCTTACATAAAAAACCCTAGTGGCAAAATATTTTCTTCATAAAACAATTACTTAGTTGCTCCCCGCGAGGGTAGCGTTGCTTCAACAATGACCTTCCCTCCATCATAAGGTCCAAAGTGGGGATGTTCAGTGATGTTTGTACAATATTCAGGACCATTCGCGACTTCTCAGATACTGAAGCAGTCCATGCCCATATGCAGCAAGGCCCAGACAACATTCAGGCTTGGGCTGATAAGCGGCAAATAATTTTCACGTCACACAAGCCAGACAATGACCATCTCCAACAAGAGATAATCTAACCATTTCCACTCGACATTCAATGGCATTACCATCACTGAATCCCCCACTATCAATATCCTGGGGGTTACAGTTGGCCACAAACTGAACTGGACTAGCCATATAAATACTGTGGCTACAAGAACAGGTCAGATGCTGGGAATTCTTATGTCCTGACTCTCCAAAAGCCTGTCCACCATCTACAAAACACTAGTCAGGAGTGTGATGAAGTAGTCTCCACTTGCCTGAATGAGTGCAGTTCCAACAACACTCTAGAATCTCAACACCGTCCAGGAAAAATCAACCTGTTTGATTGGTAACTTGTCCACCACCTTCAACACTCACTCCCTCACCACTGATGCACAGTGATAGCAGTCTGTACCATCTATCAGATGCATTTCAGCAACTCACCAAGGGTCCTTCAGTAGCGCCTTCCAAACTCGTGATCTCTACCACCTAGAAGGACAAGGGCAGCAGGTAGATGGGAACACCACCACCTGGAAGTTCCCCTCCAAGTCACTCACCATCCTGACTTGGAAATATATCAGCCATTCTTTCACTGTCGCTGGGTCAAAATCTTGGAACTCTCTCCCTAACAGCGCTGGGGGTGTACCTACACCACATGGACTGCAGCGGTTCAAGAAAGCAGCTCACCATCAACTTCTAAGGGCAATTAGGGATGGGCAATAAATGCTGGCCTAGCCAGCGATGCCCACGACCATGATAGAATTAAAAAATTTGAACATAACAGATATGCACTAACATGCACCAGACTGGTTGGGTTTGGCGATCTGTGAATTTAAATTGCCTTCTGACTTTCCTGGCCCATTAACAAGCTCCTCAGGGAGTTTAACAGGCCATTAATCGGAGGCAGGTGGGTTGCCAGCTCCACTAACATGCCATTCAGACGTACTATTTTCAAAGAGCGCCCACTCTTACTCCTCCATGGACAATTGAAAATCCCGGCCTAAGAGCCTGTCATGTCTGCTGTGGCCTAGTGGATTCAGGCTTCATTCCCCGAGACTTGAGCACACAGTCACTGCTGAGGGAGTGCTACATTATCAGAGTTGTTATTGCTCAGATTAAATTGTAAACTGGGATACTGTCTGCACTCTCAGGTGGACATGAAGGATCAGAGGGTCTTTTCTGAAGTAGGGAGAAGTTCTCTTGGGGCAGAATCTTTAGGTCGGTGGGCGAGAGCCATCAGTAGGTCCAGGATTCAGCCGGGTAAAGGGTTGCCGCCTGCGATTTCATGCTGACTGGCTAATTAACGGGCAGCCAGCGCAAAGCTCGCGCTGAGAAGATCAGCGCTGCCAGGAGGGGTGGGAGAGGAGGGTGGGGGCGGGTGAACACTGACAGCAAGTTCCCTGAAAGCAGAGAGCTGCCTCAGGGAGCTGAAGACCTGAAAAGTACTAAATAAAGTTTCTAAAATCAAGCACAAAATGTCCAGCCGTCGCAGTCAGTCACCTGAACATATACACGATAAAAATACTGTCCATAGGTTTTTCTTTTTCTTTCATTTAATAGCGTGATCCTCATCCTGCCCTTGGACGAGGATTCATGAAAAATACAAAGTCCGCTTGGCCGATTTGCGCGTCCGCCAACCATAAGGTTGGATGGACCACGAGAAATCGGAGACAATTGCGCCTTTAATTAACCTTAGCTGGCCTCTTAATTGTCGGTGGGCACGCTTCCAACTTTTCCACCCGCCCGCTGACTGACTGAAGTATCGGGAGCGAGTGTGGGATGATGTCGGGAGTGAGTGTGGGATGATGTCGGGAGCGAGGGTGGGATGATGTCGGGAGCGAGGGTGGGATGATGTCGGGAGCGAGTGTGGGATGATGTCGGGAGAGAGTGTGGGATGATGTCGGGAGCGAGTGTGGGATGATGTCGGGAGCGAGTGTGGGATGATGTCGGGAGTGAGTGTGGGATGATGTTGGGACACTTGCCCAACATCACCTGGGTCCGATTTCATGTCCGGTCGGGTCGGGTGCTCACCTGCCTGATCAGTGTAAAATTCTGCCCTTGGGGTCTTGACAATGCTATTCCTCAAACACCACTAAACAAACAAATGATCTGGTCATGTATTTCATCGTTCTCTTTGGGAACTCACTCTGCACTTATTGGCTGCCCCATTTCCCTACATTGTAACAGTGACTCCATTTCAAGGTGTATTTCATTGGCTGTAAAGCAGTTGGGGACATCATGTGGATGTGAAAGGCTAAACAAATGCAATTCTTTTTTCCTTTTGTATTGAACACACATCCCCCCCCCCAACCCCCCCAACCCCCCAACCCCATCAAGTTGTAAACAATGTAATTTACTTCTTCTGTCTGGCTATAATGGAGTTGAATCCTGTTTTAGTGTTTTAAAACTCTTCAGTCAAGGTTGGTTGCAGCTGGACTGGGTTCTCTTTCATGAGAATTTGTTTTCTGTCTCTTCAGATACACAGAAATATAATAGTTTAAAAAAATTGGAGCGCACATCAGCTGATGGCAAGCAGATGGGGACACGTGTGATGCATGTCGTGAGAGGAGATGGCTGGTCTACTGACTAATTCTCCATAAAGTTCACTGCTGGTTTATTCCAGCACAGACCTGACCCTGGATCAAAATCTGACCTCTGCAATGCAGTGCGGGCCTGGTATGTGAAACCCTGCTCTTCAGGTCACATTTGAAATGTCAAAGACATAGTGAGAGGAGGTGATCTGCGATTTGAATCAGACTGTTATTACCTTCATGTTAATTCAATTACAAAAGAATTTACTTTTCATCTGATTTCACGCTCTCTGTCTTTTGTCTCATTTAATTCATCTCCTGTCCCACATTGTTAATTCTTTGAGAGGATAGACCGATAATCTAGTCTTCTGTAACTAACTTCAGTCATAGTTGTTGCAGAGAATCTGCTTTGCTCGTTCTAACCAATACGGGGTAGCTAGATTTTCAATTGTTAGAAGACAGCACTAGCCGCACCTGTAACTAACTGTACAAAATCCTTTAGGGGAGCGAATTTACTTATTTATTTCCATACCTTTCACATACGATCCAAATGATCATGATCACAGCATTTACAACAATTGTGAGATTGAAATACATCAGTACATATGGACTGTTGTGATATGGTTTTGTTTGTAATGGGGAGGTCATAAACACTTGGTTGAAGGTCAGCTCCCCTCAAGTCAGAGAAAGGGAGAGTGAAAGAGAGTGAGATGCAACTCATGACGTGTCGATAAGAATGAAAGTCAGAGAGTTGAATCCTCATGTTATACACTGAGATAATTCCAGTTAATTACCATACATGTGTTTACATATTTACAGTGGGAAGGTAGTGATTCAAAAAGGAGAGCAAGAAGGATGAATGTTAAAAGCAGAAATTGAGATTGTCTTAGAGCATAAAAACCTGCCACCTTACCTGGTTTGGCCTGTATATGACTTCAGACTCACAGGGATGTCCTGTGTTACGGCCATTAAGTTGTATCAAGCCGCTGTAGCGGTTCAAGAAAGTTGCTTACCACCACCATCTCATGGACAATTAGGGATGGACAATAAATGTTGGCCCAATGAGCCGTGCTCACATCCCAAGTTCCAATACAGAAACTAAAATATACTTAATAAGAAATGGGTTCTTACCAAACTGTAATTGTCACAAATTAGCAGGGTAATTTTAACAGTCCACTTGCCAGAGCATTCATGAATGTAGACCAATAATGGTGAGTCTCACTTAATCAGAAAAAGCTCACACATCATCTCATTCGATCCCAACCCCATCTATACCCCTCAGAAGGGCAGTAATTTTGTAAAGAAGGAGGGCAATTTCTTCCCCTCCTAATGGAAACACCAAAGCTGCTAATGCGCTAATGTCATAAGCAGTAATTACAGACATTCACTGTAATAGTTGGTGTGAATCTCTAGCTAGAAGCAGCACCCTCACATACAAACACCAGGCAGATGTCACCATGTGGTTCACTTGTCTTTCACCAGCTGAAATCTTCAGAAATACTGTATCAGTACATACATCTTGAACCAAGTATTACAAACACACTGCTTCATCTGGGTTTTAATATGGGAGTTAGCAAGATCTGGAATGGCTTGAAATATTCCAAAATCTGATTAGTATCACAAAAACATGCTTTAAGTCAAATAATGATTTTTAATCCACTGCTGGAAACCTGAATTGACCTTTTGAAAACAGAGACTAAAGGTGACTTGAGCTCACAGCCAAAGCTGGCTAGCCAACTTGCATCACTGTACCTTCCACATTCCAATGCATTGAGATGGAGACACCATGGCTGCAAAGACCTATCAAGGGCATTTACCAGAGAAATGTGAAGGAATCACATATCCTTTCCCTACTAGCAAGGCATCAAGGCACTCACCTGGATATTCAACTGGTGGAGATGAATCATTAATCCTAATCGCTTAGATAATGGGAACCTAGCTGAGAGGGGTTCCCAGACATGAACTCATCAAACTGCAATGGGAATGCCTTAAACACAATCACTTAAACAATGGGGCTCTGGCTGACGGGTGGGGTGGGGGAGGGTTCCCAGACCTGAACTGTAAGCTTGACTGACAATCTTAAATTGCTAATTCTTAGCACACTGAGGACAGCATGTCCCTTCCACTGTTTGCCATAGGCAAGGTACTGACCTTACCCAATCAGCCCAGGCCTGCAAAATTCAAAACACAGTGTCCAACATTAGATGTGATTCCACGGTTGGACAACATTTGCTAAATAATCCTCTGTGTACTAAGAGTTACACTGACAACCAATTTAAGATTGTCAGTCAGGCTCAGTGTGGCACATCTGCGTGTACTGGAAGCTACATATATAAATACACAGGGCCCTGCTCTTTGCAGACAAAGAACATTACCACACATTACACCTGTTTCAGTTAATTAAAATAAGTGACAGGAATCACTGGCTCATTGCCCAGGGTAATATCTTGACCAATCAGAGTCAAGCTGTCTGTTTAAATTTCAAGCAATGCTTGGCAGTTCACTGGTGTGTCCATCAACTGGTGTATTCTCCATGGCAATGCCTCTACCAATCAGCGTTCACTTGCCAACCAATCAGCACTCTCTTCTCATACAGTACACATATGTTATTTCCCCTGACATTGGCATTTTCTTGCAAATTGTCCTGACAAGTAGAAGATGAAAAGCTTCAACAAAAAAAATCTCTTTTTTCAGCAATACTCAAGTTCCGTACCACCAAACGACTATTCTGACCACTCTTTTGTGATCTCTCTTGCTTGGTAAAACAGTGCTTGTGGCATCTTTCACACTCCTCAGGGGGTGTCTGGGTGCCTGTTCCCTTTTTATCCCGCTTGGGTGGAATGTGAATGGTTATATTCTGGGTGGTTAGTCCTCTATTGTCTACTGACCTTACCCAGTGAAACCTGCTTGCAAAACTCAGGATTATAGTGTATTGGCTTTTTTAAAATCCAGTCAGAGAAGAAAGAATTAGATTTTTTTTTTAAAAAAGCATATCCTCATAAAAGTCTCTTGTCTGAAGATGAGAAGGCCTCCCAGTAGTCAGAGATCAGTTATGCTCCAGTATGTTACAAGATCTCCTGTGACCTGAAACTAATGCTATGATTGATGATGAGGATTTGGTTTACATTTCATCAGCCCTGTATAGAACAGGAAAGATTTAGTTTTCTCACAACTGCACATCAATTTCTCTTATT
Source organism: Carcharodon carcharias (assembly GCF_017639515.1). NCBI lineage: Eukaryota > Metazoa > Chordata > Chondrichthyes > Lamniformes > Lamnidae > Carcharodon > Carcharodon carcharias. The sequence goes on along the minus strand of NC_054474.1, from coordinate 173,861,064 downwards.
TTTCTCGCTTTGCCTTTCCTACAAATGCACTCAAATAAAAATCACTGGCTCTTTTTATCCCTTTGATCAATAATATTTTAACTTTTAAACAAATCTAGTTTGGACAGCTTGGCTTGAGTGTAGACATGCTACATGATGTTGATGAGTCAGTGATTGAGCAGTATGATTTATAAGCCTGTACAGGGATTGGTATCGAGCGCATTACGTTGTATCTGAGGCCAGAATTTTCTTGTTGGTGTGTGGGGGCTGGGTCCTGCACGCCTGTGCGTAAACTGGCGCATTGGAGCGCTGGGCGAGAGTCCCAACATCACCGCTCATCATTGATGTTTGGGATATTTAAGTGTGAAAGTTACTGATACTTGCCTGTGTGAGCAGGATGACTTCAAAACTCATACCAGCTGCTGGGACAGGAGTAAAAGCCTTCAGGTCAGTAAAGATCATTTCTGGGGCCTGCAGCTTTCAGGAAGCCTTCCCTTAGCCTGGGAATGGGAGTTGTGATCTCCACTGGAGGCACCTCCTCTGAGGAGGAAGGGAGGGTCAGGAGGAGGCCAGGAGTGCACATTCGGCCTCCAGGGGAGCCACCTTTGGGAGGTCAGGCGTAGGCACAAGGGGCGCAGGGCCAAGAGGCTGTCCAAGGTGGAAGGGGCTGCAGAAGACGCCACTATCCTGCTGCCAGGGTTTACAGGCAGTGAAGCAGCTACCTCAATATGTCTGAGGTTCAGAGCTGAAGGAGGCTCCGTCTCTTAAGGGGGACAGTCAACTATATTTGTCAGATGGTTGGGCCTGAGATCTCCGCTAACTATGTGGGTGGACACCCCATGCCAGTGGCTCTGAAGGTCACAGCTGCCCTCAACTTCTATGCCTTTGGCTCCTTCCAGGGGTTGGTGGGTGATCTTTGTGGTGTCTCCCAGTCAGCTGTCCACACTTGTGTCAAGCAGGTTACAGACGCTCTGTTCAGACGGGCATTGACCTTCATCCACTTCCGCTGCGACCAGGCAAGTCAGACACAGCGAGCCAGAGGCTTCACGGCCATTGCTGGCTTCCCCCGTGTCCAGGGTGCTATAGACTGTACACATGTGGCCATCAAGACGCCAGCAGGTGAGCCCGGTGCCTTCGTCAACAGGAAGGGCTTCCGCTCCATGAACGTGCAGATAGTGTGTGACCACAGGATGCTGATTCTACAAGTCTGTGCAAGGTACCCAGGCAGCTCCCACCACACCTACATCCTCAGACACTCCCAGGTGTCGGGTCTCTTCAGTGCTCCAGCCCGGCTGGATGGATGGCTGCTGGGTGACAAGGGCTATCCCCTCAGAAGGTGGCTCATGACGCCTCTCTGACATCCAAGAACAGAAGCTGAGCAGCAGTACAATAGGAGCCACGGCTCCACAAGGGCTGTGGTGGAGAGAGACATCGGTCTTCTCAAGATGCGCTTCCAATGCCTGGACCACACAGGGGGCGCACTCCAGTACCCCCCAGATCGTGTGTTGCTGACAGTGGTTACATGCTGCGCTCTCCACAATCTTGCGCTGGAAAGGGGGGACACAGTGGATGATGAAGATGTAGACACAGTGGCTGCGGCTGCACACGATGAGTCCAGCAGTGAGTCCGAGGATGAGCACGCACAGGGAAATGCTGAGGGGGTAGACGCTGACCCAGGCATACTCCAGGGAGGCAGGGACACCCGGGAAGCTTTAATCCAATAAACCTTCAGCTAGAACACCACAGATGGATCTCCAACACATACCAGGGCTGTAGGTTCCACACTCGATACCTGAGTGCTAAATCTGCCTGGATGCTAACATTAACTAAGGCCCTTGTTAATAAAGCTCAATGTCAAACAACTCACTCATAACCTCATGGCTTCCTGTCCACTTGCAGAAGTAAGGAATCACCCTGAGGTATGGAAACATGTCAATATTTATTGAGCAAACAAAAGTAAATTCATAAAGCAAAACAAAAGCGGTGTTGGACATCACACCAAGTCTCCCATGAAGTACTATGGGCCAACGTAAAGGCACCAGTGAGAAACCCGTGGTGTGCCTAAGGTGCCTTAAGTTAATGCTTACTGGTGCTATGTCTAGGTGCTATCCTGCTGCTGGCACTGGTATCTGAGCCTACCTGCTCACTGTGCTGTCCTGTTGGCCTCGATGACCTTGATGGACATCCTCTGGCCCGTGGAGCCTTTGATGGCCCCACCGGGGAGGGAGTGGTCAGCTCTATAGCTGGGATCTCCCCAGTTGCCGCAGCCTCATCGGGCTCCAGTGATGCTGAAAGGAAGAAAAAGGACATTTGATTAGTTACAGTGCAGACAATGTCAATGTGCATGCCGCTCCCCCAGATCACGATGCGCTCATTCTTCCATAATCAATGATAAACCCACATCACTAACTTCAATCATGGAGCATTCAGCAGTGCCATGGTTTCTGTGACACACATGGTGACCTGACTGCTCACCAAACACACCTCCCCTTGGCACCCCAGCCTCACTACTACCAGTGGACCTGGGGACATGGCACCTCTCAAGGTCCATGGTCTGCTGCTCGAAAGCCGTAAGGAGGGCCAACTGGGCCTGGCCTCCGCCAGTCCACATTCGTTCAGAAGCTTTATGCACAGTCTTATCCTGAACAGGAGAGAGGAGCATTGATGAGTCCAGCCTGTCCCTGAATTCCCATCGCATCCCTGCCAACCCAGCCAGAGTGGGACTTGCAGGACTCCAGCTCTTCGTCACCCCGCAGCTGCCGAACACTCACCCAAACAAACCAGGGCTGACCCCCACCACCCCCATTGTAAAAAATGCTGCCTCCTTCACATGTGGCACCACCAAGGTGCTAAGCTAGGAGGCACAAGCACGTGGAGCACAAACACCAGCAGATGGATTGGTGCCCCGCCAACTGGAAGCTCCTATCCCGGCACGTTAACAACCTGCCTTTGACGTGCTTCCCAGTCTCAGCTCTCTGTCTGGGTGCAGACCCTTGACTTTCACCCCCATTCTATACCCTGGGTGTCAGCGTCACACAGGCTGCGGGTGCAGAACCCATCCTAGCGCAACCCTCTCAGGGTGAACTGGGCGAGGGCAACCTCTGCTGTCACACTCAGCGAGGGATACAGGCCGTGAGGGATCCAATGATGTTACTGTACCCAGAGTTGCTGGGAGTGTGGTGGGGGAGAGGGGTCGGGGGGGTGGGGGGGGGTTGGGGGGGGTGGTGGGGGGTGGGGGGGGAGGGGGAGGGGGGCTCAGTGGTGCAGGTTGGGTTTGGGGGAAAGGCTGACTGCTGCATTCAGTGACTTGAGGCAACATGGCACTCACCCTCCCCGAGCGCAGGAGATCATTGTACTATTTACGGCACTGGAGCCAAGTGCGCTGCACCACCTCATGGGAGCTCACATCCTGTGCCGCCTCCTCCCGCACATATTTGGTCAGGTTGGGGGGCCCCTGCCTCCTGTCCCTCGGAAGAAGAACCTCCCACCGCCATGCCACCTCCTCCAGGAGGGCAGCAAAGCACTCGTATGAAAAACGAGGGGCACAATACCCCGCTGCCCTACCCTCCGGACTTGCGTCACCAACATTGCCCCCCTGCAGAGCCCTTCGCCCAGCCATTGGGAGTAGCCTTTCCAAGTCTGCCGGGCCTTCCTTTATACAGGCCGGCGGGTCTCATGCTGATCCGGCCGGCTGAGTGTGCCCACCACCACCCGCCCACTCCCACGCTGCACTGGAATTGTGAAGTACGCTGGGCGGGCCTTAATTGGTCTGCCCATGTAAAATGGTGGCGTGGACCCGATTGCGGGCGGCGATCAGGTCCGCGCCCACCTACGCCCACTCCTGACCAGCCCGTCTGGCATGGGGGAAATTCTCCCCTTAAATCCCTTCTGTTTGGAATTCAGAGACCTTGCATCCTATACGTCTGTAAAGTGCACAACAGTCTCCACTACGTGGAAACAGGAGGAAGAGTACAATAATGGACTAATACCTCCCGTC